>NW_020955033.1:4343800-4412174 GCF_900497805.2 Vombatus ursinus | reverse complement strand
GATAGATAGATAGATAGATAGATAGATAGATAGATAGATAGATAGATGATAGATAGATAGATATGAAACAGACAAAGTACCAAGCTAACCATCTATGTATCATAATTTGGAAAATATACATTTTTTTTCCATCTGCTTTCTTTTTTATACTGTGGATTGTTAAAAAGTATCTTTCAAACAATTCTGGGTACTCTTCAGGATCTTTTTTTAGTGTCTGTAAGCTTAATATACCTTTAAATCTTAGAAAAAAAGCACCACTACCTCCCTATCCCTGGGGATGGGGGGAGAACACAAAATATTAGATTAATTTTAGCCTTGGATTTTTTTCTGAATCAGTAGTACTAGAATAGAAACAAAGTTCTCCATCAATAACCTTTCTAGAAAGTTTTCAATTACAAAAATTAAATAATTGTAACATGTTTCTTCAAACATTTTCAATTTAAATACACAACAGTTTTGATACTTAGTGCTTACATATCCTACACCACTGAGATGACAATCAACAAGGCTTTTATTGATGAACATACACATTTCTTATTCTATCATAGTACTTTGGGGCACAATTTGGAGCTCAAAAATTCCAAAAGGTTCTTGATCTGTGATACTGGGAGAACCTTCTTGATTCCAACATGGTATTTGATAAAATCTATCCACGGACTCTGAGCTACACAATATACCTTCCAAAAGGGAATAAATTCTGTACTGGTAGAGGCAGGTCCATTGCGTTTTATTAGATTATTCTGGTTTAAAGATTTATTGCAGTAAGTATTTTCCCAGTAGATTGGAGTAAAATTGATTGTCCACAGAAATGGATTAACAATGTCAGATTGGAGTAGATTGCAACTTTATAGGAACCTATAGTAAATCAACTTATTTTCCCAATTGCTTTTTACATACATAATGCTTAAAGGCACACTTTTACTTCAAATTTCAAGTGCATTTATTCAAGGAGACATATTTACAGGTGTGCTTCATTTTGCATAACACATGTAGTTCAGAAAATATAAATTTTGTAATTTAATCCCCAGTTTACTTTTTTCCCCCTCTGAAATACTCTATAGCACCTGAGGTATTGCTTATATTTATGAATTAACAAGCCATTGGTGATGATTCTTCATGTTTTTGCTTTAAGATTTTTTTTCCTTCCTCCCTTTAGGTGGCTGATGATCTTTAATTAATAAGTCAATTAACCAATATTTAATCATATTCTGCTCTATTCCAGGCACTGAGCTTATTACTGGGGTTACAAATAAAAGAGTTAGACAAACATTTCAATATACCAAGAAAGTCCTCTATTAAAGAAACATAGCAGGGGAATATTTTAATAAAGTAAACAATTGTTTACAAATATGAACAATTAATTTCCATGTTTCTATTTCCTAAATTTAGTTGTTTATAAGTGGCTTTTCAAAAATTGTGGTTGTATCTTCACTTCAAATGAACATTGTGTCCATTTAATGAGCAACTGTTTTAATTTTTTTTTCCTTTCCCTCAGTTCATAGATGTCATAAGTGAGAAAACTGAAGGATCACACTGCACTAAGATGAACAATGAATTTGTCTTGGATCTGAGTTCTAATCTGGACTCTGTCATCGACTAATTTTACGACTTTGGCCAGTTCATTCTGTGACTCCATTTTTCTACGTATAAATTGAAGAGGTTGAACCAGATCACCTCTATAGCCTCACCTAGCACTAATATCACCTGCATTTGTAGAGAAGGTCAATGCTAAGATACTTTATAACTTTGCAAACTTCTAGTCCTCCTGTGGTTTCACCTCTGTGTATCTGTGAAAATTAAGCAAGAGGCAGCAGGAACAGAATACCCTAGTGATTAGAAAAAACATGAACACACTCATTTAGTTCTGAATTACCGGGGAATTATTTGAGCCCTGAAAAGAATAAAATCATTAGGCCAAAATATGAGGGACTGAATTTTTTTTTCTTCCATAATATTTCTGAACTGTTAGAATGGGAGCCACCTGTGAAGAAAGACCCCTGAAAAAGAAAAGAATGAGAATAAAGACAATGAGTGCTAATTAATGTCACACAGCATAATCTTCAGCCACCTAACACATATTTCAAGTCCTTAGGATTCTTGTTTTCAGTTTTAATGTTTTGATGTGAGAACAAAATCTTCTTATTGAGTGCCTGTTAAGTTCAAGCCATTGTACCAGATGCTATATTTATGTCATTCTTTTCTCTGGTCTTTGGATGATCTAAGAAAAAAGACACTTTTTACACTTGATAAGGGAAGAAAAAGAAAAAAAGCCTGAAACTTGCTAAATTCCTTTTGTTCTCCCATTGTTCTCCCTTCCACCTGAAAAAAATCTTGAAGAAAATAATAAACTTTTTTTTTCTTCCATTGTCATTTCACCTAAATAAACCCTGCAAGTGGAAAATGCAAGTGGAAAAATGATTTCTTTGTTTTCCTTGCTCTTTTATATATGGTAACTGAGCAAACCTCAGGGTAAGTAAAGAGTCTGTTAGGGTCTTAGTGCATCAAGAGCTCTGAAATGAGCAGTAACCCTCCATGGTTCATAAAAGCAGATACTGTTCATTTTAATATTTATCATTGTAAAATTTGGTTCTGTTCCCAGAATAGTGGGCACTTCAGAATTTCATTTTATACTGTCCTTTGACATTTTTGTATTTTTCATAAAATAACAAAGAGAACCACAGTTTGTAAATAAATGCACTCTCTTGAAAAAGTATAACATAAACAAGAGACTTTTCCTCTAGGCCCAGGGCTCTCCTGATTAAATATGTTGATGTGTATGGCATAATCTTAACCCAATTTTTTAAACAAATTTTTCATTCTTCATAGGATAAAATAGTTAAATTACTGCCACTCTCTGATAGGAACGTGTATAATCTGACATATCATATCTTTTTTATCATAAAGGCAGAGAAGAGTCACTACTTAATTGGAGTGGAATTTTAAAGTAAAAATTGTCCTAAGGACTACTTTGTTGCAATATATAAATGTAAATAAAAAAACATTTCTTTGGCATTTAAAATTATTTAGGATATCTTTCAGCACCTAGTTCTGCCCTTGGTTCATACATGGCTCTCTTCAAGAACATATAATTTCATGTAATTAAGACCTGAAAAATCATGGAACAAGCATGATAAATGCACAAGAGATAGTAGGAAATGACTGAGGTTGAGCCAGGTGTTTCTGGAATATTTGTGATAGACATTAATTAGGAGTTGTTTTTGGTTTATAAGCTAACATTGAATAGTATCAGTTGACTGTAAAAAAAAAATTAAGACCTGACATTTTCTATTCATTATTCTATTTCTCTTCCTCCTGTCCCTCTCTTTTTGTGCTTATCTTTTTTTCTTTCCTAGAACTTTTTATATTCATGGTTACCTGATCCTACTAGTAAATGAATGGAATATGTAGATAAAAATTATAAATGTGTGCATGAAACATGTATATGTATGTTCAGTAATTTCTTTTATGACCTTTGTGACACAATTTGAGGTTTTCTTTGCAAAGATACTGGAAAGATTTGCCATTTTATCCTCCAGCTCATTTTACACATGAGGAAACTAAGGCAAACAAGGTTACTTGCTCATGGTTACACAGCTAGTAACTGTCTGAGGTCACATTTGAACTCAGATATCCAAGCCTGGCACTTTACCTTTTGTACCACCTAACTGCCTGTGTGTGTTGGGGGGTGAGGGGGGAGAGAGAGAGACAGAGAGAGAGAGAGAGAGAGAGAGAGAGAGGAGAAGAAGTAAAAGGAGGAGGAGGAGATCATGTCAGGTAAGTCAATTCACAATTTCTACTAGGCAATTATTGGTGAGGAATTAGAGACAGTGAAGATAGCACTTTCTAGATGTCCAGTAATGAAGGGGATACAAGCAGTGTCTAGCACTTAGTAAATGCTCTTTAAATGTTTATTCTCTCCTCCTTTTTGAGGGTAGCAGGGTCAAGGGAAGAGTATTTTTAGTAGAGTATACCTGGATATATTTGTAGTCAGGGATAAAGGAATCAATAGACACTGAAAATGGGAGAGAGTGAGAGGATGGAAACTGGGCTTGCAGGGTTCCAAAGTGAAGTATAGGGTATATCTTTAAGGATAGCTTAGCAATGGTGAAAACCACACACACACAACTGCAGCTCCACATTGACAGATTGTTTTGTATTTATGAATATGCTGACATGGCCATTAGGCTTGATTACATAGGGTGGACCAAGCCACAGTGAATACATTCATACTGAACATTACCATTTAGCCTTCAAAGACCTTGACTAAGATAAACATAGGAGATATTTCTAAACAACTTGTCATCTTCACTATTCATTCCTTCAATAAACATTTGAAAATTTTCCTTTCAGACAAGGTTAGTCTTTTAATGGCTAGATGGTAAAGAGCTCATTCCTTTCCTAAAATCATTTCTTTAAAATAGTTAGGTTTTTGACCAGTTGGAATAGGCCCAGATGTCATGATTTCAGACTTATTCCCTGACTATGCAAACATGGTAAGATTTGTAGTGAGAACCTAGGTTCCAAATCTGTCCCTGTTACTAGCTACCTATGTGTTCTTAGGCAAGTGACTTAGTCCTCTTGTCCTCAGTTTTCTCTTCTATAAAATGATGAGGTTCAAATAGCTGGTCTGAACAAATCCTTTCAGCCAGAAATTCTTGATCTTATCACTTTATGTATATGACTTTTGTACATTGACTTAAATTCAAAGCTTTAATGTTTCTCAGTGCTAAGACTAAGTCTAAGCAAGCTAGAATTATTATGAGGTTCAAATAAAACCATGATTATGAAAGCATTTTGCAAGCTATAAGAATGTTATTATACTTCATATAAATAAAATTTCAATGTTATACTTTAGACAACATTCTCATTATTTGTCCATTAATTTTGTAGCCTGTGGCTCAACATCTGCCAAGACAACTTCTAAATTATTTTTAAGGATGAGAATTTTTTTGTTATGTATAAAAATAGTTAATAATTTGAGTTTTAAAAAACAAAATCTAATAATTGAAATGGATTATCCACTGTTTTAATTATCAAAACATTTTCCAATTTTTATTTTGTTAATTTACTGTGCAGGTGCTTCCAAGAGGAAAAAGAAGAAATGAGTTGGAAAACATTAATGTAATATAAATATGAAAGCTTACCTTTAAATGAAAGAAACAAAACATCTTACATTCTTATTTATCTTCTTCAAGCCAATGTCAACTCTACTCTTTCTTTCAATTAAAAGAGGAATTTAGTATAAAAAGATGTCAATCTGGGTAGAATTGCATGATGGTGAACCACTCAAAACCTCTCTGTAACTGTTTTCTCATGTAAATGGGATGTGCAGGCTTGTTGTCAGGATCAAATGAAATAATATACCTAAAGCTTTAAAAAAAAAACTATGAAGTCCTATTGATATGCTTCATTATGTTAGGGAATAATAATAAGCTATCATCTATATAACACTTTATGGGTTGTAAAACTCTTTAAAAATCTTTCTTTTGATGCTCACAACAACCCTGGGAAGTAGGTATTATCATCCCCATTTTTCAGATGAGGTAACTTAGGTTGCTAAGTTCAGAGACTTGGCCAAGGTCACATAGCTAGTAAGCTTCTGAATGCAGATTCAAACTTGGATCTTTCCTACTCTATTCACTGTATCATATAGATGCACTATGGAAGTGACCTTAGTTATTAAAATGTGTCAGAACAGTGCAAGTTTTGGGAGGTACTACCATGCTAGAAAGGCCTTTTTTGGGGATGCCGAGAATGCATTTTGTGTGTTTCCTAGCCAAGAGTTATCCTAGTTAAATCCTAGCTATATTCATGGAATCATAGATCTGGAGCCAGGATAGACCTTAATAGTTATCAAGTCCAACACCATAAGTTTAAAGAAAAGGAAATGGAGGCCCAAGGAGGATGAGTCATTTGCTCAAGGTCACACAGGTAAATGGTTGAACCCAGTTCTTCTGACTCCAAATCTAGCACACACACACACACATTTGTGTATACATATGTACATAACATTTTAATAGAAATAACAAAAGAAACTAAACATTGTGTTTACATAGATTAACAATAAAATAAAACAGGATACTGCATATGGTATTAAAATGATCAAGCATGGTCATGGATAACATTTAAGAAAATGTACCACTCTCTCTTCATTGCAGCTATAGGGGACTGTGTGTATAGAATATTATATATACTGTCATATTTAATCAATATATTGACTACTTTTACTAAATTATTTTTTCTATCTTTTTTAATCTCTGTTACAGAGAATAAAGGAGACCAATAAAGATGGAAAAGTAGAAAGAAGAAATAGTCAAATTCTCCCCAAAATTCCCGTACAAGGATTTAGAAAATACAATGGATTGAGTCCTGATCAATAAATTCAAGTTAAAAAAAACAAAAACAAAAACAGTAAGCTTTTTTTTTTTTTTTTGCCCAGGTAAACAAAGGAAGATAGAAAAATGTGTGGATACTGGGAATAGACTCTGGCCAAGAATGTCACATTCTATCATGGAGACTGAAAGAGGCCTGAGGCTATATATGAGGGCACAAAGAGGTGTCAGACTCACACAGAGAGGCCTGGCCTTGTGAAAGTTTCAAGAAGGTTTCAAGGTGTCAACCAGCAGTTCCATTTCTTGCTTCCCAGATCCTAGGCACAGAACTAGAGGGGACCTATGCCTAGGTGTAGTATTCCAGGCCAAAGAGTGGTTGTTTTAACCCCAGGAGCATAGTCAGGTTTCAGTCTCAGCCTCTATTCCTATCTAAAGCTTATCGCAGAATAACCATGTCTGGGATTCCAGAACAAATGGGAACCCGCAATTCTGTCACTCTGAACAGGTAGAGATTTCCAGCTGGCTGATGATGGCTCTGTTCAGTAGTAATCTACTAGAAATCCAGCAAAGGACATGCCTATTGATGTGCTGCTCAGACCCAAAACCTCATCAAGAATTTGTAAATCTAAGAGCAAGAAAACATTGGTCATACTTTGCCCTGGATCAAACCATTTTGGGAGCACTGAAGGATTGTCGGTCCCCAGCCTGAGCTGTTTCTGAGATCCTGGACCAATACAATAGTCAATATCTTAGGAAATCAGGAATAGGACTCAAGAGAACATAAGCTTAGCTAAGACATTCCCTGCAGATGTGAGCAGATCTCTGCCCTAACATAAAGTTCTAAGTTAGGAAGTAGGCTGGAATAATGAATAAAAAAAAAATTTCCATTATTAGGAGCTATTTTGGTGGAACATACAAGGCACTCCCCACAAGAAGATGATGACCCCTCAACCTGTACAAACAAAGACTTGAAGAAAAATGTGTCTTGGGAACAAGTTCACTATAATTTCTGGAGGAAATTAAGAGGGTTTCAAATAATAAGAAAAGTAATAACACCTAGCTAAATAACATTTTTAAAGTATTTACTATGTACAAAGAAGTATGTTAAGTGCTTTAAAATTATCTCATTTAATCCATACAATAACCCTGGGAAGAAGGTGCTATTATAACCCCATTTTACAGGAGGAATTTGAAGCAAATAGAAAGTAAAGTAACCACCCAGGCCACACAGCTAGTGTCTGAGGTCAGATTCAAACTTAGGTCTTCCTAACTGCAGGCATAGTACTTTATCACTTTGCCACTAAAAATAGTTTTAAAATGAAATCAGAATTCCATGAGAAAAATGAAAAAAAAAATAAACACCATGGAAGAAAGAATGAGAGAATGAGAAAGAGAACTAAAAATTTGATGAGGCACAAAACATTTCCCAATCAACAGACTTCTCTCAAATTAGAAGAGAACAAAGAGAAGTTGATGATTCCATGAGACAAGGAATATTAAGACAAAGTCAAAATTCTGAAAAAAAAGTAGAATAAAATGTAAAGTATTTCATAGCAAAAACAATTGATCCAAAAAGTTGATTGAAATTTGTGACCAACAACAGATCTTAGACACCATATTTCAAGCAATCATACAGAAAAACTGCCCAAATCTTTTAGAACTAGAGGGCAAAGTAGAAATTGCAAGACTATATTGTCACCTTATGAAAGAAATCCCCAAAGAAAAATTCCTAGAAAATGATAACCAAAATCCAAAACTTTTGAGTCAAAGAAAAAAAATAGTACAAGTATGTGCCGGCCGCGCCATGCACTCTCTTCCTATAAGGAGCAGGCTGCCAGAGTCATACTACTTACCAGTCTTCAGTGCCCACCCGAAAAAACACAGAGACTAGCCGATCAGGAGGCGCAAACACTCGAGCTTTATTCAGAGGCCATCACAGCAAGGCCAAGCAGGAAGGTCAGAGCAAGAGAGCAGGAGCAAAAAAGAGAGAGCGAGCTCTGACCACTACTGTCCCTTAAGTACCTACTTAGCCCCTCCTCCTCAGCCCGCCTACTAGTCATTGATTGTAGGATCAGATACTGGAAGGGGATGTCTGGGTTTAGCGCACCAAGGGAGAGGAAGTGACGCAGGAGGCTAGGACCGGATACAGGAAGGAGACGTTTGGGGTTAGTGCACAGACAAAGGGAGAATATGTGACCCAGGAAGTCAGGCCCAGATACCGGGAGGAGGCGTCTGGGGTCAGTGCTACACAAAGGGAAAGTACGTGATCCAGGAAGTCAGGAAGGAGACGTCTGGGGTTGACGTTGTACCTAGGGAGGGGACTAGACAAAGGGAACTCGTTCTCTGCCATCCCACTCCCACGTGGCACAGCCCCCTGCCTCAGGAGCACGTGCTCTGGCTACTTCCTTGTATCCTGTTCCTTCCCCAGCTTATCACAGCTCCACATAGCACTGCCCACTGCCTCAGGAGCGTGAGCTCCGGTTACTTCTCCGTATCTTGTTTCTACCCCATCTTGCCACAACCCTCACTTGGCAGTAGTCAACACCAGACAATCCCTCACACAAGTAGATATAAAATATAGAATTCAAGTATAGTCAGGATCACAAAATAGTTAGCATTCACTATTACTACTAAGGGAAGAGAGCCTATAATACAATATTCGAGAAAGCAAAGGATATTGGCTTATAACCAAAAATAAATTATGCAGAAAAATTGAGTACAATTCTATAAGAGAGAAAACAGACTTTTAATTAAATGAAGGAATTATGAGATTTTTCTGTTGAAAAGACCAGAGTTTTGTAGAAAGCATAAATAGATAAACATGCACAAGCAAACATAAAGTACTAAACAAGGATAAATTGTTTATTTTCTAATATGTAGGGGTGATACATCATCATCAGAAGCCACTGCGTGAGTCTAATAAGACAGAAGACCTCCCAGTGGTTTTATTATATTTTAATGAACTTAAAAGAAGATTGGAAATAGAAGGGGGAAAATACACTGGGGTGGGAGAATAGGAAATGTGGGTAAAATTATGTCATATAACTGGTACATGAATAATTTATGTACCTTGGAACATCCTTAAAACTTGCTTGGCTCAGGGGACTAAAAGCTCAGATTATTGACATCATTTCCTGGTGGCCTAAGTACAAAAAAGAGAGGAACAGTTCCAGGTGTTGTCTGATGCTTGGCTGGAAGACAACAAAGGAAACTCAGAGGCAGGGGATCTTTATTTAGTTAAATCAACTTGAGGTATCCCCAGTGCATGTCCTTGTTGAATGTCCTTCTACTGCTATGGCTAAGTAAATCTTTTTTTTTTTTCTAACTGTTGAATGACCTATGAGTATCTCATTTCATTGCTATATTGAATAAATTGAATATAAACTACCTATTGAATATAAACTACCTCAGGACTGTCCTCAGTCATATCCATCCCAAAACACAAGGAACAGAGAAGGGAAATGGAATGTGATGAAACAAGAAAAGTAAGCGGGCCAGTGTGGCTAGAATAAAGACTATGCAAGGGGAAATAAGGAGCTCTAGATCTGGAGTCAGTTTGTGTAGGACTTTCAATACTAAGCAGAGGACATTGTATATTATCTTAGAATTATAGGGAGCCCCTAAAACTTCATGGACAGGGGAGTGATGTGGTCAGACTGGAGCATAAGGAAATTCTCCTTGGCAACAGTGGAGATGATAGGTTAGAGTGGAAAAGGCTGCATGTAATGGTATGGATTAGGAGGCTACTGCAATAAACCAGGCTTCATATAATCAGTAACCAAACTACAGCACTTGAAGGGTGAGTGGAGAGAAAGGGGCAGATGTGAGCAAGATTGTGGAGGTGGAATCAAACAATTCTCGCAACTGATTGTAACATTTTGTAAGACATATTGTGTAATAATTGAAAATGAGAAGTTGAGAACTCTTTTTGTAAAACTGAGTGCCTTGAAGAATGACATTACTCTCAACAAAAATAGAAAATAGGAAGGGAGGGATGTGTTAAGTAAGAAAGATGATAGTTTATTTTGAAAACTTTGAGTTTGAGATTCCCATAGCGTATCTAGGTGGAGGTAATAATATTCATTGCTCTGTGTGTGCATATGAATGTGATTTCAACTTAAAATATATTTCAGTCAGTCAACAAGCATTTATTAAGCACTAATTATAGGCCCTTCACTGTACTAAGCTCTGGGAAGACAAAGAAAAAAAATTGATCTGTGCTGTCAAGCAGTTCATATTCTAATAGGAGAGACAAAATGAAAATAATTATGTACATACAATATATTTTTGATGCAAATGTAAAGTAATCTCAGAAGGGAGGGACTAGTAGTGGGGGTAGGGAAGGGGGAAGCCTCCAGTGGAAGCTGGGATTAGAGCTGAATCTACCATCAGAAAGAGGTTAGAACAGTGAAATGAAGTGCCATTTTGCTTTTATGCACATACCAATTTTTCCTCTGTTCCCCCCACCCCCACCCCTTGGGCATTTGCATAAAAAGCAACCATTTGCTCAGGAACTTACTTCTACTGGTAAGTTCTTACCTTAAGTTATTATTCTTTTTCAGTGGCATAAAAAGTAGTGGTAAAACTGTGATGTTCCTAGTAAAATAGAATATGACTTCATGAGAGGAACAGTTGAAGTAAACAATTCCTTAGAAATAAATTTCTATTTATCAGTGAATATCCTAAGGTGGTTGAATGATAAAAAAATAAATAAATAAATTTTTAAAAAATTATTCAAATTGTCTATATTTTAATCTAATTAATAACTTTTATTTTTGCATTACATATAAATTATTCCCACTTTGTGAGAGATGCCTTGTAAGAAGGTAATTCATTTAAATAAAATTAATAATATTGTAATCTCATATGAAAGTGAGTGTGACATTCCACATTTGTAGCATCCCCACCTCTATCTTTTAAAAATCCCCCCCCCCAAAAAGCAAATTCTTCATAACAAGTATGTATAATAAAAATAAGAAAAACAAATTCCCTCAATAGTTACATACAAATGTTATACCCTAAATCAATCACCTCTCTATAATGGATAGTATGTTTCATTATATTTCCAAGAGGGAAGGCAGACATCAAGAATTCTTTCAGTAACTAAGTAACAAATGTCCCTGAAATGGGATCCTGGCAGGGAACTGAAGAAATAGGCATGATTCTGGAAAATTTGCATTATTTTAGATACATGAGGATGACCCCCAAATCTGGTCATTTTTATATTGAAATGCCAAAAGAATTAAATAGTTGTGGACAGCTGACTGCATCCTTGCTAGTGGCATCTTCATTGCATGACTTTATATCTACCATGTGAAAATGAGGTTACCATGGCAATCATTCATTATGCCCAATAAGCAATTATGCTGGCAATAATATCTCTTGCAGAATGTTGGCAATCAAGTTAGACCTGCCCATGGGCTGAGCTCAATTATAGATCATAGCTTGTCCAAATTTCTTTGATTTCCTTTTAAAAATCAAGCATTTTTTTTGCAACAACTTTATTTTTTTTTCTTTTTTCTGGATTTTTCCCCAGCAGAAGTTTGTGTCCTTTAGGTACATACTAAGAAGGATCTGCTTATCTGTGAAGAGAAGAATTACTGTTGAATATTGTACTATACATCTGGCACTTGGAAATTACTGGTTATATAAACTATAATCTACAAGATTTATGATTCTGAATGATCATTATCCAAATCAGTCTCAGTCTGTTTAACTGTCATCAGTGTTACAATTTTTCTCTTGATTCTCCAAACATCAAATTTAAGGAGAAAATGTACCACCAGAGTTCACAAGGTTAATTCTTAGGAAAGTAGAATTTTTTTCCTCAAAAAATAAAATGATCCCTCCTCTTGAAATTGCATTGGCTTTGTCCAGCCATATAATTGCTTTTTGTTTTTCTTAAGAACTGAAGGAAATTTAACACTTGTTGGAGTAAGAGCTAACAGCACTAGCCTAACCTCTAAAACCACCAATCAAAGACAGTTCAGATATGTATACGATTCCACAAGTATAACTAATCCTAACTTAAAATACACTTAACTGAATTTAACCCTTTAACCCTCTCAGAACAAATTCCAAACTATGTTATTTAAGCTAAGAAAAAAAAAAAGAAAAAAAAACCTTTAGTGCTTTGCAAGCATACATCTCTTTATCCTTAAAGAAAAACAATGGTGTTGATTCATATTCTGCCTGCAGTCAACTAAAGGTTCTCAAGTGAGTTCGTTGTTTTGTTTTTTTTGACCTTGCCCCAGTTGAACATTCAAGCTTTTCATCATGATCCTTCACTATTGCTAGGTGAACAACCCACATTTTATTTTTTGTTTCTTCTTTCAATTAGACATTTCCCTGATAACATCTTATACACAACCTTTCCTCTGTAATTCCCTGTTTGTAGTGTGACAGTGTATTCATATACATTATTTCTCCCACCATTGCCTTTTGAGTGAGCCTTACTTTTAATTCTTTGGAGAATGTCATATTTCATGAATCATAGCTTTTCTGTCTGTCCGTTTCTCTGTCTCTGTCTCTGTCTCTCTCTCTCTCTCTCTCTCACACACACACACACACACATACACAAAAAGACATAAAGACATGTAGGTGTTAAAAAAAAAAGATGAACCTTTTATTCCAAGGAAAAGCCTGAAGTGATTAAACATGCTATGCAATTTCCCAAAGGCAATAAATTCATTCTATTCCTCTCCTGTTCAATTCTTATTTTAGCTCATTGTATATTTAGTATCTGTCCAACTATTTACAATAATGGATGAATATGGGTTGAATATCCAACTATACCTAGTAGTTTAAGCAATAGATCTTGATAGTATGGAACATTGGACTAAATCTAATAAAACACAATTACAAAAGGATAGAAACAAATTCTTACAATTGGATACAAAAAAAAATTAAGTCACAATATAAGTTGGGAGAGACAGAGTTATACAGGAGTTGGTCTGAAAACAAAAGGAAGCTTGAGGACCTGCCCAAAATCAAAATATGAGTCAGTAGTGTGACATGGGATGTGGTAGTGCTGAAGTTTAGGGGTTTAGGGGTCCTGCCCAAAAGAATTCGACCCAAACCTTCTTTCAGCCAAAGACAAGATTTATTAGAAAATCCATCATATTGGGCAGACTCTTAAAGAGTCTGAACATTAGTGAGCTATTGGTTAGATTATAAGAATTTGAGCCTCTTAATGGAGACAAGATGGACCTTATATACAGAAAGACTATGAAAGGGAGTTAGGAGTGGCCAAGTAGTCTATGAGGTAATAGAACTCCAGGGACCTGGACCATGTGGTCAAGGGAGAATGGAGCCTAGACAGGATTAAGGGTGGGAAGTGGCCTGGGGCCATAGGGAGGTAAGACAATAGGGGCTAGGTTAAGGTTAATGGACCTGGGAGATTGGACATTGCCATGATGAAAGGGCAGTTGATAGGACTATAGCCTCAGGCAAACACCAGAGATTTGGCCATGTGGGAAAGTCCAGGGTTTCTGAGGTCCAGATCCCAACCCCATCAGTATCTGGAAAAGCTACCCTGATCTTGACTAGATTAAGAGAGGCACAGCTTCCAGGAATAAAGAGGAACTGGTCAGTCTAACCTACACTTCTTGAGCATCATCTGGAATAATATGTTCTGTTCTGGGTGCTACAGTTTAAGGAGAATGTTGACATGCTGAAGAGTGACTAGTAATGGGCGACCAGGATGGTTTAGAACCTTGATTCCACGTCATATGAGGTTTAGTTGGAGGGACTTGCTCAAAGACTGATGGGAGGTGGGATTTGGAAAGGAGGGCATGATAGCTATATTCAATTATCTAGAGGGTTGTCATGTGTAGGGGGAATTAGACTTCTTTTGTTTGGTAAAGTGGAAAAAACAGCAGCAAAAAATGTAATTTGCAAAAAGTTATATTAAGGCTTAATGTTATGGGAAACATATTTGTTAAAAATAAGAGCTATATAAAAATGAAATAGGCTATGCAAAGAGGAAGTGGGTTCCATCTTCTTTATTCAGGAGTTGGATGAGCACTTGTTGGACTAGAGTGGAGTGAAGATCTTTTTCATATATGGGTTTAACTAGCAGCTTGCTGAGGTCTATTCTAACTCTCTATTTCTCTGATTCCATCTACACGATTATGAATTGAGCATTCTTTATCCACCTGATTTTTTTTCCTGTGTGGATAGTTTTTGTTGTTGTTGTTGTAGATTAGGAACTATGAATCTCCTTTAGGATGCTCTGCGATATTCTGGTTCTTGGTGCAATTAACATTTTTATGTAAATAGAAGCATCTAGCAGATCTCACAATCCTGTGGCAGTTACACATCTCTCTGTTTTATTGCTTGCTTGATATTAATAATCAAAGCATTATTGAACAAAGTTATCTCTGAAGTTGCATCTTTCAAGGAATGTTGTATGATTTCAATATTTGAAATCCATGAGATCTCTGCTTAGAAGAGAATTTTGAGCAATGCATTATATTCCAGTGGATCAAATACTTTTGAATAATTAACAAAAAATAAGCATAGTGGGAGTATTTTCTACATCTTTCAACCAATTGTGTGATTGGGCCTGTTGCAGAATATCTTGTAAAACTTGCCTGTCTCCTCATCTATGCATATTTAGATTGTTCTCATAGAAATTTTGTATAGCTGGGAAAGGAGGCATATGAGTTGTCAATTATTGGTATTCTCTTAATCACCTTTTTTTGGTAATAGTAAGATCTGAAATTTTCACCCTTATATCTGCTGTATTTTCTCCTCTCTCAAATATATTGACTACATCAAAACTTAGGCATTTCTCATATGGATTTACTCTTTGTACACCTGTTTGTCTTATCTAATTGTTCTTTCAACAGTTAGTCAACAAGCATTTATTAAGCACTTGCTATGTGTTGGGCACTGTATTAAGTCATGGGATACAATGAAAGGCAAAAGATATCCACTGTCTAAAAGAAATTGTATTCTAACAGGGAAAAAAAAAAATGGAAACAACATATGAAAATAAAATATATACAGGAAAGACTGAAGATAATCAGTAGAGGGCAGGCACTAACACTAACAGGGATTGGGAAAAGCTACTTGTGGAAGGATTTTAGCTGAAACTTTAAGGAAGTAAGGGAAATGAGTAGAAAGAAGTGAAGAGGGAGTTTCCAAGCGTGGGGATAGCCATCTTTTTTTTTCCTTCTGTATCCATTTTCATTCACTCACTTAAGATATCTTTGGGTCTGGGATATTAGAGTGTAAAAGTAGTGACTTCACTATAATTAATAAAGAAGGAATTTGTTACAAAAATCTTTACAAATAATTTTCTATGGCCTTTCTTCTGGTATTGCCCTTAAATGACTGCAGGATGCCTTTGCTTAGTTATGTCTCTATCCAAGTTTTCTTTTAATAGTTTTTATAGACCCCAAATTATGATATTAAAAATTGATATTTGGCAAATAAGTTCTTGAAATTTTTGGGGGGGCTAGGCAATGGGGTTAAGTGACTTAACTAGGGTCACACAGCCAGTGTTATGTGTCTCAGGCTGGATTTGAACTCAGATCCTCCTGACTTCAGGGCCAGTGCTCTATCCACTGTGCCACCTAGCTGCCTTGAAATTTTGTAAAGCTGATTTTAAGTATATTCAAACAAAAACACATTAGCAGAATTCACTAAAGTAACTGTGAGATGAATCATTTGATAATGCAAATAAATGTTATAATCATGTATTAATGTATTTGTTTTGCAAACTTTGGTATATACACATGATCATGGTTAAAGTGATAACGTTGGCTAATATTCAAAACAAGGAAGAAAACAATCTAAAATGTGGTTCTCCTAATACTTTTATTTCTGAAGCTGTCAATTTTGTTGTGGTCACAAATAAAAAATGCATATTTATATTTTCAAATATGTATTTTTAAAAATCTTCTTAGCATAGAACATTTTCATCTTATGTCATGAAAAGAAGGAATGATGATGTAGTAGAATTCAGGGAAAACAGGTTCTTATCCTGACAAGTGGTAATTGTGTTACCTAAGATAACTCATTCATTCAATCTCTCTAGACCTCAGCTTTCTCAGCTACAAAATGAGTCAAGGCAAATAAACCCTAAATGAAAATTTATGTTGTACAAAGCATAGTGCATTGTACTGGAACTAAGGAGGTGTAGTTTCAAACCTTGGTTCCCATACTTATGATCTGTATCATTCTAGGCAAATCACTTAATCTATCTGTACCCCAATTTTCCTTTATGTAAAATAGGGATAATATTCTACTCCCTCATGATTTTGTGGCAAGGAAAGGGATTTTGCACATCTTAAAGTATTCTATAAATGTAAGGGGATATTGTTGAATATGAGTTGTTTTAAGATCCCTTCCATCTCTAATATTTGTTTAAAAGGCAACTAAATGGTATGTTGGTAGAGTGTTCACTTGGAGTAAGGAAGACTTGTATTTGAATCTTGTCTCAGGCATTTGCTACCTGTGTAACCCTGTGTAAGTGACTTAACATCTTTCATCCTCAGTTTCCTCACATATAAAATGGGGCTGATGAGTAAGTCAACTAACATTTAATAAGCACCGTGTCATGTGTCATGTGTCATGCACCATGCTAAGCTCTGTGGATCTGAAGAAATGCCAAAAAGCCTTTACTATAAAGGAGGTCATAGTCTAATGGGGTTGATAGCATGCAAATTACTGTGAACAAATAAGATAAACACAGATTAAAGGTGGTTAGCTTCAGAGAGAAGGCATTAAGATCAAGAAAGACCAGAAAATGCTTTTGTCAAAAACAAGACTTTAGCTGAGACTTGTAACCAGCTAAGCAGAAGATAGAAGTGAGGAGAGAAAAGAGTTTCAGGCATCAGGGACAGGTAATGAAAACACTCAGAGTCAATTGACAGATTTGAGAAACAACAATGAAGCCAATGTCATTGGATTGAAGAACACATGTAAGAAAGTAAGGTGTAAGAAGACTGGGAAAAGCAGGAAGTGGCCAGGTTATGAAGGACTTTAAAAGACAAATAGAGAATATTATATTTGATCCTAAAATTTTGAGAGAGGCACTGGGGTTTAATGAATAGGGAGTGACTTGGTTCGAATTGCATTCTAGTGCATTCAATTTGACAGCTGGGTGGAGAATGGATTGGAGTGGGGAGAGACTGGAGGCAGAGACTAACTGTTAATTAATAGTCTGGGTGTGGGATGATGATAGTCTGTACAATGTTAGAGTAGAGAAGTGAAAGTATAGAATTGTTACAAAGATAAAATCAATAGAATTTTGCAATAGTCTGAATATGTGGGGGAAGAGAGAGAGAGAGATATAGAGACACAGAGACAGACAGAAACAGACAGGGACAGGGTGGGGGGTGTGAGGTGTAGGGTCCAGGATGACACCTAGATTATTATTCTGGTGATGGGGAGGATAGTAGTGCCCCCAGCAGTAATAAGAAAGTTAAAAAGAGGAGAGTATTTAGGGCCTTAAGATGTTTATGGGACACTCACTTTGAGATGTACAATAGGTAGTTGAAGATGTGAGACTGGAGGTTGGAAGAGAGGCTAGGGCTCGACAAGAAGATATGAGTCATTTACATAGATATGATCATTTAAATCCTGGGAGCTAATGAGATCACTAAGTGAAAATAGTTTAGAGGCAAAATAGAAGAGACCCCAGGGCAGAGA
This sequence comes from Vombatus ursinus, assembly GCF_900497805.2. NCBI lineage: Eukaryota > Metazoa > Chordata > Mammalia > Diprotodontia > Vombatidae > Vombatus > Vombatus ursinus. The sequence goes on along the minus strand of NW_020955033.1, from coordinate 4,394,181 downwards.
TTTGAGAAACATCCAGACTTACCCAATTGACTTGGATGAAGATCCTCAATGACAGCATTTACCTCAAAGGGTTGTTGTGAAGATCAAATGAGATAATATATGTAAAGCACTTTAAAAACCCTATATAAGAAGGCTAGATGTGGTTAGTAACTATTTTAAGACCTATGGTCCTAAACAAATGATAATACTTCAGAATTAAAGTATGAACCCACAATGAATGACCTTAATAAATCTTCCTTCCTGTTGATAATATTAAACTGTAACATGCATATATACTTTAAAGTGAGTCTATTAGTCTTATAACAGATGATACTTCTGAATGCGTAGTAGTAAATTGACATAAGAATCTAGGGAGTCCCTTGCTACAGGTAGCTTTGTTTTCAATCACTTTCAATACATTGTGCCTATTTATGCTAGCCCCACTTAGAACTAGGTTTAATTTACATGGATCTTTTAAAAATGGTCCAAACTGAAATTTTACAGTAGATTTCTCATTGTTCCAAAGAGAAAATCTGCCATATGAATCAACTTTAAATACAAATCTTCTACTAAAATAGCTATTTCGATGTTGTTAATTAAATTGTTAAAGCTTCTGAAGATTAACTATCCATGAGTAAAAGTGTTCAGGGAAAACTGCACTAAACTCTGGAAGCAATCCAATGATAATACTCTGATTATACATTTGGCAAATAAACACTATCCAATACAACATTGAAACTTGGATAATAATTCATTATTTGATTAACTGTATTAATTATGGATATCTATCCAAAACGAATTATGAATGTCATCATTAATCAAGTCAAATTAGCATTACACTTCATTTTTATTTCATTGAATCATGAATATTTGAAAAATATTAATTGAGAAAGTTTAAGTGATGTGTTATTATCAACAACAACATTTCCTTGTTCATGTGATTCAGAAAAAGCCATGGCAAAGAGTCCATCTATTTGCCTTCAAACAAGCATATAATTCATTGTAATATTATATCTTTATACATTAAATCCAAGAATTTAATGCAGCAAGCATTTATTGGCTACATATCATAGACAAGATATTCTACCTGATATTGAAGATTTAAAGAAGAAATAAAACATCCTTTTTCCTTAAGGGGATTATAATCTAATAGAGATGATAAATCTAAGAGATCATCTTATCTAGTGTCCTCATTTTCCAAAAAAAAAAAAAGAGAAGGGATATGGCTTATTCAAGGTCATGAGCAAGTTAGTGGCAAAGTTGAAAGAATTTATAGTTCTGATTTCCAATCCAGTGCATTTGTATAGTATATTATCTTTTCTAAGATAGAGACACAAAGAAATCAGTATAATGTAGGTTTATTGAAAGTCAGTGTGGTATGATGGGTAGAGAGATAGCCTGGATGTCAGAAAGATAAAGGTTCAAGTCCAAATACTGATATAAAATTATTGAGAAATCTTGGGCAAGTTCCTTAATTTCTCAGGGCCCCAGGCAATAGTCTAAGATTTACCAATTTCTTTCTGCATTGGTAGTTTGTTTAAGAGAGTTTGGCCTCAAGGTTCTCTAAAGTCCTTTTCTACTGTAAACCTAAGATTCATCATTGTGATACAATGACTTCACTAAACCAGTGAAATCATATGTGCATTCTGTTTCCTCCCCACCTCCCATGTAGGGTAATAAAGTACTAACTACAAGAATTCCAAAGATCTTGGTTTATGTCCTATTTGGGAATCAAGCTATGCTATGTCACTTTACATCTCTATGCTTCAATTTCTTGATCTGTAAAACAGGGTTAACAAAAGTGTCCAGATTAAAAAACTAAAATTATTATGAGGATCAAACAACAGAATGCATATTAATGTTCTTTCAAAATTTATTAAACTCTATACAAATATAAGAAATCATAAGGAAAATAGAGATTGTCCAGAAATGTGATGTCATCCTGTATGACCTTGGACAAGTTACAAGTTATGAAAAGCCTAAGTTTTCTCAATTATAAAATAGAGGGTTTAACTAAATGAGCTTAGGTCCCTTCCATCTCTAAATTTATGATCTTATGACCATAGGATGTGAGGAATCATTACTGAAACAACTATTGAAATGTAAGAGTAAGGACACAAACTTCTTAGCATAAAAATCCAAATCAACAAAAAAAAATGGAAAATCAAAAATTCAAAGAAGACATCATCTACAATTAACACAGTTCAAATCTGACTGACTAAATTATTTATGTTAAAAAAGGAAGAATGAAAGAAAAAAAACTTTTACACTAACAATGATCATTTCCTATGAAATTTAACTAATGTAAAGCATTCAGCAAAATAAGGAGGCCAGAAGACTCAGAAATAATCTCCACTCTCAGCTATCTCCTTACCAAGATGCAAGATATAGCAAAAACAAGAAGGAGGAGGAGGAGGAAGAAGAGGAAGAAATATGTGTTTAGAATGTAAAATCATAAAAACACTGGGAAAACATTGTGGAAGAAGATCTTGGAAATATATGAGCAGTATAGCCTAACAAAGCAACAAAATAAGGTGCAGAATTTTCATGAGATTGAGTAAGCTAATATATTTCATATCTACTTTTAAAAGATAAAAGATATTTAAAAGATAAGAAGGAACATTTCCAAAACAAACCATTTTCATCACTAAAGAAAGTGGAACCACCACCTTTAAATTTTAATGTTTTAGTCTCCAACATACTGTAGAAGGAAGTAGAAATGATACTAAGTTGATATATCAAGAGTAGTGGGAGTAGAGCTAGTATAGAGAAAAGTAATTAGAAGCTAGAAACAGCACAATGTTTAAAGGATTGATGGATCATTTTTAAAAATTTGCATTTATTTTATTTTTAATTTCTGAAATATAACAAACACTTCCAAAACATAGTATAATGAAAAGATGAATACACATGAAACTGAAAATTTATTATGTACAACTTGCTTTTTCTTTTAATTATGTAATAGTTTTTGTGTAAATTTATTTTTTTCTTTTTTTCTTCCCTCTCTCTTATCCTAGGGATGGCTATCATTAGATGCAAATGTGTGTGTATACATGTATATATGTGTATGTGTGTATATATGTGTCTATGTATGTAAAATAATTCTATACTTCTATTTATCAGTTCTTTCTATGGATGTAGACAGCATCTTCCTTAATATGTTTTTTGTAGTTAATATATAATTATTTGTAATAGTCAAAATAACTTACTCAAAGTTGTTCTTAAAAAAATATTGCTGTTATTGTGTACAATATTCCCTTAGTTCTGTTCATTTCACTCTTCATCATTTCACACAAGTGTATTCAGGTTTTTCTAAGATCATTGAGCTCATCATTTCTTATAGCACAGTATTATTCCATCACAATCTTATACCACAACTTGTTTATCCATTTCCCAATTGATGGGCATCCCTGCAATTTCCAGGTGTTTGCCATCACAAAGAGTTGCTACAAATATTTCAGAACATATGGCTTCTTTTCCTTTTCCCTAATTATCTTTGGAAATAGACCTGAAAGTGATATTGCTGGTAGGGTCAATTTTTAAGATATCAATCAATATATAATTATTAAATACCTACTGTGTGCCAAGCATAATGCTGGGACTATTAATGCAAAGACACATTGAAATTGCCCTTGCATTAGAACTTACAGTCTATTTGGAATATACTGTGTATATCCACAGATAAATACAAAACATATATAATAAATACAAAGTGATCTTGGGGGTTATTAATAACAGGGGAGGATGAAGAAGGTTTATTTTAGGAGAGTTCACTTGACCTAAGCTTTGAAAGGAGCCAGGAAGTAAGATGGTTGCCTATATACATGAGTGAATTCTATATTTAGGCAACAGCTTTATAGAAGCATGATAACAAGACAGAATGTTGCATAAGAGGAACAAGAAGTAAACTATTTTGTATAGAACATAGGGTACAGTGTGTGAAGGGGAATAATATTTAAAAAACCAGAATGGTTATCTAGAACCAGAAGTGGAGGTCCTTTAAATGACAAAAAAGGAGTTTATCTTAGATACAATATGGAGCCAAAACAGTTTCTTGAGTAAGGCAGTGGCATAGTCAGATTTGTGCTTTAGGAAAATAACTTTGAAACCTGTGTTTAAGATGGATTAAAAATGACCCTAACTTGAGGCAGAAAAACCACTGATCTGAAATCTTTACCTCTCCATAATGGTAACCAAGAGAATAACACGATCTATTGATGCATAGGCTTACTTTCTCACCTCTATAAATTATTTATAAAAGTTTTGTATGCAGGTATCAAGGTCATATTGAAGGAAAACGTGAAAAGAGAATAGATACATTTTTTGCAAATTATTTTCTTCAACAGAACATATCTTCATAGCTCTAAATTTGACTAAAAGTACTAGAGAATATAAGATCCAACTGTACAGTTTTTGTTAGTAATGAAAATAATTTTTACTTTTTACAGGAAAATGCAACCATAAATTTTCAATACCAAAGAAATTCTGCCTTGCATTTCTTAAGATACTTAAGGACTGATATTTATAAAAACAGAGATAAATCTGTTCAATAATCTTCTGATTATTGATATAATCCAAGGCATATAACACAACTTTGCCAAAGTTATTCACAACTTTAGTGAATGTTGGTCTACATATTCCAAATATAAATTATTTCTTATAGGTTGTGAAGTCCTGAAGATGTTACCATTTGAAGATAAATCAATAAATGATTATTAAGTACATACTATGTGCCAGGCACTGTCCTAAGGGCTAGAGATATGAAAAGAGGTTAAAAAAAAAAGTCCCTGCCCTAAAGGAGTTTACAATTTACTGAGGGGAGATAACATTCAAACATATAGAGAGAAAGTAAACTATATACAGATTACATTTTTCTGATTACATCTAGCAGCTCTCTCAGGACAAACTAAATAGAAGACTAATGCCTATGGCCTAGACAATGATATAAAAATGGATGGACAACTCATTGAGTTGCTATGTCAATATAGATATCTAGAATAAATATGCCAGATAGGTAATAAGCTGGGTCCTTAGCTGAGTAGGAAAAACAGAAGGAACTAGTTCACATAGTGACAATTGTATAGCATTTGCTTATGGTTCAAAGATGTTCCAGACACAAACTCATCCTTTAATACAGAGCCCAGAGATAGATCTTAACCTTTGAAGGCTATGAAACAAGCTCTGATATGTTCCACCATTCTGAATAGGTTTCATTTATGGTCCACTGAGCAGATTATTTTCTTTACTAAGACTCTCCTAGCTAAGGACAGAGATTCTTATCATCAATAGCCCAGTAACTTGATGATCAATTCATAAAACAAAGAAAAATGTTTAAAAATGATTCGCAGTTCTCTCTCTTGCTTCTGCAATCAGACATAGTAGAGTTAGGAGAATGGCAGAGCAAGAAAGGGAGTGTGGGGTACAGAGAATGCTAAACAAAAGTTTTTGGACTATCTCTACACATCTTAGCTTTTGTTGCTTTAAATGTGAGATCCTTGTCCAATTCATTAACAAGATAACTACTACTTCAACAGGCATTTTAATTTTGAAACTTTTCCCCCTATAAACTATAAGAAAAAGAAAGTTGCAGCTAATAGGAATGACTCAAAAATTCACCTTGGAGAGGCAAATAAAGGAGTTGGCTGAACTAATTTTAACCTCCAACCAGAGACAACCAGAAATATAATTTAATGTAACAGTCACTTTATATTGCTGTTCTCATGATAAGTAAATGCAAACATATCATTATGAAATTAATCACAGCTTTTCTGTCAACATCTGTTGTGGTGGATAAAACAGAGAAAATCTATGGCAAACATAATAAAACTCTTCAAATTGATTCATCATATACTTTGTTAATCTGTGATTTCAATTTGAAGGTAGGTAGAGGAGGAGATAGTGAAGAAATGTCAGAAAATATAGTTCAGGTATAAAAAATGATATACAAAGGCTTTTAGACTAGGTACAGGGGTGGAGACCCTGAGGTCTCAAGGTCACATGTGGCCCTCTAGATCCTCAAATGCAGCCCTTTGAATGAATCCAAACTTCACAGAACAAACCCCCTTAATAAAAGGGTTTGTTCTGTAAAACTTGGACTCAGTCAAAAGACTGCACCCAAGAACCTAGAAGGCCATATGTGGCCTCTAGGCTGCAAGTTCCTTACCCCTGGACTGGGAGTTTCCTGCTTATATATCATAATTTTTTTTCTGAAAAAAAAAAAGAGACTAAAGTTATATTTGACATGGTGAGCACCAAGTAACACAACAAAAAAATACCTAGTACATTCTAGGCTTGATGCAAGACAATAGAGATATAAAAAAAAATTGAGTCTTTGCCCTCAATGAATAGACAATTTCTCCAGGAGTAATAACATGTACAGATATAAGTATATGTAAAACATATACAAAGATATATCTATATGTGTGTGTGTCTGTGTGTGTATCTATAGATATAGAAAGTGTGTGTAGGGGGAAACACTAATAAGGCAGGGATGAGGAAAACAATTCACGTGGTAGGTGTCACTTGAACTGAATTCTGAAGGAAATCAGGAATGATAAGAGGTGTAGAGAAGGAGGCAGTGTATTCCAGGTGTGGTAGATAATTTGAGCAATAACAAAGAAATGGAAGATGGACTGTCACCTGTGAGGACCAACAATAAGGCCAGTTTGTTTAGACTGTAGAGTTCACAAATGGGTATATAATGTATGAAGAAAGCCGGGTTATGTAGGACTTAAAATGCTCTGTGATAGTTGAGGCAATAGGGAACCATTGGAGCTTTTCAAACAGGGAAATGACATACTACTTTAGGAATATCACTTTGGCAGCTGTGTAGGACTATGGATCAGAGGGTGGAAAAAAAATTGGGAAAGGGCAACTAATTAAAAAATGCAATAATCCCTGGCAGATTGTATAAATTAGGACACTAGTATGGTAGTCTTGTGAATGGGGGAAAAAAAGAGAGAGAACTGAAGTGACTGATGTTGTGGAGATAGAATTTTCATGACTAGGTGACAATGTATGTGAGACATGGGAATATGAGAAACCAAGGATACTCTCAGGTTATGAACCTGGGGGAATGGAAGGATGGTAGTGTCCTTGATAGAAATAGGGGGTTCAGAAAAGAAGTGTTTTGAGGATGAGAGAACAATTTAATGAATGCCACTGGGGATATGTTGAATTTGAGATGCCTACAGTATATCCAATTTGAAATAGACAGTTAATACCGGAATAGAGGCCAGAATAGAGACTAGTGATTGATATTATACATTTTGGAATCATCTGCAAAGAAATAGCAATTAAGGGTGTGATACAGCAACCACAAGAGAATATATAGAGAGAAGGGGGCCCAGAACAAAACATTTAATAAAAATACTTTTTAAAAAGATACGGCAAAAAATAAAAAGGATACAACCTTCACATACATAAAAAGCTTGATCCTGAAAAATGGGTAATGGATAGAGAAGTGAATATTGATGGAAAATATAAGTATTTCATAAAGAAACTTAACAAAGATGAATAAATTGCTATTTAAGGGCAAATTACCCTAGAGACCACCACAGACAACAAACATTTGATTTCCTTACCAAGGAATTCAATTCAATTCAATAAACATTTTTAAGTGTCTATTATGTTCCAGGTACTGTGCTAAGCTTTGGAAATGTGAATAAGCAAAAGAAAGACAGTTCCTGCCCTCCAAGAGCTTACAATTTAAGAAGGGAAGACACCATACAAACAGGAGTTGTCAAGTGAGGGGAAATATCAAGGTATACCTGGCAAGGGGGATCTTGTTCCATGGAGTTGAAACTAGGCTGAGGTGCAGATGCAAAGTGGAGTTGGCAGAGAATCCATTTTCTGCCCTCTATAAAGGAAGACAATGGGAGAAATTCAATATTCCACACTCTAGCTCTCCAATCAAAGCGGAAAGGAGACTGAGAGAGGTGGTATCCTAGACTTGAGAAAGCAGCATGGTGATCAGATTAGAAATGATGAATGTATCCTGGGAGGGGTCTCTTGTGTGGAGTTTAAACCAGAGAGAGATGCAGATGCAAAGTGGTGTGAGATGTAGCAGCAAAGGGAAGCACTGACTTGGGATACAACTTGTTTGTGTAATCCTATAGAGAATAATGGTAGATGCTTAAGAGCAGGTTTACCTCACATGATAATGAGAGGTGATTGAATGGAAACAAATTGAATGTAAACAAACACTAAAAATGGAAAAGATCTGCAAAAATTTTATAGAAATTCTTTTCATTATAAAGATAATGGAATTGTCACAATTAGAATTTGACACCACAGTCCTGGATGTGTTACATGAGGAAGCTGAGATAAACCTGAAGAAAACAAAGCTGGGAAAAGCAGCTAGAATAGATGGAATACTCAACATTCATTAAGTCAACATCGAACATATATTTATTAAGCATATAGTAGCATTATGGTACTTATGGTATTAAAACAAAATTAAAATAGTCTCTGTCCTCCAGGAGAAATGGCATGTCAGAAATTCTTACATTACATTTGAGAAAGCAAGACATACACAAATAAGACAACACAAAATATACAGCATACAAATTTCAGGGGTAGGGACAGCACTAATAGTTGTGGAAACAGGAAAAAATAATCTTATATAAAAGGTGCAAACTGTGGTTAGCCTTAGAGGAAGCTCAGAAAGCTACAAAGTAAATATGAGGATGGAGAGAATTCCAGGCATATAGGATGGAATCTGCAAAGGTGCAGAGATTAAAGATGGGAAGTCATGTAGAGATAACATCAAGTTGATGGAAACAGAGAATGTTTAAAGGTTCTAATGGGAAATAAAAAAAGTTATCATGTAGTCACAAAGAGACATCTCTGTTTTATCCTAGAGGGATTATAGTCACAGAGGAGGTCCAAAGACAGTTCTAATCACTTCTAGGATTTTCCCTTAAACAAAGACTTATTTGTTGAATACCAATATTTTGATGGTGATGTTATTTGACCATGAGTAGTGGAATACTATAACGTCTGATTAACCAAAACTGAGGATATAGAAAATAAAAATAATGGTAAGTCTCAAGGTAGGTCTTTTCAGGCAGAAAACTATTACAAATGAGGAATTACATGAGATCAGTTCTCTTAAAGGTATAACAACAGAAATATAACAGAAATATAGACCAAAATATAAACAGTAAATAAAAAGATGGGCCATCATCTAGTTAGTGCTGTATACCTGAAGCACACACAACCTTTACTGGTATCCATGAAATGTCAATAGAATATGAGAAAAACCCTCAATACATTGCCTTGAACCTCTCTTCAATGGGAAAGGATAAATAAGAATAGCATAGGATCAGCAAGGAAGGATGGGTTGGTAGATACATTATTGAAGGAAATATATTGATGAAAGCACAGTTACATTGATGGTACACAGTTACTCTGGAATTATATATGTATGCAAATCATGGAATATCACCACCTCCTAAAATAAATTATGTACAATCAGAAGAGATATAAATTTGGCCTAGTAAGGTTGCAACAAATGATTAATTAAGACTTGCAAGTAAGTAGTGGTATAAAAGGTAATATCCAGAAATGGTATGCAGGATTAGAAATAGAAGTGGACTGGACACTTAGGAAAAGCAAAGCATAATACGTGCATAAACACACACATACATATATATGTACACACACACTTTTTTTTTCCTAGTGCTTCATTGATACCCAAGAAATTCTGTAAGACCCAAAGGAAGGCCTCTAACACATTGGATAGTTCTTCTTTGGATAATTTACAGAATGGACAAGAATTTCAGCAGGAGGAGTCCTAATCTTCACTGTTAGAGTATCCAAATCAATGATTTACGCATCCACTGAAGTACTGATATAAGCATTGTAGCACAGTTCATTATTAGCAAATATGATACCTTGTTCCTCGAAATATAACTACTTAAAGTTAGAACTGTCATAATTAGCCTCTAAAAGGGGTCATAATTCTATCTCCACATAGTAGTATTATTACGAATTAAATTTTATTTTCATTAGCTGTATTACAGGGTGTTTTAAATACTATAGAATATATTCCTCAACACTACAGGAAAATTTAAAGAAAAGATGAAAGAGAGATTGAAGTTGACTTCCAATACTGCATTTGAAAAGAAATCCCATCTTTTGGTGGAGGGATTCTTAACACAGCCTAGATAACATAAGCAACTTTCAGGAGAAAGAATGAGTCACAAACTTGCATAAGTTCTGATGGGATGAACAGATAAAAAGATTGTTGCTAAAGTCTTACCTCCCAACTGACAATGGCCCACTTTGTTACAAAATATTGAAATGAGAAAATCCAGAAATTTCTCCTACTATGAAACTCAATATGACCTGAAGTCACTTTAATAGTAATAATAGTAATAATAATAATAATGATAATAATAATAATAATAACCATTTATATACCTAGCACTTTAAAGTTTGTAACATTATCAAGTTTGATTTGATACTCACTACAACCTTGTGAGGTAGGTATTTATTATTATTGTTGTTGTTATTATTATTATTATTATTATTATTATTGCAATTTTATAAATGAGGACCTGAGGCTGAGAGAGATAAAGAGACTTGCCCAAGGACACATAATTACTAACTGTCTAAGGCAGAATTCAAACTCAGGTCTTCCTGACTCTAAGTTCAATGCCATCCACTGAGCCATCAATAGCTGTCTAAGCCATCCAGCAATAACTAAACCACCATTTTGTAGATGACTATTCATGCATTAGAGAGTGAGGAAAATCATCACTGCTGACATCTTTATTGGCAAACAGTACTCATTAAGTGGCTAAAAGGGCTTTGATTACTTGGGGCCAGTAAGATTGAAAGTATCCTTCCTCAGAGACACCATGATCAGCACTTTTTTTGCTGTAAATAAATAACAAAAGCCCTAAGACTCAGTTATGTACCCCACCAAGGTGATCCTAGAGTAACTTCCTTAGCAAAATTGTAGGCTAAGTAGGGTTAATAATGAATTTCTTAGTGTTGAGAATAGAGGGGTTTCCTTAAAGGTAGTAGAGGCCACTTCTAATAGGTCACCTTTGTCATGGAGACTTTTAAGAATTGGTCCTTTTAGTATATTTTCTTTACTTATTACCACCTCACTGATTTTGACTCTGCTTTGTTAGAAGGATTTGTTTATGTTCATATATTTTGTCTCCCTCATTAGATTTTTAAGTTATTGGAAGGAAAGTGGAAATGTCTCCTCACCACTCACTATTAAAATTATTGCAATCTGACTATTCTTAACCCTCATCCAGACCATTCTAGTGAAATAAGGATGTTACCAACGAACTCCTAATTGTTGGATATCTAAATGACATTTGGCAGAAGTTTTTACCAGTATTAGTTTAATGTTTATACTTAACTGAAACATCTTATCTTTTTTTTTTTTTGGATACATACATCTAGAACTAAAAGATATCTTATTTGTCATCTCATCAAATATTCTCATTTTACAAGTGAGGAAACTGAGCCCCAGAATAGAGAAATGACTTGCCTAGGGTCACACAAGGGATAAGTGGAAAAGCTGAGTTTCTTAGCCCAGTATTTCATCTGTTCTAAGGCAACATTGCCTTAGATTTGAGACTTTCTTTTATTCTGTGTAAGTACTTGCCCCAAACCTGCATACAAGGCTTTTACTTATAAATATAGGATTTCCCCAAATTCCTGATTCATCAGTTGCCTTGGTCTCCACAAAAGTGCAATTGTAAAAGGTTGTCAAAATATGTATGTCATGCTGTTTTATAGCAGACAGTTTCATTTTCTTGCTCTGAAATACAGAGTTTGCAAAGACTAGGATAATAAACATGGCATAAATAAGTCTTATCAGTACTGGCCTCAATGTCCATGCAAAGTAGCATTTTCAGTCAAAAGGGAAGGGAAGCCTAGAGGGGAAGTATCACTTCCAAGCCCAAGGGATCAGGTACTCTGAGGAACACTATTGTTTCCAATCTCAAGGGAGGAAGGACCCTGAGGAGCAGTATCAAATGTAATCCCAAAGGATCTCAAGGCTTTCCTGGTTCAGGACCAGAGTGCAAACCCAGAGAGCAATGACCACATCTCTACCCAGATCATACCATCAGTGAAGCATTGAAAAATTCCAAAACTCAGAACTAGCTCTGAAAACAGCAGTATGAAAAAGCCTAAAGTCTAGGGCAGAGCCCTTGCTACCCCCAAATGGGGAACATAGGCTAATAACATAAAATTTAATGTTAAAATAATCGACTGGAAAAATGAACAAAAACAAAGCAAAACAAAAAGAACTCGACCATAAAAAGTGACTATGGTGACAAAGTGATTAAGGCACAAATTCAGAAGAAGAGAGTGAAGTCAAAACAAAGTTATAAGCAAAGCTACATAGAAAAAAAAATGTGAATTAAACAGAAGCCCAACAAGAATTCCTGGGAGACCTAAAACATGACTTTCAAAATCAAATAAAAGTGGTAGAGGAAAACTTAGGCAAATAAATGAAAAGCAAAGTATGAAAATTATAAGAAGATAATTAGCATAGAGGCCCCAAAATAGTGAAGAACATAAAACCTTAAAAATAGAATTGGCCAAATGGAAAAAAGAGGTAAAAAGTATCAATGAAGAAAGTAACTCCTTAAAAATTAGAATTGACAAGTGAAAGCTAATGACTCCATTAGACATCCAAATAAAATGATAAAACAAAGTCAAAAGAATTAAAGAAGAAAATGTGAAATATTTCACTGTAAATACAACTGGCCTGGAAAATAGATCCAATAGAGATAATTTAACAATTATTGGAATACCTGAAAGCCATGATAAAAAAAAAAGAGCCTACATATCATATTTCAAAAAATTATCAAGGAAAACTTCCCTGATTTGCTAAAGTCAGAGCATAAAATACAAAATGAAAGAATCTACTGATCACCACCTGAAAGAGATCCCAAAATGAAAAGTCCCACTGGTCCCAAGTCAAATAATACTTCAAGCAGCCGGAAGAAACCATTCAATCACAGTAAGGATCACACAATATATAGCAGCTCGTAAAGAAAAAAAGGGAAATAAATAACTGAAAGCAGAACTCCAGAGAATAACAAGGTGAGATAAGCAAGTTAACAAGGTTTTCTTAATGAGTGATGCAAAGGAATAAAAGACAACAATAGAAAGGGAAAGACAAGCATACACTCAAGAAAATTAGAAATATCTAGGGAACATTTCATGCAAAAAAAATGGTCAGGATAAAATATTAATCATTAAAATTTTAAGCTATGTTTTATTACCTTGGAAGATTTAAAATTCAATTGTTGTATTGCTTTGTGTGGTTGATGTTGGTGTTATCTTGGTTACTTTGGTCACATAAAAATCTTCCCTCTCAAAACTAGTCTATTATGAGCCCTCTAAGTAGTTTGATCTGTAACATGAATGATTATGAATTTATTAAAAACCTTATTACATTGTTTGAACCTAGCCCTGCATAGCTAGGAAACTGGACCATCTTTATATGCTGTTTAGAGATCCTTAACCAAGTGCCTATGTTATGCTGACCAGAAACTCAAATTCAAAGAATGATATAAGGAATTTTCTCACAATTCTATATCTCAAGCTCTGGGACACTACCAGGTCCTTCTGGCTATTCCCACAGCTGCCTAATTTGTGGGTGTAACCTCCTGGATCATCTGAAGAAAGCCCTTGCTCTTGAGTAGATGTCACAACTCTATGGTGACCTCCAGGTTCATCTAGTATGGACTCAGAAGCAGCCGATAATCTAGAAGAGATAGCTGTCCCAAGATTCCAAATGAGGACTCAGTATACTGTCCATTTTTTTTCCTCTTCTCTTTTGTTATGTGCCCAACCACCAAGGCCCTTATTAAAGTGTGTGTTAGCATTTTCTCTCTCTATGTTTTTGGCCTCCCTTTCTTTTCTGCTTGCAAGAGAACAATGGCTAGACAAGACCTATTGAACTCACTACCTTGTCCTGACCCAACTGGCCTCTTGTAGCATCTTGTCTTATGCCTGCCTCTCCTTTACTGGCCAGAAGGGGAGGGGTTCTTTCAGACCCCCTTCCTTTGGTGAAAAGGGGGAAATATCATGATATTAGGAGAGATCTGCAGAGTTAAGGCGAGGCAAGCAAGCAGTGCTCTGAGCTTTGTATAACAACAGTCCTTTGAGCTCCCCTTCTGGAAATGATGATCTGTGAACTCAGGCAAGCACCAACAGGCTCAGACATGAAGCCCTGACTTTTTTTTCACTAGACAACTTGATTCACTGTTACTGTAATGCCTCATTACTGTTGCTACATTACACTATTTGACTCTTTGTCTAGCCACAAAAAATAAATCAAGGTTCAGCCATACCAAAGCAAGTTCCCCTCCCCCACTAAGGGTGGGGACCTGACACCTGTGTTTTTGATTGCAAACCACTTCCCCCATTTTGAAATTAAACTACTGTTTGATTTCAGACTCTCTTCTCTATTACCTGCTCTGTTCAGCTCTGGCCACCCAAAGGCTAGGGGCCTGTTTGGTTCAGTTGACACTGGATAATGGAGAAAGCAAGGGAGTTTCAGGAGAAAAAAAAAATCTGCTTCTGCTTTGTTGACTAAAGTCTTTGACTGTGTGGATCATAAGAAAGGTGGCAAATCTTCAGAGAGATGGGGGTACCAGATTAGCTTACTTGTCTGCTGACGAACCTGTCTGTAGGCCAGGAAGCAACGGTTAGAACAGAGCATGAAACAACTGATCAGTTTAAGATTAGAAAAGGAGTACAACAAGACTGTAAATTGTCACCTTATTTATTTAACTCATATGCACAGTACATCATATGAAATGCCAGACTGAATGAATCAAAAGCCAAAATTAAGATTGATGGGAGAATATCAAATATCTCAGATATGTGGAGGATACCATCCAATGGCAGAAAGTAAAGAATTACGGAGTCTCTTGATGATGGTGAAAGAGAGAAGTATAAAAGCTGACTTGAAACTTAACATAGAAAAAAAACCTAAGATCTTGGCAACTGGTCCCATCCCTTCCTGGCAAATGGAGAAAGAAGTGGAAGCATGTCTGATTTTATATTCTTGAACTCAAAGATCATCACAGATGGTGACTGCAGTCATGAAATTAAAAGATGCTTGCTCCTTGGAAGAAAAGCTATGACAAATCCGGAAAGTATACTAAAAAGCAGGGACATTACCTTGCCAACACAGGTCCCTTATTCAAAGCTATCTTTTTTCCAGTGTCAATGTGTGGCTATGAGAGCTGGACCATAATGAGCGCTGAGTATCATAGAACTGACACTTCTAAATTGTGGTGCTAGAGAAGACTTTTGAGGGTCCCTTGGACAGCAAGTAAGTCAAATTAGTCTAAGTAATTTAGGCTATTCACTGGAAGGTTAAATACTGACGGTGAAGCTTAAATACTTTGGCCACTTAATGAAAGACAGGACTCATCAGAAAAAACACTGATGATGGGAAAGATTGAAGGTCAAAGGAGAAGGGGATGGCAGAGGAAGAGATGGATAAGATGGATAAGAAGCAATGAACATGAACTTAGAGAGACTTTGAGAGATACAGGATAGAAGGGCCTGGCATGCTATGGTGCATGGTGTCATGAAGAGTCAGACCTGATTGAAGGACCAAACATCAATGGACTGAGCCAATGTAGTAAGAATGACAATTCTATCTAAATGAATTTACTTATTCAGTGCCATACCAACCAATCTATCAAAGAATTATTTTATAGAGCTAGAAAAAAAGTTACAAAATTAATCTGGAAGAACAAGAAATCAAGAATATCAAGGGAATCAATGAAAAAAAAGTGAAAGAAAGTAGCCTAGGAGTCCCAGATTTCAAATTAGATTACAAAGCAGTAAACGTCAAAGCAGTCTGATACTGGCTAAGAAATAGAATGGTAGATTGAATACCCAACACCAAGTAGGGAAAGACCATAATAATCTAGTTTTTGACAAACCCAAAGATCCAAGCTCTGGAGGTAAGCACTTACCATTTGACCAAAAAAAAAAAAAAAACTGCTGGGAAAACTGGAAAGCAGCAGTTTAGTGGAAATTAGACATAGACGTCACACTATATGCCAAGATAAAGTCAAAATGGATCAATGACTTAGACATGATGGGTAATATCATAAGAAAATTAGTGGAATTAATGGAAAAAAACTTAATTTATGACCAAGCAAGAGACAGAGAAAATTATGGGAAGTAAGATTGATGATTTAGGTTACATGACATTGGAAAGCTTTTGCACAAACAAAAACAATGCAGCCAAAAATTAGAATGAAAACAGGAAACTAGGGGACATATTTATAGCAAGTTTTTCTGATAAAGGCCTCATTTCTCAAACATATAGGTAATTGAGTCAAGTTTATAAAAATAAGAGCCATTCCCCAGTTCATAAATGGGCAAAGGTTATGAACAAGCAGTTTCAGAAGAAAAAAAAATCCATCCATAGTTGCATGAAAACATGTTCTAAATATCTAATGATTAAAGAAATGCAAATTAAAAAATAAAACTCTGGGGTACCACGTCAGACCTATGAGATGGCCTAAGATGACAGAAAAAAAAAAGAAAATAACAAATGCTGGAAGGAATGTGGAAAAATTGGGCCACTGCTGCACTGTTGGTTATAAACTAATCTATACATCCTGGAGAACACCCAAAGGGCTATAAAACCCACAATACCACTACTAGGTCTATATGTGAAAAAGATCAAAGAAAAGGGAAAAGGAGCTATTTGTACAAATATTTATAGCAGCTCTTTTTGCAGTGGCAAAGAATTTGAAGTTGGACAGATTGTGGTATATGTTTGTGATGCAATATTACTGTGCTTTAAGAAATAACAAGCAAAATCATTTCAGAAAAAAAACTTGGGAATACTTAAATGCACTCATGCAAAGTGAAGTATACATAGTAACAACAATATTATAAGGATGATAAACTGTGAAAGACTTAATTACTGTGATCAAAACAATGATCCAAGACAATTCCAAAGGACTTATGATGAAAAATGCTATCTACCTCCAGAAAAAGAACTAATGAACCCATTGAAGCATACTTTCTTTTACTCCCTTTTTAAAATTTCGTTTGTGTTTCTTTTACAACATGGCCAACTTGGAAATATATTTTGTATGATCTCACATGTATAACTGAAATCAAATTGCTTGCCTTCCCAAGGAGGAAAAAAAGCAGGGGGAGAATTAGGTACTCAAAATTAAAAGAAAAAGATTGTAAAAAGTTTTCTTACATATAATTGGAAAATATTTAACAAAATAAACTTTTAAAATTCTTTACAAAATTTTCAGACTGGTCTTCATACCTCGATTTAATTATGAAGTCCTAATGTATTTAGCTGGAAGGGAAATAGTTCAAATAAAAATAATTTTATGATAAATATTTAAATCTATAAATTTAGAACAAATTCTTCAATGTTTTAATGTTATTTATAGAAATGAATTCTTTTTTATTAATAAATTTATTTATTTTTAGTTTTCAACATCAACTTCCACAAGATTTTGAGTTCCAAATTTTCATCCCATCTCACCCCTCCCCCCACACCAAGATGGTATGCATTCTGAATACCCCTTCCCCTAGTGTGCCTTCCCTTCTATCTCTCCCCCCCTTCTCTTATCCCATTCCCCTTCTATTTTCCTGTATGGCAGGATAGATTTCTGTACCCTATTTCCTGTATTTCTTATTTCCCAGTTGCATGTGAAAACAGTTTTTTTAAACATGTGCAGGTAGTGCTCCAGACTTGCGGCTGAGACTTAGCTCCTCTCTCACAGCAGTCACAGACTTTTCCCACTGACCTTCCAAGTTGTCTTTGGTGTTCATGGGTTGAGAAGTCTGGAAACCAATGCAGCTGCCTGTGATTCAGTCCTCTGAGGCCTGCCCCAGGGTCACTGCGGCCTGCACACCCTAGCCGAACTGCTCTCCTCTCCCGGCCCAGTGCGATAGGCCTTTCCAATCAACCATCCAGGTTGTCTTGGGCTGGAAATTTGTTTCCCTCTGTCTTTTTTTGGGTTCTGCTGCTTTCGAATTTGTTTAGAGTCATTTTTATAGGTATTTGGAGGGGTTTGGGGGAGAGCTCAAGCAAGTCACTGCTTTCCAGTGACTTGGCCATTTTGGCTCTGCCCCCTAGAAATGAATTCTAATGGAATGTTGAACATACTAACAATTTCATCTTTCTGAATTTCGAATCATGCATGACAATCTCATATCAAGCATCTGAACAGAAAACTTCACAATTTCCCCCTTAATAAGGAGAAGACGTCAGAGAAACAATACATTACAGTGAACAGTCTTCAGGTTTCCAAGTAGCATTTTAGCCCTCAAGTAATGGGCCTGTTACAATGCTTAGACTTGAATTCAAGATTGTCACTTTTATAATATAATTTTCTCTCAAGAAGATGTCTTAGTATCTGTCTTATAGCTTTATAACTTAAATTCAGACTTTATTAAAAAGGGATTTTTGCCTCCATATGTGGGTACAAAATGTCAGAAAGCTAGATCAACATAGTTCACAAAAGATTTCAGCCACAAAAATTCATACTTCATTGATTCATTTTGCTAATGCTCTGAAAAAAAAATCCTTCAGCTCCCTTTCTAACATTCTCTACCCTTCTTTCCTCCTCACAGAAGATGACTAATACTTTTCCATAAGATAAACTGAAGAATTAATTATACTTTATCTACTCTCTTACTGCACCTCACAGAAATTTTCCTCTCCTTCTTGAAAATTTTTTTAGCTCTCTCTCCTTCTCCAGAGTTACTGTCTCTTCTCATTATCTGCTTTACCTTCTCTGCCCCTGCCACCTAATAGATTCTTTATTTTGCTTTTACATTTTTCTCCACTACCTGCTATATTCCTAGTTTAATTATTTTTTTTTACTGTATCAACTCCTACCTAGTTTTCCTGACTTTAGTTTTGCCTTCATTCAAATAATCCTGCATAACAATGTCAAAATCACCTACAAATCTGGTCTGGTTTGGGCATGCCCTATTCAGGTATCATAGAGGCTTGTGTTCCTTAACACATAGATGATGATAGACTCCTTTCTTGTTGCCTGTGTCTCTAAAACTGAGTTGATCACTCTTTTTTGACTGCTTCCCCCCAACCCCACTCCGTTTCTGCTGTGTCTTTTATGGGACTCTTAGCAGCTGTATTCAGTGGGTGAAGAGCACAGTTCACCAACCAAATGGGTGCAATGAACTGAACCAATGAGAGGAGAAGGGCTTTACTTCTCTTGCTCCCTCTCTTTTACCTGGTCTCAAATAAGTATGGAAGATATGTGTTTCTGTTCTGTGTTGTTTGTCCACCTAGTTTCACATGTTAAAAGTGATCTCCACTGGACCTAGATGTTGTAGCCATGGAAACCTTGGAGCCAAGATTGCAGGTTGAGTGACATAGCCAGCCCAACTTGCACATATGTCTTTAAGAAGTCAGGATTCCTAGGACTTGAACCTGGGGTGGGGAGTGTGGTGGGTTAGACTTGGAACTGTACCATGAGCTAAACTATGAGCCTAATCCTCTTCCCCTACCCAGAGGCTGAATTGGTCCAGAAAAAGGATGAGAATCATGATTCCTATGTGTAGAGGGAGTAAGTTTTTATGTTTGTAATTATATCTTTTGAAGTAAATAGTTTTGTGGAAAAGATAATCCATAAGCAGTTAAATAGAATTAGGGTACAGAGAATACACTCTGCTGTTGGGGGAACATGATGGTGGAGGCTGAAGCCAATGGCAAAGAGCTTAGACATATCTTAAGGGTACTAGAGGAAAAAAAAAACATTATAGGTACCAAAGAATCCTGGTGGGGGAAGGGTGAAATGGAATCTACCTGACCTTCCAGACAATAAAGAACAAGAGGGACTGAGTTACACATCTCTGCATACGTTTTTCACCATCTTACTCCTCTGCTCAAAAAACTATAATGACTCAATACTGCCTTCCACATGAGATCCAATATACTTTAATTGGTTTTCAAGGCTTTCCATAATCTGGCTGCATTTATCTGCCTAATTTGATAAATCCTCTGTTCATGTCAATTCAGAGTTTTCTTTGTTCCACAAATGTTTCATTTCCATTCTAGCATACATGTTTTCTCTTATATGATCCCTCAACTCTAATCTGGATGGCATCTCAAATACAATATGGTAAAGGCAGAATTCCTTGCCCCCATTTCCCACCACTCAACTTCCACATCACTGTGAGCCGTATCCTATGTTACATTCCCTAAAAGCCTAGTATCACAAATTAATCCTAAATGTTTTCCTTTTGTGACTTACAGGGGCAGAGCCAAGGTGGCAGAGTAGAGAAGCACTGAGCCAAAATCTCCCATTTCCCTCCAAATAACTTTAAAATAATGCCTCAAATTAAATTCTGAAATGGCACACAACAAAATGTCATAGTGTTACATTATTCCAGCCCAAGACAAGATAGGGGGTGAGAAAGAGAAATCTGTGATATGATGGAGGAGAGTAGCTCAGAACATTCATGGTTGAAATCCCAGTGGTGGGAGTAGGTGGTAGTGACAGAAGCAGCAGCATGGAGAGCTCTGAAGTCAAAGACAGTAAAGAAATCTCGCAACTGGTGAGAAAAAAGTTACAGGGTAACACAGTAGAAGAGCAAATGTAGAGGAAGAATAGGGAGAATTATTTCAGATAAAAGAAGTGTGCAAAGAGGAGCTTTTTTAGTAGAGGGGGAAATTGCAGTGGTGGGGGAGGGGCAAGGCTAGAACCTCACTCATCTTAATTGGTTCAAAGAAGGAATAACGTACAAACTCAGATGGGTACAGAAATCTATCTTATACTATAAGGAAGTAGGAATAAAAGAAATGAAGGGGGTGATAAAAGGGAGGGTAGATATTAGAAGGCAGTGGTCAGAAGTAATACAGACTTTAAAGGATGGACAGCATAAAAAGAGAGAGAGAGAGAAGGATAAACAGAAGAAAATAGAATGGAGGGGAATGCACAGTTAGCAATTATAACTGTGAAAGTGAATGGGAGGAACTTCCATAAAATGGAAGTGGATAGCTCAATAGATTAGAAGCCGGAATCCAATATGTTATTTAGGAGAAACACACTTGAAACAGAAAAACATACACAGAGTTAAAATAAGTGGCTCAAACAGAATCTGTTAAGCTTCAGTGAAGTAAAAAAGGCAGGAATAGCAATCATGATTCTAGACAGAACAAAAGCAAAAATGAACTTAATTAAAAAGGATAAGCAAGGAAACCATATCTTACTAAAAGGAACCATAGAAGATAAAGTAATATCAAAACAAAACATAAATGTACCAAATGGCATAGTATCCAAATTCTTGAAGGAAAAGTTAAATGAACTAAGGGAGGAAATAGAGAGTAAATCTATACTAGTGGGGGGACCTCAACTTTGTCCTCTAAGAGCTAGAAATCTAACCATAAATTAATTAGAAAGAAGTCAAGGAGACAAATAGAATCATAGAAAAATTAGATATGATAGGCAAAGAGGAAACTGAAATATCACTCTTTTCAGATGATATGATGATATACTTAGAGTATTCTAGAACAGTGCTTCTTAAACTGTGGGTTGCCAATCCATATGGGGCCATGAAACATTTGGCAACAGTAAAAGGTTTCTTAACATAGAACAACCAAAAATTAATTAAAAAACAAATGTGTAATGAATCTGAGGTATTTCTGGCAGTGCTTGCCCACTGCAGCCTTGGATCTGAACACAAAGCATGTGCACTTTGTACTATCCACACCTTCACGCCATGAATGAATTCTACCAAAATGTGAAAAAGGGTTGTGAGTGGAAAAAGTTTAAGAAGCCGTGCTCTAGAAAATCAGACAAAAAAACTAGGCAAAACAACAGATTCAGCAAAGTTGCAGGATATAAAATGAACCCATATGAATCATCAAGATTTTTATATCCTATAAACAAAACCCTGCAGCAAGAGATAGAAAGAGAAATTACATATAAAATAAGAGCAAACAATATAAAATACCTGGGAGTCTATCTGCCAAGAAAATCCCAAGGGTTATACGAACACAATTACAAAACACTACACAAATAAATACAGATCTAAAGAATTGAAGAAATTTCAATTTTTCATTGGTAGGCCAAGCCAATACAATAAAAATGAAAATTCTACCTCACTTAATTTACCTATTCAGTGTCAGATCAATCAAAGAATTATTTTAACAAATCAGAAAAAAAACATAGTTACAAAATTCATCTGGAAGAACAAAAGGTCAAGAATATCAAAGGAGTTAATGAAAAAAAAAGTTAAGAAAGTTGGCCTAGCAGTTACAGATTTCAAACTATACTATGAAACAGTAATCATCAAAACAGTCTGCTACTAGTTAAGAAAGAGTTGTGGAATTGATTAGGTACACAATACACAGTAGTAAATGCGCACACCAATCTAGTGTTTGATAAACACAAAGATCCAAGCTTTGGGGGTAAGAACTCACCATTTGACAAAAAAATTGCTGGGAAAATTGGAAAGTAGCTTGGCAGAAAGTAGGCATAGATCGGGGTAAGGAACCTGAGGCCTCAAGGTCACATGTGGCCTTCTAGGTCCTTGGGTGCAGCCTTTTTATTGAGTCTAAGTTTTGCAGAACAAATTCTTTTATTAAGGGGATTTGCTCTGTGAAGTTTGGATTCAGACAAACGGTCACATTTGAGGACCTAGAGGACCACATGTGGCCATGAGGCTATAGGTTCCCCACCCCTGCATAGACCAATATCTCATACCATATATAAAGATAGAGTCAAAGAGGATGATTTAGACAGAAAGGGTGATAGCATGAGTAAATTAGTGGAGAATATAAAAAAGTACCCCTCAGATCTATGAATAAAGAAACAATTTATGACCAAAGAAGAGATAGAGAGGAAAACAGGAAGTAAAATGGATAATTTTGATTACAGGAAATTAGAAAGCTTTTGCACAAACAAAACTAATGCAGCCAAAATTAGATGAAAAGTAATTGGGGAAAATTTTTACAGCAAGTATTTTTTTCTGAGAAAGGTCACATTTTTCAAATATATGGGGGACTGAGATAAGTTTATATAAATAAGAGTCATTCCCCAGTTGATAAATGGCCAAAGTACATGAGCAGGAAGTTTTCAGAAGAAGAAATCAAAGCTATCTATAATCACACAAAAAATGTTCTAAATTACTACTGATTAGAGAAATACATATTAAAATAACTTTAAGGTACCACTTCATACCTATCAGATTGGCTAACATAACAGAAAAGGAAAATAACAAATGCTAGAGGGGATGTGGAAAAATTAGGACACTAATTTATTGGTAGAATTGTGAATTAGTCCAAAAATTCTGTAGAACAATTTAGAACTATACCCAAAGGGTTATAAAACTGTGATACCCTTTCACCCAACAATACAACTACTCAAAGAAAAAACAAAGGAACCTACTTCCACAGAAATATCTATAGCATCTATTTTTGTGATGGTAAAGAATTAAAAATCAAGGGGATATCCATCAACTGGGTAATGGCTGAACAAGTTGTCATATATGATTGTGCTGGAATATTACATTGTGCTATAAGAAATGATAAGCATGAAGGTTTCAGAAAAAGATGGAAAGATTTATATGAATTCATGCAAAGTAAAGTGAGCAGAACCAGGAAGACACTGTACAAAGTAACAGCAATATTTTAAAGATGATCCACCATGAAAGACTTAGCAACTCTAATCAACATAATGATCCCAGACAATTCTAAAGGCCCTAGGATGAAAAATGTTGTCTCCCTCCAGAGACAGAATTGATGTACTTTGAATGCAGATTGAAGCATACCTTTTTTAAAACTATGCTTTTTATCATTTTATATTGTTTGTGTTTTGTTTTGCAACATGACTGATATGGAAATAAGTTTTGCATTATTTCACAAGTATAACATAGCAAATTGTTCACCTTCTCAAGGAGGTGGGAGGCACAGGAAGAGAGAGAATTTGTAACTCAAAGTTTTTTTTTTTTTAATGATTATTAAAAATTTTACATGTAATTGGGAAATATTTAACAAAATGAATAAAATAGTTTTTAAAAATCTTTCTGTTTTGCTATAATAGATTTATTTATATGTCAACTCCCTCTTTTTATTTCTCTTAAGTATTATTCAATCAATTTATTACTTCAGTCCTCTTTACCAAAAGCTTTGTCTAGGCCTTGATCATTGTAAAGTTAAATTACAAGCCTTCCTACAACTTATCCTGAACTGTACAGATACCTTCCTTCCTTTGGGGAGATGCTGCAATTTGGAACATGATTTATTCATACCACTCATTCATTCCCTTATTCCTCACACATTTATTGTGTACCTACTGTGTGCCTAGCAATAGGAAACTAGAAAAGGTGCCCAACCCTTGGTCCTTCCTCCTTAACTGGTCAGTTTATGGGAGACTACAAGAAAGATTTTTTTTTTATTATGATCCAGGTCTGAGTGAAGAGTTCCCTTTCTCTATACATTTACAAAGTACCAGAAACAAAAGCAAAATTACAGAATACCTCAAATTCCCATCTGAATTCTAGATTCAAGCAGAGTGTGAAAGAAAATGGAAAGCAATATAAGCAATGTTTCACTTATTATCTTCAAGCCACTGACAGAGCAGACAAATGCAAGGCAGCTTTATCTTTCACAGTCTCAGGGCCTGAGGCTTTGAATGTTTACATAAGTTTACTGCTTAGTCAAGAAGAATAGATTGATTAAACTGGTTCTGCAGAAATTTGTTGACTGTTGTGATCCTCTGGGGGTGGGAGAAATGAGATTTTTTTGAATGATATAGTTTCAACTAAAAGAAAAAAAGGAGAAAGGAAAAGAGTCAGAAGTGCTTTGCTTGCTCTGATACTTCTGGGACAACCTTGCAATTTCAGTTACTGGCCCAGTTCCTGATCACATATCAAATTGCAATAGGAATGAAATAAGTTTAAAAAAAAGACTTCTGGAAGACCCAGAGTTAAGCCCATAGAAAGTAGTTTGAATTTTCATGCTATAAAAATCACATAGAATCACAAAATGTGAAAAATAGAAATGACCTTTGGGGTCATCTAGTCAAATCTTATTTTACTGTTGAGAAAATTGAGGCACTGGGTAATGAATATCCTGGTAACACACCAGTGATGGAGCTCAACAGCCTTATGCCAAAGTGACATTATCTGCCAAGAAGAATATAATAGGTACAGATCCTACTCCTTGTAAATCAATGTGTCTATAACCAAGTAGCCTTGTCTACATACAAGCATTTTAAAGAAACTTGCAAATGACGCTAGCTTGGGAGAGGATACAGAGATCTACCATGGTAACAGTTCTCCTACCTAAAGAGTTAGAAGCCAGTGTGGATATTTAACTGTGGTCCTGAGGAAACTTACTTAATGAAGCCAGTGCCTTCTAAAATGATAGGTATCGTATATCTAGACCAAGACTGTGCAAGGCTATCAAAGCAAACAGTCATTTTTCTGCTTTGTTAGGAAGTTTTACCATATGTCAAGTCTAAGTTTATCCCTGTGCAATTTCAGTTAACTGCAATGCAAAATAAGTCAAGGAAATCGCTAAAATATTTTCAAGGAAAAGAAAAAAAAACCTAAAGTTTAAGGATTTGAGGAAGATGAAGTTGGTGAAATAAATTAAATAAGAAGAGTTACTTAGATAAGTTAGGAGGTTAATAAGACAAGGGAAGGGAAATTGGGAGAGGTTGTCAAGGTGCTAAAAAGATGAGAATAATAAAGGAGGTTTTAAAAAGAGTTAATAAGGTGAGAACAGTGTCTGTTTTGGAGACAAAGATCCCCACAGATAGTCTGCAAGAGCATTTCTCCTGGAGAACTCCTGGGAAGACTGAAAAAGGACTGAAGTTATCACCCAACAAGTTTAGAGAATAGAAAAGTTTAGAATTTTGTAGTGGCCTGTTTGGTGTGCAGGGCAGATTTCTTCTATAGCTAAATAATATTTCAGTGTTTGAGGTACAAGTTATTACAGAAGAGAAAGCAAAAGGGGTCTGGGAAGGCTACTCCATCCTCCATCATTAAGGACAATAAAACATTACTTTAGAAATGGATCAGCACCAAAATTAATAGCTCCAGAGTTTCAGGGACCTCAGAGGCCATCTAGTGGAATCCTATCATTTCACCAATGAGGACAATGAGGCCTCGGGAGATAAAGTAATTTACTCAAGGTCACATAGCTAGTAGCATTCTGAGGCTGGATTGGATTCCTAGTGTGCTGGCTCCCCTGCAATTTTGTGCACTGAGCCGCAAAAGCAGGCTTTGGTATGAAAAAACAAGCAAAAAAGTATGTGAAGAAGGAGGAGGGAAGCCTGACCTGCATTATGAAGTTGGAGGTTGAAAAAAAATATGTCAAAGAGGAAAAAGGAAACATTTTCTTACAACTTGTGGCTAAGTAGTTGATATGAATCTCTACCTGGAAAAATAGCTGAATCATTGGACCATCTAAGGAAGAAGTTGCTGCAAGTCCTCCACGTGGTTATAAGATAATAAGATCTTCAAGGAGCCAGGTTGCTGCAAACTCACTGTGTGAACCTTGGTTGACACTACATTTGTGGTATTTTGTCCAATTCTGAGCTGCATATATTAGGCAGGACTTTGATGTTCTGGAGAATACCTGGAGAATGGCCACAAGGATAGTGAAAGGCCTTGAGATCAATTCAGAGTTGGCATAAGGAAAAATACTTTAAAATTACTCTGGAATCACTTGGAACCCCTTTTATCACCAGTCTTGCCTTGCTGAACACAAACCTTGTGATACTTCCACCATTAACCTTTTTTTGTCCACATGTAATTGAATGTTCATGGAGAAAGCAAAGTCACATACTAATGCATTGTTGGTAGAGTTGTGAACTGATCCAACCATTCTGGAAAGCAATTTGAAACTATGCCCAAAGAGTTAAAAAACTATAAAACCCTTTGATCCAGAAATACCACTACTAGGTCTGTTTCCCAAAGAGACCAAAAAAAGGAGGTGAGGTAAGGATCTACTTGTACAAAAATATTTATAGCATTTCTGTTTGTGGTGGCAAAGAATTGGAAATTGAGAGGATGCTTATCAATTGGGGAATGGCTAAACAAATTGTGGTATATGATTGTAATGGATTATTATTTTGCTATATGAAATGATGAGCAATGCTTTAAGTGCATTAAACAAAATACATAGGATTAAAAAAGATAACAAAAGTTAGTGAAAATAAAGATTTAGGTACTGTGGACCTTAGGTTAAGAAACTGAAGAAACTCTAAGAACTTGAACTTTGGCTCATTCTCTCATTTTTTTTTATGCTTTCCTGATCTATTTTTTTCTATGCCTAAAAATAGTCCCGTCTTCTCTCTCTTAAAAAACAAAACAAAACAACAAAACAAACCCAAAAACCTTTACTTGACTCTGATGTTTCCTAAAGGTTTCATCCTATTTCTTTTCTCCTTTTCATAATCAGAGTACTTGAAAGGTAGTTTATACACATTGCTTCCATTTCTACACTTACAGCTACTTCTCCATTCTTGATCTGGTTTCTGAACCCATTAATGGACACAAATTACTCTTTCAAAGGTAACTAATGATTTTAACCACTAAATCCAAAAGCATTTTCTTAGAACTCCTACTTCTTGCCAATTCTATAGCTTTTTATGTTAATTACCATCTCTACTTCTCTGCACAGTCACTGCTAGTTGTGTTTCTGTGAAACTGTACTCTCCTGGCTATTCTCCTATATTGCTGACTACTCATCACTCTCCTTTGCTAGATTATCATCGTTCTCCCACCCATAAGTGTGATCTTCTCCCAGGATATTTTTGGGTTTCTCTTTTGATGTTAGGGTGATGAAAATATCATAGAATGATAGGTATTAAAACTAAATGGTCCTCAGATGTAATCTAATCTAAACCTCTCATTTTGCAAAGTAGGAAACCGAGAACTATTTAGGTGAAGTGACTTACCAAAGCTCACACAGATTGTAAGTGGTAGAGTAAGCATTTGTACTGTGATCCTTGGGCAGCTAGGTGGTGCAGTGTGATAGCATTCTATGCTTGAAGTCAAGAAGACTCATCTTGAATTCAAAGCTGGCCTTAGACGTCTCATTGTTGTATAATCCTGGGCAAGTCACTTAACCCTGTTTGCCTCAGTTCCTCATCTGTAAAATGATCTGGAGAACGAAATGGCAAACCACTCCAGTATCTTTGCCAAGAAAATACCAAATGGAGTCATGAAGAGTCAGACACAACTGAAACAACTGAACAATCTCTGACTCCAAATCCAATGTTCTTTCCAATTCATGAAACATGTATCTCTACATTTGCTCATTTAATGATCTTACTGTTCTAAAGAGTTTGCTCATCTTCTTTATACAGGTGATACCCAAATCTATCTATCTACCATAATCTCTCCTTTAAATTCCAATTCTATTTCATGAACTATTTATTGGGACATGTCAACCTGGGTGTTCCCCAAGTACCTCAAACTCAATGTGTCTAAAACAGAGCATTTTATTTTCCTCAAACATACCTTTCATGTAAACTTTCCAGCTTCTGTTGATGACACCACCATATTCCAGATTTCCAATGTTGCAGTTATTATTTATGCTATGCTTTACTTCATCCCCACTTCTACTAAGTTACCAGTTCTTGTTTAGTCTACCTTCAAAACATCTCTTGCATCTGGTCCCTTTCCACATATACGACCTCTATTATTGTTCAGAGCACCCTCTCTTCCCATGGCAATTATTGCAATAGCCTCCAAATTAGTGCCCATGTCTGTGTGGATCCCCTCTCCAATCCATCCTTCACCAAATTGATGGAAAACATGTGTCTGACCATGTACCCTCATTACACAAAAATCTTCAGTAAAAGAACATCTCCTCAACCTTGCTTCTGTAACCCTATACAATATAATTTCTACCTACAGTCTTTACAATTTTAACTCACAATTCTCTCCTCACAAGCACTGTTCTACTCAAATTAAGCTGCCATCTGTTTTCTGTACATAACATATTATTTCCAACCTCTATGGCTTTGCTCAAATGGTTCCCCATGTCCAAAAAAAACTCTCACTACTCATCTCTACCTTGTAGAATTCTTGGCTTCCTTTAGGCATGGCTAAGGTGCCATTGGAAGCATTTTTAATATTCCCAGGTATTATTCCTCTTTTGCTCTTGAAATTAATTACTCTGTATCTACTCACTTTTATACATATTTATTCACACAATAGAGAACAAGTTTCATGAGTGCAGATTTTCATTTTTATTATATCCCTAGCATCTTGCATAGAGGTCCAGACATATAGTACACATTTAATAAATGTTACAAGATTAAAGACTAAAACTCAAGTCCCATTCCATTAACTTCTATTTCCTCCCCAAATTACTTTCATATGATTTCTATTCTTTGTTTCTAAAGGCATAAATAGGTTTTTATCCCTTCCCTATGTCATTCTGTTCAGCTCTCACCTCCCTTCCTTGTAAGTATTTTACTTTCAGTATTCTTGTTGGTTTACTAGTGTGGTGGTAAATACTATATTCCTAATAATAATAGGAGGAAATGATAACATATTTATATAGAGCTTTAAGGTTTCCAAATCTCTTTTATGCCAATAACCAGGAGAAGAAAATGGCACAAATGTTATTTTTCCCATTTTACAAATAAGAAATCTGAGGATCAAAGAGGATAAATGATTTGCCCATTATCACATGGTGTACTTGGGAAATTATATACTTATATTCTAATTCATATTGATCTTATCTATATAGTTTATCCCTTTAGGAGAGTTTAAACTCTCTTAATGTGAGGATTTACTTTCCTTTTTCTTTTTTTTTAATCATTGTATCTCCAGTACCTAGTAAAGGTCAATTCCTATAATACATGTTTCATTAACCTTTATTGAATTGTGGTTGATAACATGAATAATATAATATGTTGATTGTAACATTGACTGAGATATGCCAGCTACTCAATGCAGAAATGGCTGGAACATAGCTAAATTGATATGTACATTTTAATACTAATATTTTTTCAAAAATCAAAAACTGGAATTCTTTGTTAAATTACTGATTTCTTGAGGGAAGATCCATGGGGAGCTAGTCTTTTAAGATGAGCAAGGGAAGACCTTGAGGGAGACTACAACAAGGAATCCAATTTGCTTTGAATTTCATCATTTCTGAGCCTCTCTACTTCTTGTCAAAAATATCACAGAGCCTTTAAACTGTATAGGTCCAGTATATTTCAGAGCTACAATAGCAAGACCCGTGGAGGGATTAAGGGTTTCTGGGAAAAAATTGGTCTCCGGCTAATTAGAACTCTGGGTTTCCAGCAAATTGTTATCCTTGAAAGGGTTTTAGAGGCCTCAGTAATAATGCTGATGTGGCTTCTCCTTGGCTTTCTCTTCAATAACTGCCGCCTGGTAAGTGCATGGTTAATTAGCATTTAACTTCAAAGCCTTGGAGGAAAAAGAATTAATTTGTAGCAAAATTAGTTACCTTACTTGAGGGTAATGTTCCTATTTGTCTTATTGGTTCTTAACTGGGCTTATCTTATTTGTTTATGTACTGATTTTAGTTAAGCAGTTTAAAAGACTGTCTACAGTATTTTCTTTGCAGGTGTTAGATTATAAGACTGTTGCTTGCTATGTTTGCCTGTTTGACACTTCTGTTTTATAGTCATTTACTCTGCTTCGAAGGGGTGGAAACATTTGGGCCACAGTTTTGCATCTGACTTCTCTCAAGAGGTCCAGAAACAATTCTCTCTAAACCTATATGCAATGTCTAGAGGAACTTGGTCAGGATTTCCTCAGTGCTCATGTCTCCTCATATGACTCCAGGCAGACAAAAATCAAGGATGCTAGATAAGGAAAAATGAGTTTTTGAGTTGCCTTACAAAAGTCTGAGTGTGCTGGATCTTGGCTACCTGTGACTCATTTTTTTTCCCTCTAAGGTACTTCAGTCTCTTAATTTTTTTTTTTTTTTTTGCTTTTTTTGGTGAGGCAATCAGGGTTAAGTGACTTGCTCAGGGTCACACAGCAAGTACATGTGAAGTGTCTAAGAACAGATTTGAACTCAGGTCCTCCTGACTCCAAGGCCGGAGCTCTATCCACTGTGCCACCTGGCTGCCCCTACTTCAGTCTCTTAAACTGAGGTAATGAAAAGAGAAGATCTGAACTCAGAGCCTAGCTCTGACATTTAGGATCCCAGATTTATAGCTGGAAGGGATATCAAATGTCACCTAGCACAACCCCCTCATTTTCTAAAAGAAGAGAAAAGAAAATAGGCCCCAAACTATTTAATCCCTGGACACCAAATAAAAGAAAAGCAAAAAGCTTCTTGGGAATAAAGGAATGGCCAGGGGGAGAGGGGGAAGATTGGGGGGCATGTCGCTCAGGACCCAGAAGTGATTACAATAGACTTTATATAAACAGTAGGGCCTAGGGTCATTTCTCAATAACCATTTTATATTTATTTACATTCACATGTCCTATGGTGCTAGGCACTGTTCAATCCTTGACCATTAGGATAAGATGGGCCTACACGTAGTTCTTTGGTATGGGTACCATATGCAGTGCACAAGGGAAAAAATCCTTCTTTTGTGAAGAAAAGCTCATCTTTATCTAGCTGTACTTGATCAAGTCAGAGATCATAGGACTTGTTGTTTGTCCTTCTTTCTTGAAGAGGACAAATGACATCAGGAGGGTAATGTCCAGACTTAAAAGTAAGTTGGATTTAAGTGAGGCAGAGCTGTACAAAATCATCAGTTTCACTCTCTTTTCCAGGGTCCTCTGAGTCCAATAGCAAGATATTGGTGGAAGACCTTGGCCTTTTTAAGCAAAGGTCTTTCCCAGCTCTCAGTTTGTCTGAGGTAATACACATTCAATGATTTAAGGCTAGGTAAGCAATGAGGCAAAAGATGGCCTAGTTTGCCTACTAAAAAAGGAAAAAAAAATTCAAACTAAGAGGGGAAGACCCCAGAGTTCATAAGAATAGAAAGGATGCAACAATTCAGAGGCAGAGAATTAACATAGAGTCAGGAAGCACACATGATACTGGAAAACCATAGACATTGGTGAGATGAAGTTTGTCTCAAGCAATTCTTTTATGGTAGCAAGGAGAAGGAGTCAGGAGGGGGAGTTTAGGCATAATTTAGGATCCATTTTAGGAACTGGAATTGTTTAGCCCAGACAAGAGAAAATTTAGATGGGGAATTATAGCTCTTCTCCAGTAACTGAAGAGTTTTCATATGTGGGAGGAATTAGGCTCCTTTTATTTGACCCCAGAGAACAGAACTGGAATCAATAAGTGAAAACTGCAAATTCAGCTGAATTCAGTTCAATTCAACAGACATTGACTAACTTTCTACCATTACACAAGAAGCAAAGGCAAATTTAGGTTTCTCATAAGGAGAAGGTTTTTGTTTCTTTTTTTTTGTTTTTGTTTTAACAATTAGGACTATCCAAAAGGTAGTAGGCTGTCTCAGCAGGCAATGGTCTCTCCCTCACTAGAGTTTATTTGTACCCCTAAGAGATACAGTCAGGCCCTAGTGACATCTGGAGCTTGGAGGGGGCTATACCTTCCCCTATACCCCAAGTGATGTTAGAACCACTTTAAAGGCCAGAGTGCTGGATGTGGGCACGGGTGTCCACATGTTGGCATTTCCTGTTCTGCACATGTTTTTTGCTGTTGTTGTTGTTGTTGTTGTTTTGTTTTGCTTTTAGGTTTCAGTAAAAATTACCTACAAGCAAAAGAAAAATAAAAGGACTAGATGACCACTTATTCCTTATATTGCAAATGGCTTTGAGTAGGTGACCACTTAAATCCTTTCAAACTATTCTGTTATATCAGTAAGGGTTATCAAAAGAGATTTCCTCAACATACCAAGGAAGAAAATAACATGCACAAAAATGGCTTTGATAAAAAGGAATATGTGATTAGTCTGTTCAGGCGAAGTGCTATGAGAACCTTGAAAAAAGAGAAATTTCAAGGACGAGGTAAGATTGGGTGGTTTTGGAAGGTTTTTTGGAGGTGCTAAACTGATTTGGGCCTTTAAGAAAGTAGATAAGATTCCTGACAGAGAAGTACTGAACTCAGTGTGAAGATTGAGACTTACTTGGGAGAGGGAGGAAAAGGAGGAAGGTAAATGTAGCTTATAAATATTAATTACAAGAGCTTAGTTTTTATCTTTTTATATCCTTTTCAATTGGGAAGGTGGGAGAAGAGATGGCAAATTTTGGTTAATTAAAAAAATAAAATTTTATTTTAAAAAAAGTAAGTAAATATTTTAATAAACAAAAATATAAGCATTTGTATAAGGTAAAGAAGACATTAAGAAAAAAGATAATAATACAAGAAAGGGAAGGATAATAAAAATTTCATTTATAACCTCAAAAATACAATGAAGTGCCACTACATGGCTATATTGCTTGAAATCCAAGAAATAGATCGTTTTCCTGGTTCACATGACATTCAAAGCAAATGAAGTCAGATCATCAACTTCTTGACATCTTTTGTCTAAAAACAATTCTGAAAACCTTGCTTCTTTTAACAAAAAGCTGACCATTTTAGCTTACCGAAAACAAAATGCTTTGATATAGAGCAGTGGTTATCAAACTTTTTGATCTTAAGACTGCTTTACATGCAAAAATTGTTGGTAACTCTTCCTCCAAAAACTTATTATGTATGTAAGTTATATTTATCAATATTTATCATATTCAAAATGGAAACATTTTACTGTTATTATGAGAATAGTTTTGATATTGTAGACCTCCTGAAAAGACCTTGGAAACCCTCAGGGATCTCCAGATCATATTTTTAGGATCGCTTGTTTAGTGAAATATAGTGAATTACTACCAACAATATTCTCAGCTAAGGTCCACACCTTGAACTTGAAATTCTTTAATGCTAATTATCATTATATCCATAAAAACTTCCATATTTTTTACATTATTTTTGACAACTCTGCAGCTTTGTAAATCATCATAGAGCTTAAGTTCCAAAGAATGAAGCCGTATGATCCTGGATAAGAAAGTGCAGCCTTGGGGCAGCTAGGTGGCGCAGTGGATAGAGCACCCGCCCTGAAGTTAGGAGGACCTGAGTTCAAATCCAGCCTCAGACCAAACACTTGACACGTACTAGCCTTGTGACCTTGGGCAAGTCACTTAACCCCAATTGCCTTACCAAAAAAAAAGAAAAAAAAAGAAAGAAAATGCAGCCATGTGATAAGGAGAAAGCAAGGATGTAACCAGTGCTCTGTCACTGGGGAAATGATTCACTCATGCTTTTCTTTTTTCCGTTTGTTGCATCCTTTACTGATTTTTATGAGATAATTTTTAAAAAGACTGAATGGACAATAACTTCCGTCCCAGAGTGAATTATAAAGAAGGACCACTATAAGTTATACAATTTTCCATCCTGTCATTCCTCAAACAAAGGTCTTACAGTGTGTGTGTATGTTTGAGAGGGCAGAAGGATAGAGTTATGTATACATATCACACACGCATGCACACACATATACGATAGAAATATGCATATATTTGTCCACCTATCCCTTTTATCTGTCTACCTATTTTTTCCCTTTCTTTTGAATTTTTCATTATCTATTTCCTAGAACATGATTTTTTTAACTTGCTATAAATTCTTATTAACAAAAGTTACTGGGAGACAAATTTCATATATACACTAGAAAAGCTATCTCAAATAAGTTCTACTGTATTTTCCCTAAGATGTCACTTAGCACCTTGTTTTACAACTCTCCAATAAATTAATCCATATTTATCAAGTATATGCTGGGCACAAGATATATAAAACCTTTAATGAAATAGTCCCTGCTCTCAAGAAGCTTATGTTCCATCAGGACAGAAACATATACAAGTATATACATAAACAAGTATATATACAATAAACACAAACTAAACAAGTTAGGGAGGTAGAGCACTAGCTATTGGGAGAAACAAGAAAGACTTCATGTAGAAGACGATGCCTGAACTGAGTCTTAAAGCAATCTAGGGATTCCAGGAGACAGAGATAAAGAGTAATTGCATTCCAGGCATGATGGATGGCAAGTGCACAAGCATCAAGACAGGAGATACAGTGTCTCATGTGAGGAATAGTGAGAAGGAAAGTTTGGCTAGACCAGGTGTGGGGAACCTGCAGCCTCAAGGCCACATGTGACCCTCCAAGTCTTCAAATGCAGCCCTTTGACTGAATCCAAACTTCACAGAACACATCCCCTTAATAAAAGTATTTGCTCTTTAAAACTTGGATTTAGTCAAAAGACCACACCCAAGGACCTGGAAGGCTGCATGTGGCCTGGAGGCCACAGGTTCCCCACCCCTGGGTTGGACTGCAGATTGAGAGGAGAGTAATATAAAATGATGCTTGGAACATTGGCTGGAACAAGGTCATAATAAATGTTAAAAGATAAACAGAGTTTATATTTTACTCTACAGTCAGTAGTCAGTAGGGAGCCAATGCAGTTCATTGAGAAATCTGGAACGTTGTCAGATTTGTTTTTAAGGTAAATCATTTTGGCAACTTTATGGAGGATGTTATAATGTTATCTATGATATATTTTGTTACAGTCGTTTGGCATGAGAGTCCCTCCTGGGAGTTTGCAGTGTTCCACTATTGACCTTTGCTTTCTACAACTGGACTCCCATATACATACTCCCATTGTGCAGGTGTGGCTGTCAACAGGCTATTTCTTTGTCTGGGTACCCAGTTTATAACTTCAGTAAAGTTAAATTTGTGAGTGCTTTGCAAAACTTAAAGCACTATATAAATTCTTGCTATTATTTTTAATTCAAGTATAACATTTATAAAGAAGCAAACACATATTGAATGTACATGCTGAAAAAATTATGATAGAAATGTGTAATCAAAATAGATGATTTGGAAAACATTAGTAAAGACAATAAACAGTCTTCATACATGTTTTTCCCCATTTGGATAGTTACGGTAAAATTTCTTATTCAGTTATGGATCTCATTTCAGAGACTGTAATGTTCCAAGTCTTGAAGCAACCAGTAAAACGACATCCACAAACAAAAATATCTGGAAGAACTATTCTATTTGGACTCTATACGGAACATCCTGAGTGATAGTTCTATCATATATCCCCTTCTCTTATATTTCATCTGATATTAATAATCAGAGAATTATTAATTATCAGAGAAGCATTGGACAAGTTTATTTCTGCTGTTATATCTTTCAAAGATTTTCTTGGGATTTCAAAATATACATGAAAGACATTTTATTGATGGAGACTGTCTAATTTAATTTCAGCAAATCATAGTAGGATGTTTTCTTTCCCTCTCCTTAAAATAGCTAGAATTTAGGAATTTTTATAGGTTTTTTTTGTGCCCATTATAAATGTAGCACTCGTTTGATTGTAATCTAAAAGCTTATTTTATAAAATCTATATTAATTTTTCTAGATAAAAATAAAGAATCCTGAGAAAAGAAATGGTAGCACATTATCATTATCATAATCTTTTTATGAAATCTTACTGCTGATAGTCCAAGCAGCTAATAAATAGCAGGTTGTTGAGTCGATTTATTTATCAGTTATCAGTGTTCAAGGAAGGTGGAAAGAATTGTGGACTTGGGTGAAAAACACTTTATATGCTGGATATTTGTAACAAAATTGTTTACATATTGAAGCTAAATGTTCAATTATTTTAAGCTGTTAAAGAAAAGGGGGGAAAACTCAATTCTTTCTGACTTCAATTCCCACCATTCTATTTGCCATGTCAAACTATGTCTAGATTTTATTAGCCAGCTGGATGGTGCAATAGGTAAAGCACTGGACTAGGAATCAGTAAGACTTGAGTTCAAATCTTGCCTCAGATCCTAACTAGCTGTGTGACCCAGGACAAGAAACTTAACTTCCATCTGACTCAGTTGTCCCATCTATAAAATAGAGATAATAATAGCACCCACCACCCTAGGTTGTTGTAAGGTTACTTGAGATAATAGTTATAAAGCACTTTGTAAACCTTATAGAACTGTATTAAAGCACTATGAAAAACTAGCTAGATTTTATTGTGCTCAAAGAAGTCTTATAGAGATAGAAATGTAGGCACACAGGAAAATAATTATTGATACTCTCTTTGCCTCTGGTGGGGGGAGGGAGGTATTAATATTTTTGACCCTTTTGCTATACTACACCTATTCATACACTTTGAGAATCTATCCCTTAATGTCTGCAAAATTATGCCGCCTCCAGCATGAACCTCTTCTATATATACTTAGTATAGTCCTAGGACTCTTTCCATACTTGCTTTCTATAGTATCATTTTCACTCTCTTAGAGTTTGAATACAGCAGTTTCATTGTCAGAGAAAACTATTCACTATATAAATCTTGATGAATCATTTCCGTTTTTTCTCTATTAATTCTATTTTTGGCAAGTTCAACTGTAAGTGTTCTTGATGCAAGTGTTCTTTAATTGGTAATCTTAACAAGTTTTCTGTATTTTTTTCTGTAATATTTCCCTTTATCCTGCTTCATGATATTAATTACATACTACTCATAATCTTTCATCCTCTTCCACAGAATTTACATAAGAGATTATACTGTGAACTTGGATTGCCATTATCAACTCACTGCCTTACAAAAAAATTAAAGATTTTCTGACTAAAGTTGTTTCACATCTCTTTTGATCTTTTATTGTAATATATTTAATAAGATAATTCCCCTGGAAAAGAGTGATAATCTTTGTTAATGACTATTCTTTTATTCATTCCTCATTTTTTTTTGTTTTACATGTTTAAAACTCATTTCAAACTGGGTAGATTAAAATTATTTCAAATGAAATCCGTATCTTCTCATTTTAAATTATTTCTCTTAGATATTAATGGTGTTATTTTTTATAAGTTGATTTTGTACCTACAAGTTGTTATAGCTATACAACAACTTCAGAAATGTCTCACACCTGAGTTGTTTCATGTACACCAGGGTAAGTTTCCTTTTTGTGAAGTTATTCAGGGCTAACAATACCTACTATCTTGATTCTTGATGCATAGTTGTGAGACTTTTATGTATTCTGTAAGTCTTTGACATCACTTATTTCTTTCTCTCGAACAATGTTTTAAATATTTTTTTCACAAATTTTCCACTATGTCCACCTTTCCATTAATATCACCTAGTATTGGAATTTGTGTCTTTTGAAGAGTTTTCCAGTTTTTTTTATAAAATTCCTCTACTTTCTTGTTCAACGCAATACATGTTGGCACATAAACCACAATTATCTTTGGGGCTGTCTTTTTATTTAAACAGGTGCTTTTCATGAACCTTTAATATGAAATGACCAAGTGTCCCATAAAATAACATTTCCTGCTATATTTCTAAATATTTTTTGCCATCACTGCCCTTCATATACGCTGTCTTCCAGGTAATCTGTCCTATTTGCAATTCCTTGTACACAACATTTTACCTCCATCTTCTGTGCCTTGATACAAATAATCCCAATGTCTGTAATATCTCACCATTCTCTTCTCCACCTTTTCAGAACTCTATTTCCATTGAAGGCTCAAGCTCTATTCCCTACAGAAGGCTTTTCCTAGACTCTCTTTGTCAGCATTTCCTATATCACTAAATTACTTTTTGTGTTTATCATCATGTGTGCTGTGCTTCCTTAATTAGAATTTAAGATCTTTGATGAGAGAATTGATACTTCTCTTTTTGTATCCCAAGTGCCTAGTGCCCATAGTATGTTCTCAAGTCAAGCTTTTAACTGTTATCAAGAGGAGACATTGACCATTCATGGAACACACTTGGCTATACTAGGTGATGCAGATGCTGTCTGGATCTTAACCTAACTCCGCTCTCACTCCATTTTCCTCTTGCCTCTCCTTGGTCTTTGAACTCCTCACATTTTCTACTTGTCCCTCTTGGTTACTTCCTCAACGGTGTGCATCCTCACTATTCTAGTCTTATCTAAATGAAAAGGCCTCTGTTGAGAGAGGGCAGAGAGGAAGATGGCAGAAGTCAGAGAAGTATTACATCTATAAAGGAAAATTCACTGGAGACTTTATTTTGGGTCTAAATACTTAATAATGCACTATATTCTGAACTCATAGATAAGCATCTGTGGCTTCTCATCCTTTGCTCTTCCTTCCATTTATTCCCAGCAGTTGATGTTTGGTAATGGAATAGGAAGCTAGTGATTTTCCACAGGAGGCTTGGTTATGGGTCTTAGCCTTGACTTATGAATCTCTGCCTATTTTAAACACTAGTAAACTTTCAAAATTATCTGGAAAGAAAGTGAGTCAGCAGGAACTTTGAAACACACTGTTGTCATGGAGTTCTCTGTGTGCTTTAGTTCCTGGGAAGTGGACGAGGTGGTATCCAGCAGGAATTGGGCATTTAGATATATGACTCTCAGTGAAATAGCTTTTGCTCCATTTTTTTCAAGTCAAGTTAAGGAGAGAATACTGTTTGGGGAGTCCAACAGCATTTATTTAGGAGATAATAAGATTTAATTTAATATGAAAATTGGATTTGACTCAAAGAGCTGAGCTTGTTTTTAATTTTGTCTTGTATTTAATTTTATCTGTTTTGTTAATGTATTTTACGTCCCTTTCTTTTACAAATATATCTGCATTCCCTTCCCTAACATGTGAGCCAACCATTGTAACAAAGATTTAAAAAGAAACAGAGAAAAATCTATTCATAAAAACTGATATATTGACCATGCCCAACAATATATGCAATATTCCTATTTTCCTATTTCCTTGCAAAGTTCAGTTAAAATCCAGATTTGTAACATGAGACCTTCTTGATCCACCCCAGTTGCTAGTACCCAGCCCATTAACTTTTAAGGTTTTTAAATAATTTTTACCTTGATGCCATAATGAGATGCTAGATTACTGAGATTAGAGTAAAACAACACAGAAAATCAAGAGATAAATACTGTTTTTTCCTTCTGGAACATAAGCACCTAGAGAGCAGGAGGTATTTCATTTTTGTATTTGTATCTCTAGAACCTAGCACAGTGCCTGCTGCACTGTAGATGTTCAGTAAAATGTTTCCTGGTTGATGATACCACACCCATACTCCCCTACTTTTTTCTGTCAAGGGAAAGAGATACAGTTTTTCAACTCTACTCTTGGGTCCAGCCTTGGTCATTATAATTATAGAGTTTTCAGTTTCATTTTGTGTTCTTCCCACAAGGGGCTGAGCTTAATTATTTGAAAGCAAAAATTAAATTAGTGATACATTTTTCATTTTCATGGTAAAATGGGTACAATAAATGTTTGCGGAATGTAAGATTTGATCTTTAATCTGGATCAGGAGAGTCCTTTTGCAAAAGAATCTGCCATAAATAATACTTCTAGTAGAAAGACATGTTTTAGTTCATATTTTCAAATATATGGGTATAAGCAGGTTAACTTTGCAAAGGGGTATGTGGGATAAGTTCATATTGCAAGTTTGGCATACTGCTTGAAACTCAAAAGCATTCAATACTTACATGTTAAATGAATCAGTAAATAGAGGAATACATGTTCTTAAAGGAAGAGTCCACAAAGGGCTAGAAGTTATCATTGATTGCATTAATATATTTATCTACAGTATATTATCAAGTCAGTTATTCTGTTTAGTTTGTATATTGCTTATCAAATGTCACATGCATTTTAACTTACAATCTTTTCGATTAAAAATCTAAGTTTAATGTTCAAGTTAAAAGTCTGTCTAAATGGAATCTTAAAGACAAAATAAAAATGGGACAAGTGCAAATTTCTTCAGATGCCTTTTGTTTAAATAAAGAAAACTTTTACATAAAGAATAACATTGAAATATCTTATCTCAGGTTGAACAACTGGGGCCCAATTGTACTAGCTGGGCATTCATTTTGTATTTTGTAGGAAATGAGGACTTAATATAAAACTATATTCTATATTAAATCTTACAAATAATAGATCAGACCACTTCAGTTCCTTCCACATGGCTTAGTCTAATAAATTGAAAATTTGGAGGTTGAAGATCTCTATAATCAATAATTTTGTTCAACTCATAAAATTTTCAAAATTTTAATGGCTTAGATGCAATAAAATTTAAAAATGTTTAAAAATACATTGCCTAAGCATGTGAAATATTTATGAATCATTTAGATTTTGTACTTTCTTTATGGAAGGGGGGGAATAGTAAGAATAATGTCTGCTGTAATTGGAATTTGGTGTCAACTAGCATTTGACCACTTAGAAGAAAGTTTAAAATGAAAAGGTCATAGACTTTCTTTTTCTGTGCTCTTTAATTCTTTCTCTGGTAAAGTAACATTTTGTCACGGCACAGAAGCCTTCAAAGCCAACCCAGGAGAAAACAATCTCTGCGAGGTTTTACAAATAATAATGATACCTGACATCTTCATAGAATTTTAAGGTTTGTGAAACACTTTTAATATAGTTTTCATTTTATCCTCATAACAACCCTATGGGAATTATTATCCCATTTTACAGGTGAGGAAACTGGATATCAGAGAGGCTAAATAATTTGCCCTTAGTCAAATAACTAGTGTCAAAGACTGGATTCGAAACCAGGTCTTTTCCAACTCCAAGCTCAACACCCTTTTTAGTGAACCCTGTTGTCTTTCTGTGCAGCTGAAACTATTTGAGTATGAAGCCAACAAAGGGTTATTTGTCATTTTTTATGGTGGAACTCACCTAGCTAGCACTAGGTTATGAATTCTTTTGACCACAGAATCTTGTCAAACTGTCTACCAAGATATGGAGTTCTATATAATTTGGATCAGAGGATCATAGA
The DNA here is from genome assembly GCF_900497805.2 of Vombatus ursinus. Classification (NCBI taxonomy): domain Eukaryota; kingdom Metazoa; phylum Chordata; class Mammalia; order Diprotodontia; family Vombatidae; genus Vombatus; species Vombatus ursinus. The sequence goes on along the minus strand of NW_020955033.1, from coordinate 4,352,470 downwards.
TCATCGCCTCAGAGCTAGAAGAGTACACCAAAGTCGTTCAGTCCAATCCTCTCATTTTACAGGTAAAGAAATGCAGCCAAAAGAGATTAAGTGACTTACCCAGGATCATACAGCGACCAGGTACCTATGGCAGGATTTGAATCAATCAATCAGTATTTATTAAGCACTTGCTTTGTTCCAGGCACTGTGCTGGGTACTAAAGATACAAATTCAATAAACGATCCAATCCCCACTGAAAAAAAAAAAAACTTAGATTCTAAGGGAGAGACAGTAAGGATAGTTAGATAGATAAATATGATAGATAGAATATATATGATAGGATAGTTATGATAGATAGATATGATATAAAAGTAGATAAGAGATAAATGGATGGATGGATGATGGATTGATATATAGAGAGATGTGCAAAAAGAAGACTCCATGGAACAAAAGTACAAATAAGACTCTCTGCATATCAACAGGATGAGTTCCATATCACCTAAGACAAAAAAATTTGCCAAAATTGAGACTTAGTCAAGATAATCTTTCAGTCATTTTATGCACAAGCTCAGTAAGACTTGCCAGTGCAATAGAATCATGTGCTACCAAAACCTTGAACTAAGCATGTACAGGCTTATACATATGTATGCTAGGGATATCATAATTAGTGTATATGACAATAATAATAACACTTAATAATACCTACCATTTAGAAAGTATTTACTATGTACCAGGCACTGTGCTAAGCACTTTACAAATACTATCTCATTTGATTCTCATAACAACCCTGGGAGGTAGGTGTTATTACTATCATCCTTGTTTTACAAAAGTTGTGACCTGCCAGAGGTCACATTGCTAATAAGTGTCTGAGACCAGATTTGAACTCAGATCTTCCTGACTCCTGGCCTAGTGCTCTATCCAGTGCACCACCTATCTCCCTCTCATGTCTCATGACAACAAAAGAAAAATATCCTAGATAATTGTTTGATTGACATTTGAAGATGGACAAGGGTGGGAATAACATTTACTAGCATCATGATGAATTGAATAGATTAGGCTTTAATGACTGTGAAGTCTTGTGTTCCTGAGAGATTAGAATTTTAATTATGTTCTATCCTGTAATCTTGGACTCAATAGTTGCTGGCTAGTCTTATGTAGGCCCGTGAGATTAGCCTCAGAACCCCTTTTGTGGCCAAAGGAGTCCCTTATATTTATCCATTTGGTTAATCAGATTTAGGCAAACATTAGCCTGGAAATAAATATTGCAAGGGCATATACATCCTGAAACTAGAGATGCCTTGTGAGGACTAGAAGGGGTCCCCTGAATACTGCACTTTCATTAATGGATACTTAGGGAGATGATATAACTAACTGAGCATTAATAGATCCTGGATATTAGTGGATCTCACTCTGATTCCTCTGGTATCAGGCAGAATGTGTAGTGGTTAGAATCCTTTACCTGCCAAATTCTCAAAACAATACAAATCTCATATCCAACAATGTCAATATGGTTAGGAGGTAGTGTACCTCATAACACAAGAGTTCTCTGTGTTTTGGTAGTAAGGACATGCTTATGGGAAATAATGCATTTAGTCCTAAACTAACTTTTATTTATCATTACATCATTATACCTACTAACAAAATTTACTGAGGTAGCCAAATCTAATATAACACTAAAGAGTAAAACCAAGAAAAACTACTTAAAACAGTGGTAGTCATTTATCATCTATTTAGAAAGGAAGGGGAAAATTATTAAGCTCCTACTATGTTCCAGGCACAGTGCTAAGTGTTTTTACAAATATATCCTTTTATCCTCATAACAACCCTTGGAGATAGGTGATATTTTACATTTTTTTCCCTCATTTTACAGTTGAGGAAATTGAGACATAGCTTAAGAGAATTGCCCAGGTCACCCAGCTAGTATTTACTATGTATTGATATTGAAAGTCAGATTTGAACTTAGGTCTTCCTGACTCCAGACCCAGTATTCTATTCACAGAACCACCAAGCTGCCTTTCATTTAGAGATGAATGTTATACTTGTTTTTAAAGTTAGGATGAAAACATTCAAAAGTGTGATTTCAGGGACTGAGGGGAGAAATCTTTCTTGATAATATCAAACTTTCTGAAATGTTTTTTCAATATTTGATCAGCACTTGACTGGTACCAGAGAGAACTGAATTTGGGAAATTATTTTGGCTAAGAGATAAAACTTTCTTTGTCACAGGACTTCTGAAGTGAAAGCTAATTCCTGCAATCCAGAACCCCACAGTCTGTTTCACATTATTAATGGCATAAAGTCATCTGCAGGACCAAGGCAGCTGATTTGGATATGAGGTTAAGAATGTATGCTGAACCAATAATAAGGAATATTGATTTAATTTACTTTCTCTCAGTACAACTATTTAACCTTAAGAGGAAGAAAGAAAAGTCAAATATATTTAGGGGATGGTTAGACATACTTGATTTTAATTTTCTTTCTTTTTTTATTAATTTATTTTGACTTATCAATAATCACTTCCATATGCTTTTGAGTTTAAAATTTTTCTCCCCCTTCTTCCCCACCAACCTCCCCAAGACAGCGCACAATCTGATATAGGCTATACATTTACATTCATATTAAACATATTTTCACATTAGTGATGTTGTAAGTAGAAATTAAAACCAATAGGAGGAACCATCAGAAAGAGGAAACAAAACTCAACAGAAGAGAAAAAAAATAACAATTTGGCTTCCATAGTTCTTTCTTTGGGTGTGGATAGCATTTTCCATCACAAAGCCTCTGGAGATGTCTTAGATCCTTGTGTTGCCAGGAAGGGTTAAGTTTATCAATATTAGTCATCATACAATGTGGTTGTTATTGTGTACAATGTCCTCTTGGTTCTGCTCACTTCACTCAGCATCAGACCATACAAGTCTTTCCAGGTTTTTCTGAAGTCAGCCTGTTCATCATTTCTTATAGCACGATAGTATTCCATCATATTCATATACCACAACTTGCTCAGCCATTCCCCAGTTCATGGGCACCCTCTCAATTTCCAATTCTTTGCCACCACAAAAAGAACTGCTATGAATATTTTTTGTACATGTAGGTCCCTTTCCCATTTCTGTGATCTCTTTGGGATATAGCCCTAGAAGTGCTATTGTTGGGTCAAAGGGTATGCACGTTTTTATAACCCTTTGGGCATAGCTCCAAATTGCTCTCCAAAATGGTTGGATCATTTCACAACTCCACCAACAATGCATTAGTGTTCCAATTTTCCCACATCTTCTCCAGCATTTATCATTTTCCTGTTTTGTCATGTTTGCCATTCTGACAGGTGTGATGTGGTACCTCAGAGTTGTTTTGATTTGCATTTCTCTAATCAATAGTGATTTAGAGCATTTTTTCGTATGACTATAGATAGCTTTAATTTCTTCATCTGAGAACTGTCTTTTCATATCCTTTGACCACTTGTCAATTGGGGAATGGCTTGTATTCTTATAAATTTGACTTAATTTTCTATATATTTTAGAAATGAGGCCCTTATCAGAGAGACTGGTTGTAAAAATTCTTTCCCAATTTTCTACTTTCCTTCTAATCTTAGTTTCATCAGCTTTGTTTGTACAAAAACTTTTCAATTTAATGTAACCAAAATTATCTATTTTGCTTTTTGTAATGTTCTCTATCTCCTGTTTGGTCATGAATTCTTCTGTTCTCCATAGATCTGACAGGTATACTATTCCTTGCTCTCTCAGTTTGTTTATAGTATCAGCCTTTGTATCTAAATCATGTACCCATTTTGACTTTATTTTGGTATATGGTGTAAGATTTTGATCTATGCCTAGTTTCTGCCATACTGTTTTCCAGTTTTCCCAGCAGCTTTTTTCAAAGAGTGGGTTCTTATCCCAGAAGCTGGGGTCTTTGGGTTTATCAAATAGTATATTACTATAGTCATTGACTACTGTGTCTTGCATACTTAACCTATTCCACTGATCCACCACTCTATTTCTTAGCCAGTACCAAGCAGTTTTGATGATTGCTGCTTTATAATACAATTTAAGATTTGGAATGGCTAGGCCACCTTCCCCTGAATTTCTTTTCATTAGTTCTCTTGATATTCTGGACCTTTTGTTCTTCCAAATGAATCTTGTTATTATTTTTTCTAACTCTATAAAATAATTTTTTTGGTAGTTTGATTGGTATGGCACTGAATAAGTAAATTAGCTTAGGTAGAATTGTCATTTTTATTATATTAGTTCGGCCTACCCATGAGCAACTGATGTTTTTCCAATTATTTAGATCTGATTTTATTTGCGTGAAAAGTGTTTTGTAATTGTGTTCATAGAGTTTCTGGGTTTGTTTCGGGAGGTAGACTCCTAAATATTTTATAATGTCTACAGTAAGTTTAAATGGAATTTCTCTTTCTATCTCTTGCTGCTGGGCTTTGTTGGTAATATATAGAAATGCTGATGATTTATGTGGGTTTATTTTATAGCCTGCAACTTTGCTAAAGTTGTTTATTATTCCAAGTAGTTTTTTTACTTGATTCTCTGGGATTCTCTAAGTATAACATCATGTCATCTACAAAGAGCGATAGCTTTGTTTCTTCTTTGCCTATTCTAATGCCTTCAATGTTTTTTTCTTCTCTTATTGCTAAAGCTAATGTTTCCAATACAATGTTGAATAACAGTGGTGATAAATAATTCCTTATTGGAAATGCTTCTAGCTTGTCCCGATTACATATTATGCTTGCTGAAGGTTTTAGATAGATGCTATTTATTATTTTAAGGAAGACTCCATTTATACCTATGCTCTCCAGTGTTTTTAATAGGAATGGGTGTTGTATTTTGTCAAAAGCTTTTTCTGCATCTATTGAGATGATCATGTGGTTTCTGTTAGTTTTGGTGTTGATAGGATGGATTATGCTGATAGTTTTCCTTATATTGAACCAGCCCTGCATTCTTGATATAAATCCTACCTGGTCATAGTGTATTATTTGTGTGATAAGTTACTGTAATCTATTTGCTAATATTTTGTTTAAAATTTTTGCATCTATATTCATTAGAGAAACTGGTCTACAATTTCCTTTTTCTGCTTTGACTCTTCCTGGTTTAGGTATCAGTACCATATTTGTACCATAAAAAGAATTTGGTAAGATTCCTTCTTTACCTATTTACCAAATAGTTTATATAGTATTGGAATTGGTTGTTCTTTAAATGTTTGAAAGAATTCACACATAAATACATCTGTCCCTGGAGATTTTTTCCTAGGGAGTTCATCAATGACTTGTTCAATTTCTTTTTCTGAGATGGGGTTATTTAAGTATTTTACTTCCTCTTCTGTTAATCTGGGCAATTTATATTTTTGTGAATATATATTCATTTCACTAAGATTGTCAAATTTGTTGGCATATAGTTGGGCAAAATAATTTCTAATTGTTGTTTTAATTTCCTCTTTCTTGGTGGTAGTTTCACCCTTTTCATTCTTGATACTAGTAATTTGGTTTTCTTCTCTCTTTTTTTTAATTAGATTAACCAAAGGTTTATCTATTTTATTGTTTTTTTTTTTTTATAAAACCAGCTCTTAGGTTTATTTATTAGTTAAATGGTTTTCTTAATTTAAATTTTATTGATTTTTCCTTTGGTTTTCAATATTTCCAATTTGGTGTTTAATTGAGGATTTTTAATGTGTTCTTTTTCAATTTTTTTTAGATGTATGCCCAATTCATTGATCTCCTCTTTTTCTATTTTATTTCTGTAAGCATTTAGAGATATAAAACTTCCCCTAAGAACGTATGCATCCCATAAGTTTTGGTACGTTGTCTCATTATTGTCATTCTCTTGAATGAAATTATTGATTGTTTCTATGATTTGTTCTTTGACCCAATCATTTTTTAGGATTAGATTATTTAGTTTCCAATTATTTTTTAGTCTATCTTTCCATGGCCCTTTATTACATATAATTTTTATTGCATCATGATCTGAAAAGGATGCATTTACTATGTCTGCCTTTCTGCATTGGATTGTGAGGTTTTTATGCCCTAACACATGGTCAATTTTTGTGTATGTGCCATGTACCACTGAGGAAAAAAATATATTCTTTTCTATCCCCATTCAGTTTTCTCCACAGGTCTATCATACCTAACTTTTCTAATGTTCTATTCACCTCCTTAACTTCTTTCTTGTTTATTTTATGGTTAGATTTATCTAGTTCAGAGAGGGGGAGGTTGAGGTCCCCTGCTAGTATAGTTTTGCTGTCTATTTCTTCCTGTAATTCCCTGAACTTCTCTTCTAAGAATTTGAATGCTATACCATTTGGTGCATACATGTTCAGTAATGATATTTCTTCATTGTCTATGGTGCCTTTTAGCAGGATGTAGTTTCCTTCCTTATCTCTTTTGATAAGATCTATTTTTGCTTTTGCTTTGTCTGAGATCAGTATTGCTACCCCTGCTATTTTTACTTCAGCTGAAGCATCATATATTTTGCTCCAGCCTTTTACCTTTACCCTGTATGTGTCACTCATTTTCAAATGTGTTTCCTGTAAACAACATATTGTAGGATTACGGTTTTTAATCCAATCTGCTTTACACTTCTGTTTTATGGGAGAGTTCATCTCATTCACGTTTACAGTTGTGATTACTATCTGTGTCTTTTTCTCCATCCTTCCCCCTCCTCATTTATGCTTTTCTTTCTCCTTTCTCCTTCACCCCCCACTAGTGTTTTGCTTTTGATCAGTGCCTCCTTTGGTCCCACCTCCCTTCTATTATCCCTTTCCCTTTTCTTCCCCTTTACCCTTACTGCTTCTTCCCTCTATTCTATCCCCCCTCCCTTTTCTTACCCCTTTCTCCTCCTACTACCTATAGTGCAAGTCAGATTTTTATACCTAACTGATTATGTTATTCCCTTCTTGAGCCAAATCTGATTAGAGTAAGGTTCAAACAATGCTCATCCCCCTTCCTTGTTTACCTCTGCTCTAATACGTTTTTGTGTCTTTTCCTGTAATGTAATTTACCCTTGTCTGCCTCCTCCTTTCTCAGTACATTTTCTTAGCTCAGACTAATCCACTTACTTGAATCCATTTAACCCACTTCATTAATTTTTTCTTATCACTACATCAAAGTCAACTTATATCCCCCCCTTTAACATGGTATAATACCTTTAACATGGTATAATAACAATACAGTTCTCAAGAGTTCCAAGTATCATCTTCCCTTGTAGAGATGCAAACAGTTTGCCCTTATTAACAACATATTGTATCTTTCTCTCCCTTTTTATGTCCCTTCTTTACCTTTTTGTGTATCTCTTGAATCTTGTACTTGAAGATCAAATTTTTTGTTGAGCTCTGGTCTTTTTATCAGGAACATTTGGAAGTCCCCTATTTCATTGAATATCCATCTCCTTCCCTGAAAAATCACGCTCATTTTCGCTGGGTAGTAAATCCTTGGCTGCATTCCAAGCTCCTTTGCCTTATGAAATATCATGTTCCATGCCCTATGGTTTTTTAATGTAGAGGCTGCAAGGTCCTGTGTAATCCTGACTATGGTTCCATGATATTTAAATTGTTTCTTTCTGGTTGCTTGCAGTAATTTCTCTTTAATCAGGTAATTTTGTAATTTAACTATTACATTCCTTAGCATTTTCAATTTGGGATCTCTTTCAGGTGGGGAGTGGTGGATTCTTTCTATAGTTATTTTACCTTCAGGTTCTAGGACTTCAGGGCAGTTTTCCTTTATGATTTCCTGAAGGATATTGTCCAGCCTCTTTTTTTCATCATGACTTTCAGGTAGGCCTATAATTTTTAAATTGTCTCTCCTGGATCGATTTTCTTTATCTTTCTTTCTTTATTTTTTATTTTCAACATTTACTTCCACAAGATTTTGAGTTCCAAATTTTCACCCCATCTCACCCCTCTCCCCACCCCACAATGGCATGCATTCTAAATATCTTTACCCTAGTCTGCCTTCCTTTCTATCTCTCCCCTCCTTCTCTTATCCCCTTCCCCTTCAATTTTCCGATAGGGCAGGATGGATTTCTTTACCCCATTTCCTGTATTTCTTATTTCCCAGTTGCATGTGAAAACATTTTTTTAAACATGTGTTTTTAAAACTTTGGGTTCCAAATTTTCTCCCTTCCTCCCTCCCCACCCACCCTCATTGATAAAGCAAGAAACTAAATATAGGTTATATATGTGCAGCTATGCAAAACACTTCCATAGTAGACATGCTGTGAAAAACTAACTCTATTTCCCTTAATCCTATCCTGCCCCCCATTTATTCTATTCTTTCTTTTGACCCTGACCCTCCTCAGAAGTATTTGCTTCTGATTACTCCCTTTCCCAATCTGCCCTCCTCTCTATCATTCCCCTACTCTCTTGCCCCCCCCCATTTTCCTGTAGGGTAAGACATTTCCACACCAATTGAGTGTGTATGTTATTCCCTCCTCAAGTCAAATCCTATGAGAATAAGATTCACTCATTCCGTCTCACCTTCCCCCATTTCCCCTCCACTGTAAGAGCCTTTTCTTTTCTGTTTTATTTTTTTTTTGTAGGATAATTTACCCCATTCTACCTTTCCCTTTCTCCTTTTCCTAGTATATTCCTCTCTCACCTCTTAATTTTATTTTTCAGATATGACTCCTTCATTTTCAACTCACCCTGTGCCATCTATCTATCTATCTATCTATCTATCTATCTATCTATCTATCTATC
>NW_020955033.1:4091588-4343790 GCF_900497805.2 Vombatus ursinus | reverse complement strand
ATCTATCTATCTATCTATCTATCTATCTATCTATCTATCTATCTATCTATCTATCTATCTATCTATATCTATATCTATATATACGTACATGTAATTTTTCCCCTCCAACTACCCTAATACTGACAAAGGTCTCATGAGTTGCAAAACAGTTCAACCTTAATAAGTCTCTTGTGATTTTCTCTTTCCTGTTTACCTCTTCATGTTCCACTTGAGTCTTGTACTTGAAAATCAAATTTTCTATTCAGCTCTGGTCTTTTCATCAAGAATGCTTGAAAGTTCTCTATTTCAGTGAATGACCACTTTTTCCCCTGCAGGATTATACTCAGTTTTGCTGGGTAGGTGATTCTTGGTTATAATCCTATCTCCTTTGCTCTCCAGAATATTATATTCCATGCCCTGCAGTCCCTTAATGTAGAAGCAGCTAAATCTTGTGTTATCCTGATTGTGTTTCCACAATACTTGAATTGTTTCTTTCTGGCTGCTTGTAATATTTTCTCCTTGACCTGGGAACTCTGGAATTTGGCTACAATATTCCTCGGAGTTTTCCTTTGGGGATCTCTTTCAGGAGGATATTGGTGGATTCTTTCAATTTCTATTTTGCTCTCTGGTTGTAAAATATCAGGACAGTTTTCCTTGATGATTTCTTGAAAGTTGATGTCTAGGCTCTTTTTTTTTATCATGGCTTTCAGATAGTCCAATAATTTTTAAATTCTCTCTCCTGGATCTATTTTCCAGGTCAGTTGTTTTTCCAATGAGATATTTCACAGTTTTCTAATTTTTCATTCTTTTGGATTTGTTTTACAGTGTCTTGATTTCTCATAAAGTCACTAGCTTCTAATTGCTCTATTCTAATTTTTAAGGAAGTATTTTCGTCAGTAATCTTTTGTACTTCCTTTTCCATTTGTCCAATTTTGCTTTTCAGGGCATTCTTCTCATCATTGACTTTTTGGACCTCTTTTGCCATTTGGGTTAGGCTATTTTTTAAGGTGTTATTTTCTTCAGTATTTTTTTGGGTCTCCTTTAGCAAGCTGTTGACTTGTTTTTCATGATTTTCTTGCAAAACTCTCAGTTTTTCCTCTACTATACCATGAGGTATTTTCTGTTTTCATCTATTTTTTCATTTTTTTCTTTCTGTTTGACTGATTCTTGTTCTCTCATAGAGTCATTAGTTTCCATTTGTTCAATTCTAATTTTTAATATATTGGTTTTTTTCTGTTAGATTTTATACTTTCTTCTCCAATTGGTTGATCGTATTTTTAAGGGATTTATTTTCTTCATTGTACTTTTTTTTTTCCAATTGGCCAATTGTGTGTTTTAGAGATTTGTTTTCTTCAGTGTACTTTTTTTCCAATTGGCCAATTGTACTTTTAAAGGACTCCTCTACCTCTCTCATTTGACTTTTAAAATCCTTCTTGAATTCTTCTAAGAAGGCTTTTTGGGCTTCAGACCAGTTCATGTTACCTTTTGATGTTGCAGATGTGGGTTTGATGACAGTGTTGTCCTCTTCAGAATTTCTGTCTTGATCTTCACTCTTCTCATAATGTGAATCTATCGTATGTTCCTTTTTTTACTCATAGTGCTTCTTTATTCCCTGGCCTTTAAAGAGATTAAGCTCTCTTGCTGGGGATCAGAGGGCACTGACCCAAGCTTCTTGTGTTGGGAGCCTAGGTCTTGGTCACTGGCTTTGTGTGCTAGGGCCTGTTATGTTGGTAATTGGAGGCTGTAGGGTTCTGGCAGCTTATCTGATGTTGGGCTGGAATCAGCAAGGCTGGGACTTTCAGGTAAATCTAGGTTGCCTGCTTTTCCTTTTCTTTAGCTTTGTTTAGCTCCTTTTAGATAAGTGCTGCCAGGTGTTTATCTGCCTGGGGCCCCTTGCAGTGCTGCCTCCCTTATTTCTGTTGAGGTACTGGTAGACTTCTTTGCTGAAGAATGCCAAGGCACCTGGTGGTTTTCTGATCTGGTTTCCACCAGTTACCTCACCATCACTGAGGCACTTGGAGGTACTGCTGTTGGTGTTTGCCTGCTTGACCACCTGGGCTTCTGGATCTCCTCCTGGTTAGCAGTTGGAGGCTGTAGGGTTCTGACAGCTTACCTGGTATTGGGCTGGAATCAACAAGGCTGGAAATTTTTGGCACCTCTAGATTGCTTTCTTCAGCCACTTTCAGAGGAATGCTGCTGGGTTCTTATCCGCCTGGGGCCCTTTGTAGCGCTGCTTCCCTTACTTTTGCTGAGGCACCAGGAGACCCGTTTGCTGGGCTACTGCACCGCTGCTCCCCATCTTTCTTCTGGTTCAGCTGTTCCAGGGTTTTTTCTGGGGTGATATTTTCTGGATTTTCAGAGGTTGATAGGGGAGGGTGAGAGCGACTACCTTTTTACTCCACCATCTTGGCTCCTGGAAGCAGAAGTCGATTTTAATTTTCAAGGCTGTTTCTCTGCCTTCCTCTGCACACCCTGCAAAGTCTTACCTTTCTCTATGAAAACCCTACTCCAATACCTCATTATAGAATAGGGAAGATTCTGGATGGATACATGAGGCCAATATCAGTGGAATGCAGATCCCACACATCAGGTCCTACCAATTTGGAAAGGCTGCAAAGCATATGCTCAGATATGGATTGTATGTTTGTATGACTGGTCTGGTTACATCACCAGAATATTGGCCATCAGATTTTAACACCCACTCTGCATGGGGATTGGGTAAAAGGGAGAGCCTATGTCCACATCATCTCATGAAGATAGTCTATTAAAAATGTGGGGGGTTGAGATCAGTATCAGTGAAGGGAATATTTATGTAAATGAAATCACAGTTCCTAAAGGTACTGATGCAGTTCATTAAAGCAGGTCACATGCTGATGAATAGCATAACAGAAGTTTAAATTCCTTTGCACATGTTATCACTCATGCTTGAATACACTCCTTCCTCGACCTCTTTGAATCCCTTATTTCCTTCAAAGCTCAGCTAAAGTATTACCTTCTTCATGATACCTTTCATGATCTGCTTCCCAATTTGCTATTGCTTTCCCTCCCAAATTACATTTATTTATGTCTTTATACATTCAGATATACCTACAGGTGGACATATTTCCTCTCTCAACAGAAATACAAACTACTTGAGGTCAGGAATTGTCTCATTTTTATCTTTTACCTCCAGAATTAGTAGAAAGCCTGGTATGTATTTAATCAATATTTTTCACTGTCTGGCTCTGCTCTATTTGCTGTAGCTGTCTCTTACTCTGTGTCTGTCTGTCTCTTCTCCTCTCCCTACCTTCCTCTTGCTTATCTCTCTCCCTCCTTCATTAAAAAGCTTCAAAGTTCTGAGTACAGCTGCATGGCTTAGTTAGAGCAGAATAAAATATTACTTAAGCTGTTCTTCCTGGCCACCCAAGGAGAAAAGTAGGAGTTCCCCAAGGGCTACATTTTGCTTCTGTAGTAAAATACATCCCGAGTTAGCCATCCTACAAGTACTTAAGTGAGGCAATTCCAAAGTCAAAGATAATGAGGAAATTTATTATCTCTGAACTAGCAAGCACTTTAGGGAGTCTGTTTCTTCAATTGATGAATGAAATGCCTGTACTAATTTTAAAAAGAAGAGCTTTTCCATGAATTTGTAGAACACAGTTAAGCCCAAGGAGGAGAGATTAGCATAGTCCAAAAGATCAGATGTATTATTGATTTTCTGTATTGTATCTTATTTCTAAATATTGTCTCCCATGAGAAGATTTTACCTCATTGTACAAAGAAAAATCTATTTAGAAACAGAAATGACAACAATAAAAAACCCCTGGTAACAATGCTACTAATATTTCAGAACCAGAACTATAGGTTCTAGTAAAATACAATATGCTTTGATTTTTTTTTCCTTTTCGTATATTTAAAATTTAAATTAAATTTAATCAACCCAGCAATGATTTCTCCTGATAATTTTAATGAAGTGAAAGTGACATTGTTGATTGCACTAACATGAAAGTGGCTAAAGACTGGTAGTCAACTTCTACCTACGTGTCTGAAAGCATATAACTGAATGCTTTATCAGACTAGGCCTGCATAATAGATCCTTGTTCATCAACTTCCCTGGATATTTGATAATGTGATGTTTTTGAATAAGGTACATAACAGAGATTTTAGGATTTTAACTCTAAAGCTGGAAAGGACTTGAAAGATGACTAGCCCAAACTCCTTACTTTATAGATGAGGAAAGAGGCTCAGAGAGTAGGTCATTTGGCTAGGATCAAATAATAAGTAGCAGAGTCAATACTTGACCTAACGGGCCACATGTGGCCTTGAAGCCACAGCTTCCCCACCCCCATACACCAATCACAAAGCACTACATGCTCAGATATTAAAATAATATTAGTGTAATAACATAGCAACACTTATATTTAATATAAAGGTTTGTGAAAGTGTTTTACAAATATCAACTCATTTCATCTTCACAACTTCTGTGGAAGGTAGGTACTATTATTATGCCCATTTTACAGATGAGGAAACTGAGGCAGACAGGTTAAGTGACTTGCTCAGCATCACACAATAAATATATGAGGCTAGATTTGAACTCACATCATCCTGACTCTCAGTAAGGTATCCAAATTATATATGTATCATTATATATAAATAAATATATATATTATAAATTATATATATGCATATATAATTTGTAGCTTAGACTTTATATACATGTATTATAAAAGTGACTAAATCAAAGGGCTGCACTTGAGGACCTAGAGGGCCACATGTGTTCTCAAAGCCACAAGTTCCCCACCCCTGGAACATGTTCTATAGAATATTTCCTTTGAACCTTATTTTGGTAATTACTAACAGGACTTGGAGTCCCTCATCAAAATTATACAACAGGCAACAGGCTTCCTTCAGCCTTTGACCTCAGAAATGTACTTGTCTAACACTCTGGGAGGCCTCATTTCATAATTTCCCAGACCCTGTAGCAGAATGTCAAGTATTTGATCATGATACTTAGCATCTATCCTCTTTGCAGTGCCCAGGAATTCAAAGGAGCTAATACTTTATTGTAAATAGTTGGATAATAAACTGAACCATGTGAATATCTTTGTCATACCATTATGTAGAGAAACACATACTGTGAAATTCTGGATTTTAAAAATGTTATTATAGAACATAAATATTTCATTTTTTAAAATTAATTCAATAAAATAAGAAAATAAAGTGATCTTAAAAGCACTCTTAAATAAAAATGATAAAGGTATAATTTATGTTGTAGTTCAGACACCTGAAATATTTAAATCAACAAGAAAATAAAATTCAGGATAGGCTATAATGAGAGTGAGTTGACTGGAAGAGAGAGTTAGCACAGGAGGAGACACTAAAAGTTATTTAGTCCAATTGTCTCATTTTACAGATGAGGAAACAGAAGCCAAGGATAAATGATTTGCTGAAAGTCACACATAACAGCGTAGACCTGCATTTTTAGTGTTCACTTAGAAAAAAGACATTGCTAGCATCCATAGCTAATTCTTTGTGTATGAAAAGAAGTAGAAAAAGAAGGGAAAAAATTCCTACCTTTTTTCTGTTTAAGCAGAATGAATACATACATACACACAAATATATGTATGTATATAAACATGTATGTTTATACATATAATGTTAAATTATATATGTGGGTAATATCTATGAAGTAAATAGAATAGATTATGAGAAGATGAAGCCATTATAAAATTGGAATAAATTAGAAACATCAAAAAAGATTAATTTTATTTTATTATCTATGTCTATGGTCATACTTTCTTCTTTATGTCCAAAACATGTATTTAGTTTTCTCATTCTAATTGAATTATATTAATAAATAATGTTTATTTATTCCTTACTTTTTGTTTATTCATTGAAGTTATTTGTTTTTGAATTATTACTCACTTAAATAATTAATCAACATGTAACTGCTAAATGCCTACTTTGTTCCAGATGTTGAGCTACACAAGGAGCATAAAAATACAAAGAAAGAAACAAACTTTTAAGCTCCCTATAAGTAAAAAATGTGAAAGTCCAAAAAAGATGATTTATTATTGATAGTAACAGAAGTCTAGTACCCATATTCAAGGAGGTAGTGGTCTAATTACACCCTGATCTGCTTAGGAAAGTAGTTCCATCTTTCTGAAATATCATGTTCCATTGTCTTTAGGAGAGACAGTGACAACCTGTAGTACATCAAAAGGGAAAATTCTAAATCATATTCAACCCCACAAACATTTATCAAGTGCCTATTGTGTGAGAGACATTATGTTAGGTGCTGGGGATACAAAGACAAAACAAAATGGTGTCTGCCCTTTATGAGCTTAAGTTCTACTGTAGGTTATATGGAGAAGGGCTGGAAGAACTGGGGGTGTGTAGTCTAGAGGAGAGAGAACTAGAGTAGGATGAATGCAAGAGGGGAAGAAGAAAGATCACTCTTTATTTGTAAGGTTGTCTTACAATCAATCAGATAGGACTTATTATGTGGCTGGTACTGAGTTAAGTGCTGGGGTTAAAAAAAATGATGCTAAGTAGTCCCTGTGCTCAAGAAACTTACATTCTAAGGAGGGAGACTACATGAGTGTAATGTGGCATGATGGACTTGGAATCAAGAAAAATATTCTTTGAATCCTGCCTCAAACATTTACAGAAGGATACATATGCAAAATGAATCCATTCTCTTCACCCCAAAAGACCATACATTCATGTGCTCTGTAACCACGTTTGCAACAGGCTTTGTATGGGACAATTATTGAGGATTCAAAAATCACTTTTTTATCAGTTAAATCTAGGCAATGTACAAAAGGATAAAACAAAGACATCGGATAGGTCTGGGGTGAAGTAGTGACTGAAGTGACATTATCTAAAGGGTCAAAAATATGAAATGAAAAGACCATTTCTGTCTAACCCTAGTGTCATTCCAAATAAATATCAGATTGTATTTCATAGAGTGGGGGGTACAGTGTAATGCAGGGAAATAGGCTGTGGACTGGCAGTCAAAAAAACCTGACTCTACTCTAAACTCATCCACTAATTAGATATGAAGCTGTGTCAAGACTTAACTGGCCTCAATTTTTCCAATAAGGTATTTGGACTAGGTAATCTCAAAGGTCTTCTCCAGCTGGATTATTATAAGATATTCATGACATTATGGTCATGTTGGGCTGCATATGGACACTGCTCTCTTATTTAAGTATCTCTTAGGTGACTTGACAAAGATCTTCTAGGAGTGAGACCCAGAAATGCTGCAGTGGGATTGATTTAGCAAAAGTGTTAAACTAGAAGTTAAAATGAGTCAGAAGGCCTTAACTTTAGTACTAGCTATTTCATTAATCACATATTCTAGGGCATGTCAATAGACTCTTTCTTTTTGACCTCCTAATTGGTCTTAGGCTGGACAAATGTTTCACTCTGACTTTTCATTGGCTCTGCCACTCAAGAATTAAATTTGCAGCATTATTTTAAAGTTGTTTGGAGGGGTATGTTGGGAGAGCTTGGCTGAGTGCTTCCTTTACTTTGCCATCTTGGAAGTCTTTTCTCAAATACTTTTTATAGCACAAAAAAAAGTAGGATTTTGTGTTATCTACATATTTCAATCATTTCAGGGCAAAAAAAAAACAATTATTGTGAAATACTTGTTGGAATATTCCTATTCCTTTCTAATACCTTCCTCAAGTATTATCTTCACTGTGGAGATCATAAATTTTTTATAAATATGGGATTATTAGCAAGCACACAGGTTAACAGTGATTAATGTCATCTAAATTGCTTTTTGGGGTAATAATAAATCTGAGATTTTTCTCATGCCTTTTAAATCTCTCCTTCCTTTAGAAACCTTGAGAATCAATTCTCTGATAACTTTCAAATTGTGTTGCCTCCAGAACATACCTCCTGTAGGTATAAGTGGTCTAGTAACATTTACAATAGCAATATTGGATTAGAAATGTGTTGGCCCCATTTTACTTGATTATGAAGGGTTTTGTTATAAATATCTTAGGAAGACTTTTCCATTTTTTTTATGTTGTTCTTACTTTAAATGGCTTTGGGTTGTCTTTGTTTAGTTGAATCTGTCACAAAGCTCTTTAAACTGATTTTTCCCCTCCATCCATTACTTCTCACTATTTTATGAAAAGGCAGTACTGAGATTCTTCTACTATCCTTCCTTACAAGCTGTTACCAATAAGTTAAAATTCTGAACCAATGTTGCCTTTTCTTGGCTGCCATATCTCTCTGCTTAACAGAAAGTTTGAGTATTTGCTGACTAAGATCATTTTAGGCACTTTAAGTTTTCTCATACAATTGCTTGACATCAATTAAATTTCCTCAGAAAATAGTAATATTTAGTCCATGTCTATATTTGTTCTTTTACCATTTTTCAGAGTCAACAGATTGTTTAAATAGGTTAGCTCAAAATTATTGTAATTGCACACCATATTTTTTTTCTTTTTTGCTCTCTCTTTTACCTCTTCATTAATTTTATCTATGTAATAGACAATATGTTCAGAAATATTTTATGCATCAGTAATGAATAACCTCCTGCCTATTCAATTATAATTGATTTCCGTGTGTAATATCATCTGGTGATTACTATGCCTACTGCTTTCCAATTCTTTTATCAAAGAAAGTATTCACAATGTACAGGTGTGAGTATTCTGTGTAGTCTGTTTTTGACCTCTCATCCCTTATTCCTAAACCATATTTTGATTTATTTCTTACCAGCTTCACTCTGACCACCTTTGCATTAAGTCACTTAAAAATCAAAGTACAAATATGTTGATTCTATAGGAGTTCATTGAGTTTTTCACAGAATTTCTCCACTTCCACCTCTTTATACTTTGTAATAGATGTTAACGTATTAACTACCATTATTTTTATTGTGTTTTTTTGCAAATACTTGTAAAATGAATACTTCAGTAGGAATTGGTTAAATGTCTCATGAAATTTATTATATAGGATATGTGATAAAAAACCAACTTGGCCAATTCCTCCAATTAACTGAAATACACAAAAACCTGGCAATCACCTTTTAGCTGCACCCTCCTTCTTTCTTACAGTTAAATTTATATTGAGAATGTCAATATTTATATAATTTATTTCCTCACGTCATTAGTCTTTGGTATCTCCTATTCTTTCAGATATTCTGAAAATCCATTCCTCAGTACCTTCAAAATAGTGTCACCAGGAGAACAGATTCCCTCTGAGTATACTTGGTCTAATTCAGCAGATTTTCCCAGCTTTCTTTTCTTTGGGGCCATTTTCACTCCCTTTATTAATATTTCCAAGATCGTGATATTACAGTCAAAATGTGCTGGCTTCACTAATTAGTCAACCACTGGTCTTTGCAAAAGGACATTGAATTTAAATGAGTAACATATATTATTGTTCAAAGATAATCTAAAAACTTTTATCATTCTCTGTCTTCTTTTTTCTATAACTGTCACCATCATTGCAGAATTGCAAGAGAATTGAATAGGAATGAGGACATTTTTAATATAATCAATATTATGTTATATATTTATATTATTTATATTTTATATAATTATATAATTTATATAATTAATGATTTTTAAAAAATGAGTTGCTGTGGCCAAATAATTCATCAAGTGATTACCTTACTACTGTTGGTGAGTCTTTTTGTCCTTAGCTAGGCTAGTCCTAAATAAGGTGATACAGTGTATTTCTGAAACCTCACTCAAAGCCTTTCTCCATGGTAGAGGGCTTTCTAGAACTTTTGCTTTGTTAACATAGGCTGTGAGAACCCAGGGTCATCCCTGGTCATCCCATGATTAAAAAATCTGAATAGAATTGTGTAGTGTACATGCATTTTTGGAAATAATTGACTTCTTTGTTTTATAATAGATAGATTCTCCCATGATTTGAAAAGATGTGATCATAACTGTAGGTAAATTAAAAAAAAAAAAGGAAGGTTACTTCTCAAGTTTCTATTTGAGTCTAACATTAAAGTTTTTTTTTTTTAAGTTATTGTATTTTTACCCCTCTTCCCCAACGCTAAAATGAACTCCTTTACAATATGCACAAGACAGGTTGTGTAGTTAGGCAGCTAGGAAATGCAGTGGATAGAGTGCAGGCCCTGGAGGAAAGAACAAGAAAAGTTCCTCTTCCTGAGTTAATTCTGGCCTCAGACACTTACTAGCTGTGTGACCCTGGACAAGTCACTCAACCCTATTTGCCTCAGTTTCCTTATATGTAAAATGAGCTGGAGAAGGAAATGGCAAACCATTCTGGTATAATTGCCAAGAAAATCCCAATGGGGGTCACAAAGAGTCAGACACAACAGAAAATGACTCAACAAAGAGATTATAGTTGAATTAATTGTAAATGCTACCTACTCCATGATAAAATTTATCATACACCCTGTGTGGTTTTGTGTTCACTTTTAGTTGATAATTTCAAAACAATGTAGATTAAAAATCCTGGTTATTTTATTTACCCATCAAATCCAGTAAACTATAAAAAAGAGATCTTTGTGCCAATTTTCAAACTGGCTAATAAAATTTCAAAAAGTGAATTAATGTCGACTGTTTTGTGGACACAGACTTGTCCAGTCCATCTTAAATGTGACAGATGCTTGATATCCAAATAGATTAATGTGAAATTATTCCATTAATACATTTAATTACTCAAAAGATTCTATGGGAATCAGGAAACACTATATTTTAGGGACATAAATATTGACAGTGGCTATAATTTTTATGTAAAAATATATAATAGCTTATTTTGTCCACAATATGAAACTTTTCTAACTTGATAATTGTTTATGACTAAAGTATTCTATTAACAAAGCAGATACAAACTTAAGAGAAGGAAGTTCAATAACATTCCTGGAAAAACTCTTTTAGTGTGTAATAACTATCATTCTCAGGGAATTCTTCCTTATATCTCAGATGAATCTCTCTGTATTTTCACCATTCAGATCCATAATTGATGATAATTTTTTGTGGGGAAACTTTACTCTCATATTTGCTCAGGATATGTGATATCCAAAAAGTATTAGGATATTTTCCAGACATAAGCTTAAAAAAGATTTTCATCGACAGACAACTAATATGACTGAATTTCAGAAAATTGCTTGACAACTTGAAGAGATTTAGGCTTTTTTTCACAAACAAACATTTGATTGGAAAAAAGCTCAGGAAGAGCTCATTGATGAGAATGAAGTAGACAAAAACCATTAGACGTGTTCAGTTAGATGACCTTTACGGAGTCTTAGACTCACAGATATGATGGGAAAGTTAGGAGTAGAGCAACATTGTGACTTCTTATTCCCTTTTTGGTCACAGCAGAAAACATCATATATAGGAGCTAGTTAGTGCCCATGTTGGGCAGTCAAAAAAGGTTCAGTTTATTTTGGCAGGGGGACAACTAAGGAGTAAACAGAAACGTTCATTGACCATACAACTATATTAACATCAACAACCAGATCAGAAGACATGAGGAATCAGCAGAACATTCTCCCTTACAGTCAGCAGATGCTGCCATCTGTTCCACATACAATATCTTCTATCTTCTGTCTCTGCACCTTTGCACAAGACACAGTTGCTTATATCTGCAATATACTCCTACCTCAGTTCCACCAGATAGAATGCCTCAGCTTCTTTCAATTCACCATTCAGGTGCCATGAGACCTTTACTTCTCCCTTGATGTTAGCACTTTCTCCCTTTTGAAATTGCTTTGCACAGCTTTCAATACACTTCAGATTCATTTACTTATGCACTAGTTGTATCCTTTCAGCAGAATTTAAGCTTCTTGAAGGTAAGACCTGTTCTGTTTACATTTTCAGATCTCCAGAACATAACAGAGTACTTTGCACAGAATGTGCCTTCAATAAATATTTGTTGAATTGAATCAAACTCATTAAATGAGAGGATAGCTGTGATGTATAGTGTCTGACTTCAAATGTAAACCTTAATGTTTTGGAACAGAAAGAAATATGTGGAGAGAAGATGCATTTAGGGGCAGCTAGATGGTGCAGCGGGTAGAGCATTGGCCCTCGGTTCAGGAGGACCTGAGTTCAAATCCTGCCTCAGACACATAACACTTAATAGCTGTGTGACCCTGGACAAGTCACTTAACCCCATCGCCTAGCCCCAACCCCCAAAAAAGATGCATTTAGAAGGTAGGTACGATAGAATTGAATTCAAGTTTCAATAAACATTTCTTAGACGCATTTAATGTTGAAAAGCACAGTGTGTACTAAGGTTGGTGGGGTATAGAAATATGTTAAGATATATTATCTGGAACCAAGAAGACAACAACCTAGGGAAACAACTTAACAATGTAATTATGCTAGGGTATACCATAATTACAGATAAAATATTTAGATAGCTAACTGCTCCTATAGGGAACTAGATTCTTATATTTTGAGCCTTATTCCATATGCCATCCTTATCTTTTATGTTTTCTGGGAACATTTTATTTAAGTACTATTACTATGTTTATGTAACAAAGAATATTTTTAAAAAATAAAAATTTCAAAAAAGGATATGTTGAAAGTGGATGGATCTACACAAGAGATTACATGAACACAAACATGCAACACATACATGCATTCTCACACCCTTGCTCTGAGTCTGTGTGCACACATACATGTATATGTATACATATATGTAAATGTGTGTATATATACATATATGTGTGTGTATGTATGTATATTCCCGGTGCTCTCTTTTTTCTGTAAAGAGACTAATGAAGGTGCAAATCGTGGTTGTCATTGGCCAGGGATTCATTATCACAGACACTGAAATGCTAAATCACTCAGTGGAGATTGGCATTAAGACCCAATGAACCTCCACTATCACCAGCTAGATGTAGGATAGAGGTTGCTACCTTTTAGCTCCACCTTATTTCCAAACTATATCCAAGATCCTTTAATGGAGGTATGTTTAAGGGCAGTTCAGATCCTCCAGGAAACCACATTCAAAGGCCCCAAACACATCCTCAAATGACCTACCTGTTTGTATTTAAAATGCTGCTTAATTCATATAAAACTTCAGGCCTCACTGATAAATTCTGGCTACTTACATATTCTTAATTAACTTGCTTTTCCTCCATGTACTCTATTTCCATGTCTCATTCAAAAAACACTCAGAATATACTCTGACATCAAGGAATAGAGATTAGCTTTCATCCAGGTCTACTATATCAATTACAAACAACAGGAAAGTGTCCTATGTTCTTTTTATAGAAATGAGGTAACTGCTAATTATCAACTGCTGCATACCACTTTTACTTTACACACACAGCTGTCTGCCTAATGAATCTTTGTTGATTTATTGATTTACTGCCTTCCAAGTGATGATTTCCCAGAATCTAACAGAGAGACAGAAAGAATTGTATTAGAAAGAATCCTAAGATTTTAGTAAGAGGACTGAGAATAAGTAAAAGTATAATTATTTTAAAAAATTAACTAAAATAAAAAGCATAAACAAAAAATATTTGGGGGCAGCTGGGGGTACAGTGGATAGCACACTGGCCCTCGAGTTACGAAGAACTGAGTTCAATTCCATACTCAGACAATCACTACCTGTGTGAGTCCAGGCAAGTCACTTAACCTTGATTGTCTCAAAAAAAATATTGGATTTTGAATCTTATTGGCCAAATAATTGGTTGGGTAAGTAGCATAGTCAGTAAAGCAGTGGGCCTGGAGACAGGGAGACCTGAGGTCAAATATGGCCTCAAACATTTAGTAGCTGGGTGACCCTGGGCAAGTCATTTAGCCCCTGTTCACCTCGGTTTCCTCACTTGTAAAATGAGCTGGAGAGAAAATGCCAGACAGAGCCTTGAAGAGTCAGACATGACTGAAACAACTGAACAACAACAGGCCAAATAATCAGAAACACCATCCATGATTCAAACTCTGGAATAACAGAAAAAGTCAAAGCAAATATGTGGTTAAAACATAGAGGGGAGAAGTCCAACTCATTCAACCTAAGAGTTTGGTGGGGTGAAAAAGAAGTTTGTATTGGAAAATAATCCAATATAATGAGTGATGGGCAATTTAGAGTCATCTCCCTCCATGGCTAAAGCATTTTTGGATGAAAAATAAAACAAGAATACAAGATGACATAGTTGTACCTTTAAAACATTAAAAATAGTGACTGTGATGTGGAATATTATAATTTTCTTTACAAAAATGAACCTCAAAAATTATAGAATCTCAGAGTTGGATCATATCTCAAATATGATCTCTTTAAAGCTATACCTGAATAAGAATGCCCTCTATGATATCCTTGACAATTGGTCTTCCAGACTCCTCTTTAAAACTTTAGTAAGATGGTATCCACTAATTCAAAAAGAAAACCAGTCTATTCTGCTTTCAGATAACTATTTTTATTAGGAAGTTCTTTTTTTATATTAAACCTAAATCTGCTTCTCTATGACTTATACCCATTGAACTGATGACTAGCAGAATGAATCTATTTTATCTTCCATCTGACAGTTTTTTTTAAAGTAGAAGACAGCTTTCATGTGTGCCTAGCCCCAAACTGCCCTCTTTAGACTTCTTTTCTCAATGATGCCATTCAATTCCTCATGCCCAGTTGTTTTCTCAAGACTCTTTACACCTTGATTGTCTTTCTTTCAAAATATTTGTAGATTATTCAAGTCCTTTAAAGATAGTTTTTGGATTTCTTTACTGTGAAGTTGTTCTCTAAATTTCCTCTGATGTGTGGGAATTCTCACCTTTCCTGTTCTAGAAACAATGAATCTTCTTTAAAAAAATATTCCACTAGCTTAACTTATATTTACTTCAGTTTAGAATCTTAAAGTTTGAAATGAACCAAGCGATTGTCTGAAGTTTTGATCTCATTTTATATTTAAGAAAACTGAGACATAGAGGTGTTAAGTGATATATTGAAGATCTCAGAGATAGTAAACTTCAAAGGTCGGATTTGAACTGAACTGTTCTGATGCCAGAATCAGTGCTTTTTCTACATTGCCACCTTTTTGAATGCCTTCCCTCAGAAACAATTTGGTTGGTTTGGGCCTAGCTTTCCATTCTGCATATATAACGTAAAAATTTCTTGACTTTACCTGGTGGTCCTGAGGAAATTGGCAGGAAGAATTATTCTTAAATTTAAATGGAGTAAAAGAGTAAAGACTTCTCTCTGTCATAAGATTTGATAGACTATAGTTGGAAATGGGAGATCTTTTGTCAATTTTTCCCTTTTCATGCCCTCTCTTCACACATTCACCTAGTCCCATGGACCCATTTAGCCAAGTGGATTTAGTCATACAATTTTTCCCCATTCCATCTCAGAATGATATACTGATACATACCAATATTGCCAGAAGGGTAGAATCAAACAGGCCAGATTTAAAGATCTCTGTGATGCTTTAAAAAAAGAAGAAAAATAGTACAGATTAGAGAGCATTTTTCTGTGATGGCCAATATTTTAGATTACTCAAGCCATTATCAATATATAACTATGCCACATGCAATTTTAAGGATGTTGAACAATGGAATTCAGACTCTTTTCAAATTAATTTTGCATGAAAGTTCAGTGGGAGGCATCAATATTATACTTCACAAGCTCTGT
Source organism: Vombatus ursinus (assembly GCF_900497805.2). Classification (NCBI taxonomy): domain Eukaryota; kingdom Metazoa; phylum Chordata; class Mammalia; order Diprotodontia; family Vombatidae; genus Vombatus; species Vombatus ursinus. The sequence goes on along the minus strand of NW_020955033.1, from coordinate 4,328,253 downwards.
AATTCTTGTTAATAAATCCATTAATGAAGTATTTTATATCCTTCTTTCTCTTTCCAGCAGACTGTAAGATTCTTTCTGGACCCAATTAAGCTTCTTAATTTCTCCCCAACTAAGAAAATGTTAATGCTTTCTGAATATTTCATAAACCAAATGGAAGCATCAAATCTCTAAATATATATCATAGAATCTTGACGACTATTTCAAATGTATTTATTGAACAAGAATATTTTAGTTATATGTAAGCTTGGCAATGATTGATATTAGAACATTTGACTAAAGAAAGACTAAAAACATCTTCCAAGTAATTCCAAGTACAATGCTTGATTATATTAGATTACTATAATCAATATAAGATGAGGCAGTCATGTAGATAGAACACTGGGCCTGGAGTCAAGAAGAAAAGAGTTCAAATCCAGCCTCAGACACTTAACAGCTGTGTGACCCTAGACAACTAACTTAAGCTGTGTTTGCCTCTGTTCCCTCAATTGTACAGTAGGTATAATAAAAGCACATTCTTCTCAGAGTTGTGAGGATGAAATCAGTCAATATTTGTAAAGCATTTAGTACAGTACTTGGCACACAGTAGGCACTACATATAAGTATATATTAAAAATATAAATACTTATTCTCTCCTACCCCACCCACCCCCAATATATTGATGTTGACCATTCATCAGAGATTTATTTACAATATATCATGTTTAATTTTCTGTTAGGTCAAAATATATTTTGTACTTGGAGGATAAATTCTTTTTCTGAAGGAGATGCAACGGGAGAACAGGGTAGATGCAGTAGAATTGAAAGTAAAATACTTTGAAGAAAATCATCAACTAAGTGTTAGAATAATAGAGTCTTTTCTACTACCCACTACATCTCTACCATGCTTGCCTGCTCCATGCTATTTGTTTCCCATTTATAATGTAAGTCTAATTTGAATTAGCCAAAGTTGTATAACCTAGTCAGACCTTTTTCCACAGTAGACTGAGGAATGGAGATATCATATGGTGTCTAAGAACCAGGTCATGTACCACCTTCTGATGTTCTACCAAACTACCTTATATTTAACTATCTTGTTTTTGTTTGTGTTTATTCTCTCTCTCTCTCTCTCTCTCTCTCTCTCTCTTTCTCTCTCTCTCTCTCTCTCTCTCTCTCTCTCTCTCTCTCCATTCACACACATTAATATATTTACAAGTATGCTTATGTATGTACTCCTTCATCCTGTTAGAATGTAACATCCTCTAGAGTGAGAATGGTTTCATTATATTTGTATTCCTATTAGCTAATATGTTGTGTGGCACATAGTAGGAACTTAATTAATAAGTACTTATTGAGGCATTACTTGTCTTGGAACCAATAATAAGGATCCTATCTTCCCCTTTGTCTTCTGTATGCATTTGTCAATTTCCCCTTGCCTTTTTGTGATCCTATTTCTCTCTGTAGAATTAAATCTGTTTTTTGCATGAAATCACTGTTATGGCAACCAGGTTATACTAGTTTTTAAAAAATGGATTTTTGCAGCACTGTAAATGGAATAGCTCATGGTAATTAAAGCACTTTACAATTTCCCAAATACAAATCAACTTCCTTTCTTCCCACAATTCAAGGATCAACTGGCTCATTGTCCATCTACAGTGCCCGGCCATATACAACTAGTAATAAAATCCAAATTCAAGGAACAACTTACAACAAATCTTTATCCTGGAAGGAATTGAAATTCCAGAAATTTCACTGGAAAGGTACTAAGACACAATATACTTCTGTCATTCCTTTACCAAAAGGAAAAGACCGTTAGAAATGATTTTCTATTACCTGATGCCTGAGGTATCAGGTTTCCTCACAGGGCAACTTTTCTAAACCTTCCATTTGTTTGTGGGAAGGAGAATGGAATAAGCATTCATATAGCAACCATTATTACAACCATTGTCTCATTTGATCTTCACAACTCCATAAGGAAGGTGCTATTATTATCCTATTTTACAGTTGAGGTAACTGACTTGCACAAGATCATATAGTTAGTAGGTGTCTGAGGCAGAATTAGAACTCACTATCCTGACTCCAGGCCCAGCCTTTTATATATTGTGTCACCTAATAGAGAGGCCCCACTGTGAAAACATAATTTGATTTGAGCTTCAGGATTAGGAATCCTGCGAAAAGTAAAGTTTAAAGAGTGAAAGTTATGAAAACCTGAAGCAAAATTAGCTTTCATTACTATTTTAAAGGCAACAAAGAGAATATTAATAACTTTTGGCCCATATGATCACTTTGTCGTTATTATAATTTAAAGAAAATCTAGATAGGAAACAAGGGTATTCTTAGGACAGGTATATGAAGGGAATTACAAGGTTTTCTCAAGTATTTTATAGTATAGCACATCTTTACCATCATACAATTGACTGAGAAATATAGAAAATTCAGGATTCCCCTAAGGATTGCTTGTTTTTTTGTCCAAAAAATGTCCAGTGTTTGCCGGCTACAAAAACATTCAATTTGGTTGGGCAACATGCTATGTTAAAGGCTTTCTTCCTTGCATTATCTAAAATTTCTTGAAAGATATTTCATAAGAGATAACTGTGCTTGACCACCTTGTAATTATTGATATCAAGTGAGGCATTATGGAAAAGAGACATGAATGTCCCATTTATCTGTATCATTCCTACAGTTATATAGGTGTTGAGAAATTTCAATAGAACTAATTCAACTTACTATTAGCTTATATATGAGTAAATTAAAGAAACTTATATTTATAGGGGATATCAATAAATTGGTAGCTAACTCCATTTTAGGTGTCTGGACTCAATACTTTTCTGAGTAATCTTAAAGACATAAACTTATACTTCTTTTATACTAATAATTTTATTATCATGTTGGTAATTGCCTTATTTAAGTCCTAACCAAAATATTATCTCATGGGCAACCTCCTGATATTAAGTCTTTCATTTATAGCTATGCTGGTCTTCTAAAAGAGACATTGTCAATCCCTGAAACTATAAGTGTTTCTGCTTTGAATAACCTGCCAGAGCAAACACCACAGTGGTATAAACTTCAAGAATTCAGGAGGTATCAGGCCATGAGGAAATATCAGAATAAAACTTTTATGGAGTTTAAAAATCTAAAAGAAGGTCTACCAATATATTTTACAGATTCTATGTACAGTTTTATGGGAGGAAAAGGACAAAAATTTTACAGGCTGAGAAGATGTGGATGGCTTTTGCTCTGTATCCTTAGAGGGAGTGCCACAATAAATAGTGAATACATTAATATATTAAACTGTGAAATCAAAAAGGTAGTCCAGTAGATATTCTAAGGTGGCTGATAAAGGGGAAATATGTTCTTAAGCAGAATAAATAAATGAGAAAAGATTTTTTTTAACAGTATAGCTATTGGAAGTCTGGTGTTCACATACATATATAAGGTCAGTCTTACTATGACATAAACATGGTGGAACTTTAAAGCACAGATGACCCAACTAATGAAAACACTTTAGCCTATACCTTACTTTAATCAGTTGGAAGGACTAGGGCTACAGAATCTAGAGAAGAGAAAGCTTAGAAAGGACTTGAAGGCTGTCTTTCCTTTATAAAAATTACTAGCTTGTAGAAGACAGATTAGATATGTTCTTCTGAATCCCAGAGGACAGAAGGAGATGCAATGTGTGAAAATTGGAGAGATTTAGATTTAGGCTAGACATAAGGGAAAATTTCCTGATAATTATAACTGTCCACAGTGGGGTGGGTTGCCTCAAATGGAAGTGAATTCCCTATCACTTAAGATTCTTGAAGTACAGGCTAGATGACCCCTTGTCAAGAATACTGTAGTGGGCACTACTATTTAAGTACAGGTTGGTGGCAGCATGGTCATCAGTCAGTTAGTATATTTTAAGCACTGATGTGCCAGGTACTATGCTTAGCACTGGAAATGCAAAAAAAAAAAAGGAAATAAAATAGTCCCTGCTCTCAAGGAGCTAACAATCTAAAAGGGGAGACAACACGGAAAACAATTATGTAAAAAACAAGATATATACTAAGTTAATTATAGATAATCTCAGAGGATATGCATTAAAATTCAAGAAGATAGGGAAAGCCATCTTGTAGAAGATAGGCCTTTAGCTGTGACTCAAAAGAAACAAAAAAAAGCCAGAAGGCAGAGTTGAGAAGGGAGAGAGTCACAAGAATGGAGGACAACCAGTAGAAATGCTTAGTCAGGAGAGAGTATCATGCTTGAGGAGCAGCAAGGAGGCTAGTATAATTAGATCACAAAGTTCACAGGGGTGAGGAGGAAGGGAGGAAGATATAACAAGACTAGAAAGGTAGGAAGGAGTCAGGTTATGGAGGGCTTTGAATGCCAAATAAATGATTTTATATTTGATCCCAGAGATGAAAGAGGACCAGTAAAGTTTATTAAAGAGTGGAGTAGTAACATGGTCAGATGTGAGCTTTAGAAAGATTAATTTGACAGCTGAGGAGGAGATGGATTGGAGTGAGGAGACACTTGTGTCAAGAGGCTATGACAATAGTCCAGGTGTGAAGTGATGAAGGTCTACAGCAGGGGAGTGCCAATGTCAGAGAAGAGAAGGTACTATGGAAAGAGTATTTGATTTAGAATTGGGAGACATGGATCCATATCAAGGCTATGCAACTTATTCTTTGTGTGATAACAGGCAAATCACTCAGTGATAATAATAATAATTTATAGCTAACATTATTTAGCAATTATTATGTGCCAAGCACTGTGCTAAACACCTTACAACTATTATCTCATTTGATCCTCACAACAACTGTGGGCATTAGGTGTCATTGTTACTCCATTTTATAGAAGAAGAAAAAGGCAAAGAGAGGTTAAGTGAATTGTCCAAGGTCATACAGCTAGTATGTATGTAAAGATCGATTTAAATTTCAGTCTTCTTGACTCCAGACCTAGTACTCTCTTTCTTGAAAATGCAGTTCAGGCACCATCTTTTCCATAAAATCTTTCTGATACCCTCAACTTCAAGTTCACACTGCCAAAATATCTAGTATATAACTACTTACTATATATTTGTATTTATCAACTTTATATTGCAAAGACAGTTCCTGCTCTTGAAGAGTTCACAAATTAATAGAGAAGATAAGCTACAAACAACTATGTACAAATATGCTATGTATAAGATAAATTGGGAATAACCAATAGAGGGAAGGCATTAGAATTGAGGGGGTTTGGGATTCCTGTAAAAAAAATGAGATTTTAACCAAGACTTTGAAGAAACCAGGGAAGTCAAGAGGTAAAGATACAAAATCAAACATTACAGGAATGGGCAACAGTCAGTGAAAATACCTGGTGACAGGATGTTTAGTGTTATATTCAAAGAACCACAAAAAAGCCAGTGTCAATGAATTGTCGAGTGTGTGTGTGTGTGTGTGTGTGTGTGTGTATGTGTGTGTGTAGTATAATATATAAGAGATGGTGGAGAGATGCAGGTTATGGAAAACTTTAAAAAGTAGCCAAATAATTTATATTTGATTCTGGTGGTGATAATGAGTTGCTAGATTTTATTGAGTTGGGGGAAGTAGTTGGAGTGACCTAGTCATACCTGCCCTTTAAGAAGATCACTTTGGCAGCACAGTGGAGGAAGTGATGGAGAACTGCTATAGGGAGAGACTTGAAGCAAGTAGACCAAATGGCAAGCTATTGCAATATTCCAAGCATGCAATAATGAGAGCTTGCACCAGTGGTGGCAGTGTCTGAGCAGGAAAGTAAATAAATATGAGAAATACTACAAAGGTAAAATTGACAGGTCTTGGCAAGAAATTGGATATGGAGGAGAGAAGATGAAAGAGAGTGAGGAGTCAAGGAGTTCTTCATCCGTAGTAAAGACTTAACACATGTTTGTTGACTGATTAATATTTTTGTCATCTCCCCCAAAGAACATTAAGCACTTTTCAAGCAGGGATTCTTTCATTATTTGTACTTGTATCTCTAATACCTCTCATAGTGCCTGAAACATAGTAAGTGCTTATTATATACCTGTTGATTTATTGGTTATTGATTCTCCCCTTGTTGGATCCCATTCAGGCAAGCACTGTAGTTACAGATCCCTGGGAAGAATGTGGTCTACTGCAAAGGGAAGATATCACTTAACTTTTCATGGGTTCAGATGTCAATTTTTTTCTTAGTCTTCTGCTGCATAAATAAAAATAACTACTTCTGCAATGCCCCACTCAATTGCCTCATGAGAAAGGAGAGGTAACTCAGGTTTATTTAAAGTTTGGGTCAGCACAGCACAAACTAGTAGCCTCTGTAACACTGGATAAGTGTTGAGTATGTGACCGGCAAAAGATGAGGTCTGTTTTCCAAAGATCAGTCTAGCTAAGTATGGAGAGATTCAACACTAGTTGGCTAGTCATTTAGTGGTGAATTATTTGGTGATGGAAACTCAAGAAAAATACAAAATGCCACTTAGTCCTATGAAGTTCCCTTCCACTTTTGCAGTCACAGAGGAAAATGACAAAATGGGGTCGAAGAAACATACAGTCTATAATCCTTAACTTGAATCTTGGGTCTCAAAATGTGAAATCCTTTTCCAATAATACAACTGAAGAAATAGAATCATATAAATCTTGACTTTCTCACTATGGAGGAATCTTTATTTGGACTAAAGTTAAAGACATAGAGTTCAGATAAAGTGTAACTCCCCTCTGTCTCTGAACTTACTATGGCAATGTACACAGTAGATCAGAAAGGCATCCCTTCAAGACCAAGGGAATTTCTACTAAAACCAAAGCAGAATCCCATGGGCTGTGCCCTTTATAACTCAGGTGGCAAAGAAGCTAAACCAAGGATTAACTTTAGAAAGGGATCCTAGTCCACTCAAAGGGAATCTAACCCAGCATACACAAAATAAGTATTGCTCCTGTCACTCTTAAAGTCCTTAGATTACTTATTTCTTCTCACCCTATCCTCAAGTTCAGTATTTTTTGTTTTGTATGCATGAGTACTTATAATCTTGTGGTCTTTTGATCTTATTTAATCAGTTTTCATTATTCTTCTCCATTTTTACATTGCAATAGAGAGTTGCAGATAAACATAGGGATGGTTCATTGGTTTTCCTTGGAGAGGGAAATAAAAGAATTGGTGAAATTAGTTTAATGTATCCCCAAAGACAATTGCCCAAATTTCTCATTTCATAAGACATTTTACCCTCTTGTATTACAGTACTAATGATAATTATTTTTCAAAAAACCATGATGAAAATAACTACAGATTGTGAAGCAACATCTTTTTGCAAAGGATGAAAAAGAAAAGAAATGATATAAACCTTATAGGATCCTCCAATTCAAATCCATGTATATGTTGATGTTTGGTAATTTCAAGATTAAAGGCAATGTAGAAGAAGAAGACAAAACAATGTTTGATAATATATTTCAAATATAAGGAATGAGAGAAGCCAAAGATCCATAAAAAAACAGAAAAGCCTCATGACTACATGTCATGGATATTTTTGAACAAATGGGTTAGTGCTAGAAATGGCAAGCACCAAAAATGAAATTAATTACATTTTAGCAGAAAGTAAATTATCTGTTACTGATATGGGAGTCATTATTGAATCAACTGTCTGTATAAATTCAAATAACTGTCATGTTAGAGCAAAAAGCTAACTTAATACAAAACTAGAAAAATAAAAATGAGAAGATATACATACAATAGAAAACAGCTTAATCATGACCTATTCAAACAAGTTATTGATAGTAAAAAAAGTGGGTAATAGGATGATGAAATGACACAGACTATAATAATTATATATAAAAACTTAACCAATGAAAGGCAGCTATTATAACAAGAAACCAAAAGAGCTTAAAAAGCACCTCAGTCAGCAAGCACTTGACTTAGTTACCAAGCAGAAAGAGTTGGAACTTGAAGGTAACATTGATTTAAAATATAAATTAATTTGTGAGATTTTACAGAGAAGGGTTATAAGTAGTATTATTTTATAAAACAGAGGGTAGAGGGGAAAATCAATTTTAAAAAATCTTGGTGAGAGATCCAAAAAACAGTCCAGGAACATTCAAAGAAGAAAGCAGGATGACAACAAATAGGAGAAAAATGTAAAATATCTAATAAAGAATTTTATAGTAAACTTTTTCACCACCAAGGATTTGGACAGAGGGAGGGAGGGAATCTAAGGTGTAAGAAGACAGAAAGGTAGTGGAGGAGGGCAAGTGGGCTTTGAATGTCATACAAAAGATTTAATATTTGATCCTGGAGGTGATTGGGAGCCACGGGAGTTTACTGAGAAGTGGGGTGGAATGATTAAAACTGTACTTTAAAAAATCATTTTGGGGACTGAATAGAGGATAGGTTGGAATGGGGAGAAACCTAACGTAGGTGGCCCACCAATAGGTTACTGAAATAGTCCAGGCCTGAGGAGATGATGTCCTGCACCAGTGTGGTGACAGTATCAGGGGGGAGGGTATCTTCTAGAGACATTGCAAAGATAAAATCAACAGACCTTGGCAATAGATGGGATATAAAAGCTGAGAGATAGTAAGGAGCCCAAGAGCCTGAGAGACTGGGTGGGGGGAGTGTGTGTCATGGGGCCATTGACAATAATGAGGTTTGGAAGGGGGGAGGTTATAGGAAAATAGATAATGATTTGTTTTGGACATGTTGAATTATACAGTTCAAGACGTTTATTAGTCAGATGGAAATGTAAGTCTGGAAGTCAGCAAAGAGTTTAGGGCTAGATAAGCAGATTTGAGAATCATCAGCATAGAGATGATCATTAAATCATTAAATCCTTGGGAGCTGATATGGTCACCAAGTAAAGAAGTATGCAAGGAGAAGAGAAGAAGGCTCAGAACAATGCCCTATGGGGCATTCATGATTAATGGCCATGGCCTGGATGATGATCCAATGAAGGAGCATTCAGATAGACTAGCAGGTAGAAAGAGGACCAGAAGAGAGTGATATGTTTTTTTTTGTATTTTGGGGGTTTTTTTTTGAGTGTAAAAAATAATGGATTTTGTAAAAAAAAAAAACCATTACCACCTTAAAGGCATTTTTCCGACAAGGTATCTCCAATCCATCAACATTATCCAAAATTCTTTGATAAGTCTAACTACAGAAATAATTTTACTTGAAAACAATCTCATAACAAATATCTGCTAAAACTTAAAATAGGGAGATGAATCTTTATCAAAGGATTCATTACTATGATTGAGGAGATACAACACAGAACCCAAGTAGAGGAAAGTTTTTTCTAGATAATGAAATCTTCTGGATTCTCCTGTTTGTACATCATGGTCATTATCAAGCACAGGATATTTCATACCTACTGAGAATGGTCCATAATCATTCAAAAGAGTTTGGTCTAATCATCTATCCATCCATTTGCATGCACACCTTTGTGTATACACACAAATACTCACAAACATACACACACTAAATAAAGTAGATGAAAACTGTTTTTGATGAGATTATGACAAGCAATTTGATGGATAACCTATAGAGCTTGTCCATCAGTGTATATAAGTATATATGTACACATATATGTATGTGTGCACACCAACAGACAGTACAAATGAATAAGTTAGGTCCAGAATTAAACAGAAGTCATTTTAATTGACCTCATAAAAGTTTGAAACCTTTTTAATGACTCCAAAATTCTCCAGAAAGACCTACTTATTTACTACTACTATTTTTCCAGTGTTTCATGACTTGGAGAAATTGGACATGATAGTCTGATACCATGAGAATCATAAATAATTAAAATTAAAAATGCTGATGATTCTCAAATCTGCTTACCTAGCCCTAATCTCTTTGCTAACTTCCAGACTCCCATTTCCATCTGCCTATTAGACATCTTGAACTATATGTCTTTCTGACAAAAAGATCAATCCAGTAAATGTAGAATTACATTGGTGGACTCAGGCATAAGATCAAACAAAAATTCAACTATTTACTAATTAATATAGTAGTATTGACACCAGAGAGAATTAAAAAAGGACAATTAGGAAGCTTGTGATGGTCGTGTATAGGCTGATACACATAGTAAATAAAGAACTTTGAACAGCTGGAGTGAAAAGTGTCATCAGGGACAATGTATGTTAGGAAAATAAGATTCACTAGGTGAGTTGAGAGATGATAGATGAACAGCCTAAGGGCTCTACTGGAATTATTCTGATATCATTGAGAAGTAAAAAATGACCCTAGTTCATGAGATGGAACTCCTGGGAGGAGCTGAACAAGAATTACACACAATTGGCAGGCATAGATGAAGAGAACTTCTAAATCAAAAGTAAGAAAGTAAAAATGTATTTGACTATTAGAGTGTTTTGAAGACTTAAGAACTTAAATGCTTATAAGAAGAGCTATTGATTACTCTTGGGTATGTGTTACATACAGAAGTTCCCAGGTTCCAACTAGGTGAAAGCAATAGACCTGATAAGTAACCCATAAATTAAAGATATTCTGACAAAAGGACCAGTTCAGTACATGTAGAATCACATTGATAGACCTTGCATAAGACTGTGCATAATAGCATACAAAAATTCAACTATTTCCTAATTAGTATAGTAGTATTGACACCAGAGGGAAGAGCTTGGGGAAAAAAAAAAGAGAAGTTTCAGGCAGAAATTTAGATTTAATTTAAAGAAAAAATATCTTTTTAATAACTAGAGCTATTCTAAAATGGAATGGACTGCCTTTTCCCAGAGGTGATCAGGCAAAGGCTGAATGAACACTAATCAGACATGTTATGGTGAAAATTCTCATTCAGCTATGAGTAGAACTGATATCCTTTCCAATACTGAGTTCCTATGATTCAGTAATTCTAATATTATATTATTTTTGGCTGAAAATTATGTATAAGTAGTTAAAGTAACATAAAGTAAATAATATGTAAAGTAGAAAATATTAAATAAGTAATAAATAAAATAATAAATAAAATTAAATAACATTAATTAAATGATATGATTATATTTGACATCATATGCATGCAATGTATGTATTGGTCTATTCTTCTGAGGGTGAATATATGAAACAAAATTCAATTAAATAATTTTAGCCATCAATATAAAATATGAACAATTAAATATTTTTCATGACAATTGTATGGTGGAGACAGTCACTAAAAAAGAAACCCTGCTTCTGCCATTACCAAAAGATAACTCCTACAATCCTTATCATTAAATTTCTTATCATTCATTTGAAAGCTTTCCCTAATATAGTCTAAGTGAGATGGTTCAATCCAGAGAAAATTGAAAGTCATGAACTATACAAATACAAAATTTATCATTGTTCAGTAGTATCAAAAACTGATGATGCACTAGTTATTTTAAAATGATTTGGACCATGAGAGGGAAAAAAACTCAACTAGCTTCTAATAACTCGATATCAAAATCTATGTAGATGAAGGAGAAAGAGGACATGGAGGAATGTTGTTAAGGAAAAAATAAGTACTGATTAATGAGGCAGTCTGGTCCACTGAACAGAATCACTAAATCGAAGTTGGAAAATCTGACTTCTCTTTCAGACACTACTACTGACTCCCTTTACAACCTTGACCCTAAGTCATTAAACTTCCCTTCACCCTAATTTCCTCACTTGTAAAATATTAATAAGATCTTGCTAGAACAGCTGACTCCTAAAGAATTAGGTTTCTTTCATAGATCTGCTCTTGATATAATAGGTCTTTTGTATCTCCAAGATCAAAATTCACAGACCATATGCTTTTTATGTTATTTTTATTTCACAAAAATATCTAATACAGATTGTCCAAAGATGGCCCAGGCTCCCCCTTACCACATTAAATCAACAAGAATGGCAATCAACAACACAGCAAAAAGGAAAGGAAATATGAGTGTAGTCATCATAATGTGATTATTAGAGAAAAGAAATAATATTAGAATGTCTTATCTGTTTTGCATTCCAGGAACTTCTTTCACAGGGCCAGCATTCAATGGGCTAGCACCAGAATCTGGCATCTTTCAAGCCTGGTGTAGCATTAGATATCAGTTTAAGAAGTGAGTCACTTAGCAGTATTCCATGGACCCACTTGTTTGAATTAATGCCTATGGATCTACATTGGCTTAGTCAATCAGTCAGTTAATAAGAATTTAGTAAGGATTTATTATGTGCCAGGGACTACATTAATTATCATGGATACAAAGAAAGTCAAAAAACATTGTCCTTGACCATAAGAAGCTCACATTCTAATGGAAAAGAAATTTTACAAACATTACTTACATATGAGAGAGAGATATAGATATGGTAAATGGGAGCTAATCTCTGAAGAAAGAAATTAAAGATCAGGGTGGGGGTAGAGCAAGAAAAGTTTCTTGCAGAAGGTCAGTTTTTACCTGAGCCTTGAAGGAATCCAGAGAAGCCAGAAAGTATTGTGGTTGTTGTTCATTCATGTCTCACTCTTTGTAACTCCATTCAGGGTTTTCTTGGCAAAGATACTGTAGTGGTTTACCATTTCCTTCTCCTGCTCATTTTATATTTGAGGAACTAAGGCAAGCATAGTTAAGTGACTTGGCCAGTGTCACATAGCTAGTAAGTGTCTGATGCTAGATTTGAACTCAAGAAGATGAGTCTTCTGGACTTCAGGTCTAGTACTCTATTCACTGTGCCACCCAGCTGGCAATTCCAAGGAATGGTAACCAGACAGTGAAAATGGAGAATAAGAAAATGAGTGCCTTGGGTAAAGAACAACAAAAAGTATATAGAGGGGAATACAATATAAGAAGATTGGAAAGGTAGGAAGGGACCAAGTTGTAAAGGGCTTTTTGAAGTCAATTATAGAAGTTTATTTTCAATCTTAGAGGTAATGTGTATGTGGCTTTCCCATATGCTTCATTCTGCCCAAGTTGTAGATTGTACTTAATAAAACTACTTCTTCCTTTCAGAAATGCATTATGGCTTTGCCTTTTATTCAATTCTGTGATCAATTCATTGGATATCTTTAGTACCTATCCTAGATTGGCACAATAACTCAATGGACTTGACTATTCTACTGAACATAATTTGTCCTATATGTGTTGTTGACTGGTGTCTTTTGAGCAATTATGGATCTCGTCATAGAGGTCCTAACACAGTTCTTAATCTGGAGTCCATGAAAAATACATACACATAGATGTATATATTAAGTATGTGTATGCATAACACATATGCATGTATGTTTAGGTGTGCAAATCTGTATACATGTATGCATAGAACATTGTGATTATATCTACATATGTAGATATATACATTATATAAGCATATAGTGATGATTTTATTTAACATAATTACTTTGTTTTGGAAGCCTATTTAAAAAATTTTATTCTGAGAATGAGGATGGATCTATAGGATTCACCAAATTGCCAAAGTGGTCCATGACAAAAATGTTAAGCACCCATACAATTTCCTGAGTCTTAATTCAATCAGCATATTATCACATACAAATAGGCAATAATAAATAGCCAGCTAAATGACAATCCAGAGGATCTCGCTATCTACAGTGAATCCCTCTTTGACCCTATTCAGGACATCCTCTATGACAGCTGGCAAAACCTTTGTTGAGCATACAACTCTCTATGTTATTACTTGTTTGACATTGATGGAGTTATCTATTTGTGAGTGCATTTATCAAAATAAAATCTTGTACCATTTTGACATATACGTGAAAGAATGCTTGTCGAAAGAGAGTTTTTATGACTTAATTTTACTCTACTGAAGCAAATGCTTTTTAAAAATAGTAAACTTAGTGAAAGCTTATTTTCTTTTTACTTTTCAGTAATTGTATTATGGTAAAGATGTCTGATGTGGAATATGATTTGCAAAATATTGCTTCTTTTCTCATATTTTCAGTAAAGATGACTTCAATCACATCATGCATAAATGCTTGTCATACAGATTTCATAGAAATGAGAAAGTAGGTATGAAGGTTGATAGTTATTTGCTGTTTAGATTGTTACTGGTAGGCATCATGGAGCTCTGAGAAAGTGCTGGACTTAAAAAACATCCAGCTTCAAATCCAACCCTAAGTACTTACTAGCTCTATGACCCTGGACAAATTATTAAGTCTTTCTGTGCCTCCCTTTCCTCACTTATGAAATAAAGGAATCTCTAAGACTCAGTGGTCTCTAAGGTCCCTAGCTGCTCTAAATCTATAATGCTATAATAATTTTTCAATAACAATTTAAAGTAATTACATCCACAATTTTTGGCATCTTCCTTTCTTATAGATATGAGTATTATTCTCTTATTACCCTAAAAATTATAGTAACTCAAGCATGAGCCTCCTTTGTGGGTTCTTCTCCTGATTTAGTCTCTTGGATTCCCTCCTTTGCTTAGTGCCATGTCTATTCTCATACAAAATAATTCATCTGGGATGTTAGAGTCCAAATGTGGTGAGTTCCCTTTTATTGATTAGGGGAATTTCTTCTAGAAATCATAATACATCTGCTTTTTTCTTGTTAATTTACTTCTTTCTGTTTTCATCCTTAGATTGTCTTGGGGGATATGACTTATTTAGGGAATCATGTCCAATTATAGAAATGCAGATGTAGGTTCTCTTTTTGTTTCTTTGTTGTCCACCTACCAGTTTCATCTATAAATGCCTTTTAGATAATTTCTTTAGTCAGGTCTTATCATAAGATTTATTTTCATGTCCAATATTTTTCAATGTTTTATGAAACATTACTCCTATTAATTTCTTCTTGTACAGTTGTACAGATGAGTTTGTATAGAAATCACTTCTGCCTTTATTTGTTATGCCTTTCCCTTAGCTTGCAAGTTACTGTGGTTTCTGGGCTCTTATCATATATTAATCTATGTCATTCTTGTATAGTATTAACTAATTATTATTATTAATCTTAAAATATTGAAATTCCTTCTAATTATCTTCTATAGATTTTTATTCTTTTTTCTACTATTAAATGCTTATAAGCCTGGTATAAGTGTTAATAAATGCTTGTTAATTGATTAAACAGAAAAAAATGTAGACTTCTATGTTCATGGTGATGGAGAAGGCTTAGAAACACTGGTTATCTGGATTCCTGGTTACCTGAGCTGTTGATGTTCATGGATTCTAGTTTCTTCTGTTACTTATTGTCTTTAGTCCTTTTTATTAAGTATATTTGTTCACGTGTGTGTATTCTCATAACATTGAAAAATAGGAAAGTTATATTAGAGAAAGTAGTATCTGGGAAACAAATGTGACTTTAATAAAGGATTTTAGTTAAAAAAAAACAAAAACAAGTCAGGCTGAGTTTATACAGGCAAACAAGAACAGTCCTTACCAAACTTTGCTCAAAATAGTTATCCATTATTATAGTTCAACCCAGCTTTAATTAAAAGCTGTAATGTACTCTTAAATTCTAGGGAACAGCATAATTATGTATAAAGGACACAAATGCAGATTAAGACCGGTAGGCAAAGAGTACAACTAACTGATTTAGTTCATTACTGCCTAATATGAATGGAGAGTTAGTAAGAGTTTGGCATCATGATTAAAATAAAAAATGAAACCCAGAGTGAAGTGAAAGCAAAAAAAAAAAAAAAAACGACAACAATTTATTGTTGTGCAATCTGTTGTTAGTTCATTGCTCATAGACAGCTATACCTGTTGAAAACAAAACAAAACTCATTTACTATGTGTAATGTGAATTTCAGGCATATATTGACATAATAAATTTCATCAATGTGCTCCCTTTCCCTGTAAATGAGTTGAATGTAGGTGGAGGAAAGAAAGATCAGAGATACTGTCAAGAAATGTTTTACTCCTTTCCATTCAAAAGCATGGTGGCAAGTTCTGCTAGCATCTAAGGGATGAAAGTACAACAGCAAGAGAAACGTAGGCCTTGGTCAAAGCTGGATTCATTTAAAAAAAAAGAAAGTACTTTGTAAATTTAAGTTTCATCTTGTTGACCTTGTTACTTTGAAAGTTTTCTGACTTTATGGCACAGAATGAAAAGGCATTTTAAAAAGCATCTACTATGTTTTAAGAGCTAGAGATAAAAATACAAATAAGGCAGTTCTGGCACTAAGGGAATTTATATTCTAAAAGGGGAAGATGACATATTTAGGAGAGTGCTGGCCAGAGAAGGGACTTTTGGACTAAAGAGAGAGAGAGACTATGAATGGAGTCAGAGAGACACATTGTCACATCTTTTCCAGTTGCAATGTTAGTGTTAATTTGATAAACCTGCCCAGAGTAAGAGCAAATGGAATGCAAAGTACAAATGCAACAGCAGGACAAATCCTAAAATGTCATGTTAGTTAGTCCCCAGCTTCCTGGTGAAAGAGTTTCATGGGATGTAAATCTTGGTCTTGGGCCAGCTAGTTATGTGTGTCTTATTTCATTAGCCTGCCAGGCTGGAAACACCATTTGGAAATGTGAATTTTGCATACATAAGAGCTATTTAAATTCATAAATAAAAACTCTTCAATCATTTATGTAACTAAAAAGATATGATCCTATTGTAAAATTGTCCATGAAAACTTCTTTCATGTATTTTCAGTGAATGTCACCTTCATGGGTATATTAAAAATATGCAACACAGTATATCCCAAAAGTCTTGAATAGTTTTTAGATGTGTGAATACTACAAATTCACACACACAGAAAACAACTGAAAGGTTAATTATTTAAAAAAATTTAATATTGATATATTTCTTAATAAACCTCAATGTAACCACTCTCTTGTGCTATATACATCACTCTAGTCAGTTTTTGAATGTTTAGTAATCAGGGAGCACAAATGACATAGACCCAAATGGAGACAACAATGAAATTCTAAGTAACAAATTAATATTTATGTGAAAGAGAGTGATAATGACAAAACAACATACCAAAATTTCTGGGATATAGCTAAAGCAGCCCTCAGGGGAAAAATCACAATACTATAGATATAAGCTAGCAAAATAGAAAAAGAGAGGATTGATTAAAGTAATATGTATTTTAAAATGAAAACCAGCAAATAAACAAATTTAAAATAACCACAATAGAGAAGATATTAATAATTAGAAAACATATAAACTAGAAACAAAAAAAAGAAATAAAAAGCCAGTCCTTTGAGAAGATTAATACAATTGATAAACATTTAGTCAATCTGATTAAAAAAGAAGACAGAAAATCAAATTAAAAATAGCAAATAAATAATATTAAATTACCAAAAAACAATATATTTTTTAAAATATCAAAGTTTACTATGTACAGTTATATGCTGACAAGACTGAGAACACAAAAGGAATCAAGGAGCATATTCGACAAAATTAAACCATGAACTAACAAAAGGCCAAATAAAGATCTAAAATAATCCAATCCCAGAAAATAAAATGAACTAATTGTAAAGGAATGATTGGAGAAAAAATAATGGGCCCTGATGAATTCGTAGGAGAATTATTTTAAACTTTAAAGAAAAAATAGTATTACTGTTAAGTAAATTGTTCTCAAAAATTGCAAAAACACACTGCCAGATTAGTTTTGAGACAAATGCAGTCCTATCACTAAACCAGAGAAGTGTGAAGCCGAGGATAATCAATATCATTAACAAATATTGATTAAAATTCTGAGTAAAATCCTGTCAAATAGACTACAATGGCTCATCCATGAAATTTATACCAAGGATGCTAGGATGATTAATCTTTAGGAAGGCAAATAGCATAATTAATCATGTTAAAAACAATAAACATCCCAAATCACATGATTATCTTAAAAGATATGGGGGGGAAAGCTTTTGACAAAGTATACCACTTATTTATGCTAAAAAAAACACTATAAAGCATAAATATAGAGGGATCTTTTATAATATCATAAAAAAGGATTTATGTAAAATTAAAAGCAAGTATCACATGCAAGAATGTTTATATGCTGGAACCTTTCCAATAATTATCAGAGTAAAGCAAGGATGCCCACTCTTCCCCACTAGAAATTTCTCATTTGTATACATAGTACTAAAATGCTAGCAATAAAAATATGACAATAGAAAGAATTGAAGGCATGAAAATAAGAGGAAATAAAACTATTCACATTTAATAATGGTTTATTACTTATAAAATGGTTTACTTAAAAATCTAAGGGTGTCAGTAAAGATACCCATTGGGACAATTAATAGCTCAGTAAAGTTGCAGTCTTCAAAATAAATCCATAAAGGAAACTTACTCCAACACTAAAATATGAACATTTTGACATTTCAGTTTCCCCATATGACAAAAAAATTATGAGTTATTCAAGGGGAAAATAGTCTTTCAAAACCATCATTGCTAATATATCTTTTAATAAGGTTCTGAAACTTTAAATTTAATCATATGTTTCTATCTCAGAAAGAAAGATTTGGAGATTGTCAAAAATTTTTGCAAGCATATTTATTACCAGAAATGTTCAGTGTACTGATTGGTCAACCTTTCCCTTATATTAGGGTAACAGGGATAATAGCCTGATTATTAGACTTTCCAAACTTATATGGATTAGTAATACATCAATCCAGCTGCACCGATACTTTGAATAACTAACCCTCTCTTTCCATTATCTTGTTTATTAAGAACACATTTGGGTTTATTCTGCCTTCCAAATATTCCAGGGTGAACCAAAAAGCTGAGATTAAGACCTAGGTTAACACTAAAGAATTTAAGCCAGAATATATATTAAATGTTCAGTAGGTTAAAAGAAAATTAACCAAAAGTTTTGTACTAATGCAGTTTTCCTAAAACCACTTTTTTGATGAGTATCAAGTGATCAAGTGGTGCTTGTCGAATGCTCACCTAATCCTAAATTTAGCAAAGAGAAACTAGTTAAATGTGGTAGCATTTGTACAATTTTTAAGTGGCTTTTCCCACTCATGGTGACAGGTCTACAAAGATAAACAAGTGAAGAGCACTTGCAAACGTTTCTAAAGTGCCTAGACAACAGAATATTTTAAGAATAACAATGCTTAAGTAAGAAGAGGAGACAAGGCAATGTGTCTAGCATCTTAATATATTATCTCCAGGAGTTGGTAAGAACATGTAGATAGCATCTTTTTTTTTTGGATTTATGTTAATATATTTGTGACATTAAGCATCATTTTGGTAAATAATTGTCTCTCTCTCTGTGGGGCAATTGGGGTTAAGTGACTTGCCCAGAGTCACACAACTAGTGAGTGTTATGTGTCTGAGGCCGCATTTGAACTCAAGTCCTCCTGAGTCCAAGGCCTGTGTTCTATCCACTGTACCTGCCCCAGATGTCTCATTTCTTGTTGCTACATTGTCCAACACATAGTTATTTCTTGATGGTCTCTCCATTAATTTGCATCCTATCTGTCAGTAACACCAGGCCCAATGTATTAGAAATACTGAAGGCAAGCCTTATATAATAATGTAAAACTTTAATGAAGTGCTATAGATTACAAACTGAAACCATTTTACATCACTCTTTCTTTTAAATACCAACTCAGGATTCCTTATTCCAGCACAACTATGGTTCATTATAGTAGCCTCATGTTATAAATTTGAAATTCAGTGAATTGAATATATCTATGAAATAACTAATAGATGTAAATATTTTATTTTAGTAATAATCACAATAGGAACAACCCACTTTCATGACTGCTGCATGTCAATGTTCTTCACCATTTTATTTTATTTCTATTGACCCTCAAGATAAATTAGAAAAAATAATCTGTCCTTCTAGTATACCAGAAGGTAGAGACAGTTAAAGCATATGAATGAAGCTTGACTTATCCTAGTTATCTATTTTAAATTAATCAAGAGCACTGAGTTTGGGATTTCTGATTTCACAAAGGAAATATCTTGCAAGGTTTATACTGTAGCCTAATAATGTGACTTCCCTGTTCAAAACTGGCAAATCATAGTTGTAATTTGTATTTCAGATATCCAGGGTATAAATGTAAGAAATCATAACTTCAGTGAATTTACATGGTGCCTTTCATATGAGCACTGAAAGCATAAAAGTGCAGTATTAACTTTACCTGACTAGAACTATGACAACCAATCCTTCTTATTCATTGGGGGGAGAGGAAATGTATAAAACCTTCATGGAACATAAATATATTTATAAAAGTGGCATCATCATGGTGACCATCTTTAACACCAAGAATAATATTTTCTTTGAAATTATTCAAATAAATGTGTATTGCTATTAATATTAATATTGAGTATGCATTAGTATCAATATTAGAGGATAGTATGCCCTATGACTTCATACATATTATAATCAAAATGGATTTCCTATGCTTCACCCACTTCTACCTTACTCTATTTTAAGCTCTTTCTCTCTTGTCCTCATTGAATCATAGGTAAAACATAATGCCAGTGGGCTTATCCTATTTTTTTTAATATCAGGAAAAAAACTGGTACCCTCTTTCATTATTTTATCTTTCTGTTCTTAATTAATAGCTCCAGTGTTAATTACCATGTTTTAATTTCTTTGAAAACTGGTACAACTTAATATTTATAAAATATTTTTCCATAAATTTTGAAATTTGATAGTGAGACTAGTCATTAAGTTTTAAAATAGTTATTATGCTTTCTTTGGTATTTCATTAAACAGTCTGCATTCCTACAGAACAAATAATTCAGCATTGATGTTTAATAAAACTTTTTAAGATCATTTATGCTGGAGTATAAATGGTATGACAGAGGGTACCTTGTATAGGTCATAGTCAGAGACATAGGAAGGGAGTGACAATTAGGCCTTTTCCTCAGGGTACCATATTTAGAGTGTACTGACACTCTTTATAGTCCTTCAACAGTATAAAAACAATTGAACAAATTCTAATTAGCATGGAAAATCAGATCGAATGGGAAGCTGCTATCTTTTAAGCTGAGGTGAACTCCTCCTCTCTACCTTTGCCCCCTGCCCTGATCTCCCTATGCAATTAGACCTAGCAGTGACTTTGTGACAGTCTCAGAGTTTCTGTCTTCCAATTCATATTCCCTAAGGAGAGCATGATTCATGTTACCATCTCCAAGTGAGATTTGTGTTACAAATTCCTGGGGCACAGAAATTTGCAGTCATGGTTCTGATTTGGAAGGGTGTTTGTACTCTGCCCTATACTTCCAGCCCTCCAATGTAAGGGTACTGAAAGTATCAATGCTGGCCTATATCTATACAATACACAAATTTGTCATATATTATATGCATGTTAAACATAACAGAGACACTATAACTAACTTTAAAAACTTATATAACAAATAATATGTACATATAGCAAGACACATATTTAACAGATATATAGAAATTTCAAAGGTCACAAATACTAAATATGTATATATCATGTATTATACATGTCCTATGCCACAGGTGTTATATAGCAAACTAATAGGTGAATGTTTACATATGTATATATGTGATTAATTTATATATCAACTTCTGGCACTCAAACCTCATCAGTACTATCTCCCTCTCTGATTAAAGTGCTGAAGTCCTGCAAGGAGGAATAAAAATGTACTTCTAAAGAGTTCATTTAAATTGGACTCCCAAGTCAGCCATTTCTTCATCTCTCATAAGCTATAATCATTTGGATTAGACTCCATCCTACCTCCCAAGAAATTGTATCATCAGGAAACTCATCATTCTGTGAGATTACATTAGCTTTACTAATACCTTCAGCACATTCTGCCTGTCTATTTGGAGAGCTAGAATGTTGAAATGTAGAGTAAAGCATTTCTCCCAAAGCTTTCATTTTAAGAGGAGTCTAAGGTCAGCCATTTCTTCATGTATTTTGCTTGTATATATCAATCAAGTATTGCATGTCTTATATTACATAGATGTAATAGTTTGGGTAGTTGTTATCCTTTATTCTCAAAGAGGACCAAAATGACATCACTAAGTTGGGGTAAAGATACAGTGTGCCCAACTACGACTGCTCAGAACATTATGAGCTCAGCAGAAAGCGCTACCACAGGTTGGGCACAAATAGTTCAGAAGAACATTTGGAGTAGAGATATCATTAAACTTGTGCATCTCACATTTCTTTTGAGCTATTGCATTTCTGCTTTACTCATAGAGCCCAGAGCTTTCTTTGATGAGGGAACACCATGTTGGATGGTCCTGTGCCAGTGTCTCCTATGTCTCCAAAGTTCTTCAGAGAGATTTCAACAGTGTTCTTGTATCACTTAGATACTTGTACTTGCACAAGGCACTTGCCGTGTGTGAGTTCTCTGTTAAAATAGTCTTTCAGGGAAACAATCATTTGGCATTCAAACTATGTGGCCAGACTACATGAGTTTTGCTCTCTGCAGTAGCATTTGAATGCTTCGCAGTTCAACTCAAGAAAGGACCTCAGTGCCTGGTACTTTATCTTGCCAGGTGATCTTCAGAATCTTCCTAAGACAATTCAAATGGAAGGGATTCAGTTTCCTGACATGGAACTAGTATGCTGTCCAGGTTTCACAGGTCGGCACAACAACTCTGTAGACCTTCAGCTTGGTAGGGATCCTAATACCTCTCCTCCCCCACATTTTGCTTCAGAGCCTCCCAAACACTTAACTAGCTCTGGTAAGGTATGCATCAACCTCATCATCTAGGTGTATATTACTGGAATGTGTATTGCTATGGTAAGTGAACTTTTCCACAGCATTCAAATTTTTGCCATTTGCTGTAACTGATGGTTACACATATGGATGGTGTGGTGCTGGCTGATGGAGAACCTGTTTGCTTTGTGTTGTCAAGCCAAAATTAGCACACACAGTAGACAATTGATCCATACTCTGTTGCGTCTCGCCTTCAGAGGCTGCATTGTTGTGCACTAACTCTCCATTCACTTTAGTCTTGGTTGAAGCCTTTTCAAGTTAAATAATTTACCATCAGTGTGGTATTGATGACATTTTCATCCTTGTTGCAGGCTTCCAACAACAACACTAAAAGCATTACACTAAAAAGCATGGGAGAAAGCACACAGCCCTGCTCCACACTCCATTGATGAAAGGGAAAGTTCAAGAGTATCATCCATTATCTAGAATTTGTGAATGTTCTGTCATGAAACTGGAATACAATACTGATAAACTTCTCTGGGCAATCAGATTTTGCCATGATTTTTCACAAGCCCTCACAACCAACAGCACCAAAAGCCTTGATCAGATCAACAAACATTGTGTACATATCTATTGGCATTTGTCCTGGAGCTGTCAGGTAGCAAACACTATACTGACAGTTCCTTGGCCCTTTTCTGAAGTCACACTGGCTCTCAGGAGATGATCGTCTTCCAGGTGAAGG
Source organism: Vombatus ursinus (assembly GCF_900497805.2). Taxonomy (NCBI): domain Eukaryota; kingdom Metazoa; phylum Chordata; class Mammalia; order Diprotodontia; family Vombatidae; genus Vombatus; species Vombatus ursinus. The sequence continues at coordinate 4,305,082 of NW_020955033.1, read as the reverse complement.
ATCAGCTGAGGACTCAGGCAAGAATATCACCAGCAATGACTAAGAGAAAGAGCCTCTGTGATTGTCACAAGACAACTGATTTCCCTTTCCTTTATAGGGATGGACATTGGAGGCATCCTTGAACTCCTAGGGGATAACCTCTTCTTGCCATGTTACTGGAATATTTCAGTGAGCTTTTATTTGAGCTGTGGATCCCCTGACTTGTACATCTCACCTTGAATAGAATCAGCCACATGAGAGGAGCCTAATGGCATTTAAAACTCTTCTGTAGTTGAAAGTCCAACTAAAGAAGGATTGACTTCAACCTGAAGTTTACAATCAGTGTCTTCAGCACTGGTTGATAATGGTCTATTGAAAATACTGTGGAAGTTTTTATCACATCTCTCCTTTGGGGGGGGAGGGTTATAAGCTTGTTGAATATATTAGTTTTGATTGCCAAACCTATACCAGCTTCATATTGCTCCCTATCACTGTGGCCACTCCAGAAAAAAAAAATGCATCCTGCTCTGACTTCAGTAAACTGGCTTTCATTTGCCAGCCTTGTTTCAATCAGGGCTGCTATTTGGATGTCATACCTACTGAGTTCTCTCACAACAAGAACTATGCCTTTTTCAGGTCTACTGAATTTCATGTTATTTACAAGTGTGTATACATTCCATGTACCAATGGTGAATGGAATCATCTTCACAAAAGTTCTTGTATTTTTTTGTGTGTTTTCACCACAGGGTAGGATTACCACATGCCAAAGAAAACAAGTGAGGGTTGGGTAAAGCAGACTATTTTTAGGACACCTTTTCTAGCCCCTTCCTCATACCATGAGGTGAGCAGTGTGTTCCTCAAAAAAGACTGCTCAGACACCCAGGGGACCACCAAATACCACTGCTGCTTCAGTCCAATGAGAATATGACCCTATGACCTGGGCTCCCTGTGTGCCAGGTTGTGACTTCAACTTGCCTGTTGCCACAGGATTTTGAGGTAGGTAAAAATGGTAAAATGACATAGCTGATGTCTTTTGACTTGTACACAATTTGCATTTAAGTGAGGTAGAGTTGCATGAAATCATCAGCCTCACTCTCTTCCAGAGTCTTTGGTCCAATGGCAAGACAAAAGTCAAGATGACTGGTGATGTCTCAGATAACTGCACTGGATAACCTTTGCATCTTCAATGTCTAACCAAGCTCTAAGCACTCCATGGCAAACTGCTTTAGCTGCCTTCATTCATGGTCATTGGAACAAATTGTCCTCATCCACTCATTCCATGGGGGTGTGGAGGAAGTCTTCACAAGCTTGGGGTGACAACAAACTAACTCACCAGTGGGTTTGAGGTCCCTTGGTTATCCTCAACCTGATTTAGCCCATTTTCTGAAATGGTCGCTGTAATAGGGTGTTGCTGCTGCACTTGTAGTGGGTTTCTTAGAGACACAGGTGAAAGAGTTGGGTAGGTAGACACCAGTGGTGGAAAGCAGCCCTGAAAAGGGATCAACAGCCCTCACACCAGAGGAACTAGTCTTCCCTGAATAGCCATATATCCATAATGATGTATTATGCATGTGTTATATCACTTATAATAAATTCACAACATATCATTTAGTATTCTTATCTTATTTATGCTATATATAGTATGTTATGTTTTATGTGTATGCTCTCTCTCTATATATGTATATATACATATATAATGTAAATACAATAAATGATACTCTCTGATACATGATATGTATTACACATAAATATTTCACAGATATCTATGTACCTATCTAATTGGTATTTTGGCAAGAGCAGTTTTAGTTAAATGATAAGGTTGAGCCTAAACTGTAGGAAGTAAGAAGACAGTGAGAAGAAAGGAAATAGAGGCACTGGGCCACTCTTTTTAAAATTCTTTCCTAAATCTTTTGTCTCTTCTTTCCTTTATACCTTTTGCAAAATTACAGTTATCAATGAATTCCTTTTCCATACACATAGGTTCACTTAAACAGATCCTCCTTTGCTTCCTCATTGGAATGTCTTATTTTGTGACCTAAGAAATAATATATATCCTTGACCTCAGAGAGGACTGCATTTATAGTTCCTCAGAAAAGATTATTTTTCTTACTAGGAAAGATTTCATAAAGTACCAAAGTAATATCTTTCCTAGTCCCATGACTATACTTTTAAATATCTGTTCTAAATTTTTCTTCCTATTATTTGCCTTCTTGTACCACTCTCTTGGGAAATGATGTAGTTTTTCATTATTAGCCACAAAATTCTTTATATACTGGAATATTTCTAAGTTTTCACATTTAAAAGGTAATTTGTTATGTGTATTAAATAGATGACATCTGATTTTGTGGGCTTTTATTTTTTTTTCAGATCCTGTAACTTGAAATGATAGCATGATACCCTAGAAACATTTTATATTTTAGATTCAGAGAGTAGGAGTTCTGAAGCTGCCTCTGTGACTTATTGTAGGTCCCTAGGCAAGTCATTTTACCTTTGTGAAGCTCTAACTCTTCCTCTGTAAAAAAAAAATGACAATGTTGGACTATGTAACCTCTATAAGGTCTCTTTTATCTCCAATTCTATTATGAAAAAAGGAATAGACTAGAAAATTATCAGGATAAATACATGGGGATCAATGAGGCAAACCTATTAGAGCATGAAATAATAGAATTTAGAGCTTGGAAGGAGTTTAGAGAGTAATCCCATCCCATCGTTTTTAGAAGAAGGTAGTTGAACTTTGAATCACAGCAAATAAGAGGGAAAGAACATGGTGCCAATTCACCCTGAGTTATTAAAAATAATTCTGCACATATCTGTATGACATTAAGACCTGTGATTTTGCCCTATATTCATTTTTCTTTACCACTTGACTGGCAATTATCGTAGCTTATTATTGTAAATATAAAGTAGTAGTATCAGTGTGATGAATCAACTTTTATGTGTCACCAAACCTTTCATTTAATTTATGAATTTAAATTGATTGATTCTAGCATTAATTTATAATTCATAGTTGGAACACAAATTCCGAGATGTCAACACAGGTAGCAATTATTACACGGAAATGAAATTTTAAATAGCAATTCCCTTCTAAAACCTACCCTCTTCCACAAAACAAATTTATTTCCTCAAGATTCTACTAACAGAGATAGAGCCAGGAAGAATAAGTAGAAGAAGAAGAAGAAAAATATGATGATGATGATGATAACAATCAATATATCTTAAATATAATATGTGCATATTTTAAAATTTTGAAAATGACTTTGGAAAATATGGTTCAATTTGCACACAAAGAAGTTGGAGTTGATTGCTAGTTATACTTGTATGTATCCCTAATGAATGACTGACTAGTTAAAGACTTTTACAGAGTTGACCTTAAAAGGAAATAAAAATTTCTAAGCAATCCCTTCTTTTTATAGAGAAAATACCTAACAAAAGATTTGAACAACTGCAGACATGACTACAAATGATGTCATTAAAGTTTTCTTATCCTACAATTCTATCAAATCAGGTTTCAGATGTTGTCAGGGAAAAAAAATTCTATTAGAATGGCTCTTTGGGGAAAATGTGGGAAGTAAAATATATTTTTAATTGCCTGCCAAGAGCAGATAAGACTTTCCAATGAATTATTTTGAACAGTTTTTAAATATTCAAGAAAAAACATCTTCTTCATATAGGGTTAGAAAGACCATAAACTTCTATAAGCGTTTGAAAGATCAATTGATGCACATCTATTAAGTCCCTAGTATTTGTCAGCCATCATGCAAGCCATTAGGATTCAAAAATAAAAGAGACACATAACCTGCTTTTCAGGAGCTAACTTTCTACTAGGGCAGTAAATCACTCTGCTGTTTTTCTTTGTTGTCTGCCCTGTTGCTGCCAATGACTTTGGACTGCTTCCCAATGCATCTGGCTCACTTTCTGTTCTGTATGCGATCCAATCACTCTGTGCTTATTCCTTATCAGTCAAGGAATCAATCAGCATTCTGGATTCACCTCCAAATTTTTCACTGGCTTCTTCTTAGTTTATTTCTCCTTTTTACTCTTATGCTCAAGTTGAATCTGAAGCCATGACCTGACCATAGTTCATTAGGTGGAGATGGAGTGGTGGAAACAAAGCATATTTACACTACCTACTATATATTTATTGCTTATCACTTCAGAGCATAACATTGTCTAAGAATTATTTGTGCATGAATACTCATGCAAAGTTCAAATCACTTCAAATAATACTGAAAAGTAAAAAAAAAAAAACAGATTTGGGGCATTCCTTGTACCAATGTCACCATCATAATGTGAAGACAACTTTAGTTCTTTAGGCCATGTCAGTGGAGCATGAACACTGGTACTTTCCTCTGCGATTATCTCCAATTTATTGAATATACTTTTTGTAAATAGATAGTTGCTTGCATGTTATCTCCCCTATTATAATGTGAATGACTCATGGGCATGGTACTTTCCTCTGTGATTATCTCCAATTTATTGAATATACTTTTTGTATATAGATAGTTGCTTGCGTGTTATCTCCCCTATTATAATGTGAATGACTCATGGGCAGGGACTAATACTTTATATCTTCAAAACTTAGTATGATGCTTGACACATACATAATAAGCTCTTAATAAATGCTTATTCACTTGACTTGTTGACATAAATTATACCTGCTCTTTTAGAAACAAGCTAACTCAATTTGGAGAGTCTCAGCATGAGGTTGATGAGTTATTTTTGGCCTCAGAAACTGAAGATTTTTTACTAAGGCACAGAGCACTTAGAACAGATATGATTTTCATCAGTACAAAGAGTGCTCACATGGCAGAAAGCACAGATGCTTGAAGTAATAAAAGTGGTAAGGGTCATTTCAGAAATTATATATTCACATATTAAATTGCATGTAATCAGTGCCCTTTCCCATAAGGTTCTGAGCTCAAATAAACTAGGTTTAATCCTATGGGTATACACCAAGTGGGCCAGGTTCTCTCTTTGACTCATTGTGTGCACCTGGAGTTAATTCACAAAAAAAATCTTCAAACAAAGGTTAGGTATAACTTTGTCTAAGTCTCCCAACTATCATTAAAGGGATCCCTAAGTCCAACACAGGCACTCAATGTACAATATGGTTTGTGGGTATAGGAAAGTATTTCACAAAGGCAAAAATTGCTGAGTAGCTTACAACTCACAGGAGTAGGACCAAATCCTGAAAGCTTTCAAGGAGTCCATCAGTGCCTCCTGGGAGGAAAATGAACTTCCTGTTGCTGTGGGAGCAACCCTTTGTCATTCCAATTAATCCTTTTCCACAGAGTCCTACATAGTCTCTTGCAGAGTATCACCTTATGGTTTTGTCTTCCTCAAAGAATAACACAATTTGAAGATTGTCAAACAAACTCTCTATTATTGAACTTATACTAACCCATTGGTTTTAGTCCTCAAGAAGGAAATCTATATCCATCTGTATCTATATCTATATCACACAGGAACTACACAGAAGGCAGACAGACTCCATTTACCCTCCCAGCCCTGTTCCCAACTTTCTGGGCTTCAAAACTATGCCTCTGCTGCTGTCTCCTCTGTTAATGAAAATAGATTGTTATAGACAGGTCAGCAGATCTGATTAATTTAATTAATTTTTTAGTCTCTCAAATTTCATTTATAAATGTCTAAGATGATCTGAATTAGGTAAAACTTAAGCTCAACTTTCTTCAAACTATTTTTTTCCTTCCACTTCTTTTTCACTGTTGTGAACTCATTATATTCTTAATCTTCAAGTCTTTGTAACTTTTTTACAAATAAGCTTATATTCTTAATATTACTCTTGTCTGACTTGCTCCTCCACTTGGCAAAAAATACATCCTTAAGCAGTTTTGGGGTCCCTTTGGCCTCACTATAAAAAAAACATTTTTGCACCAATTTGTATTTCCTAGGAAATGTTGAGTCGATATTTTATCTTTCTCTTCTTTTCCATTTTAAAAAAGCTTCTTCCAACAGGTAGAGTTAGAGAAATATAATTGTACTGTATTTTCATTCATCCTTATCTTTTCTTCAAATTTCTTATTACTTTTGACCTGGTATTTATTTTACATTTTAACTGTACACAGAGAGTTGATTCTTAAATGACCTTCACATTGGAACCTGTTGTTTTCTATTTTTTGTTATAGTAATTTTCATTTTTTTTATTGTGTTGTTTGGTGTTCTCCACCTACAGGAACTTCTAACATTCTTCCTATACATATGTGGGGTTTCAAAGTAGTCTATGAGCCTTTGGCCTCTTCTATTTCCTGAAAGAAATTTACCAACATAATTTTCACTTTATTTCCTATTGCTTACTTCTACATTAAAGTCTCTGAGTACCCAAAAAATATTTTTAAAAATTTGTCAATTTAGTTTAGAAAATAGTAAGGCCTTCATAATTTTTTTTCCATCAATTGCTTCAGGTACTAACACTTAAATTGCAAAAAAATTCGTAGTGGTGGTCTGTTTCCTTAGGCTTTCAAAGCAAAATTACCAAAGATCCAATGAAATGAGGTTTTTGATAGTCTTTGGAAGGACAATGGGACCAATTCTTTCCACCCCTTTAATAATCTCTCTGAATAGAACATTTAAGTGTTCTTTCCCCTTACAAATTCACAACTTCATATGACTTCAAATGGAAAGAATGTCAATGTGGATATGAGCAGTATATAAACTCATTGGTTGTTGAACAAAAGTCACACATTCTAAGTATCAAAAGTTAAATTCAATTGTGAAATTGCTAAGAACTATGCAATTCTTATGGCCCCTTGGCCTCTCCCCTTTTATTTAGTGATTTATTTGTTCATCCATTTATTTAACCATTCTGCTGCTGCCATATAGGCCACATAAGACTGTTTTGTTTTGCACTTTTACATCTTTTTATGGATCACTATAGCCAAAACTTTGCCAAAAAGCAGTCAAGCTACCTGTGATGAGTCTCCCTGACTTTAGTTAGCCTGATTTTCAGGAAGCAGACAGGCCTGCCTGGGCCATATTCAAAACCCATCTAGGTGATTAGACCTTAACAGGATTGAACTACCCTGGAATAACCTTCAAGTACCCAGGGCTACTATACACCATGATGAGCAATCAGAGTTGGATTTTAGTGAAGAAGAGATTTCCAATGGGCAAGAAACTTCATGGTATAATTAACTAATTTTAGAAGGCATTCAGTGGGATGAACATCTTATATTTCATCAGCACCTAGTTCCTCAGGGTTACTACTGAAATAGAAAGGCATCTGAAGGACTCTTCCTATGCTGCTTTCTCCAGGTTAAAAACCCCTGGATCTCTGTGACAAGCCTCTGTGAGGCTTGAGTTGGGTTATCATTATAGAGATTAAATGGAACTTGGTCCCTCAGATACCTAAATTACATATTATAGTCTATTTTTTTGACATCTGAGATACTTCTCCCGAGTTATTACATTGTTCTAATGGAAATAAATTCTTCTTGTAGCAGTATTTTGCTTAAAGGCTTGTTCCCCTGCCACCCTAGCCAATTAGCAGCATTATTCCTGTTTAGTTGAATAGACCTGAACAATAAATAATGTTTCTTTAATTTTAAACAAATATTTTAATTAAGCATAGTTTATACCTCTTCATTAGTTCTTATAGTCTTTCTAATTTTAGGATGTTTCCACAGCTGATAGATATATATTTGGCCAGAAAGGAGGCAGACAAAGCTTTAACTGGCAAATAAAAGAATAACGGATTTACTCCTTGAAAATGGAAGAACAGATTATAGATATATTACATGGACCTAAGGATTATGAGTATATATGATTGATTCTTTCTAGTTAATTTATTTTTTTAAATTCTGAATAAGAAGAGGGAGAGAAAGAAGGAGAAAAAAGGAACTAGGGAAAGGAGGGAACTTTTCCACATGTTATTATTAATATTGTTGGCATTGTTGGAATAGCCAGATGTATATTTCATTGTAATGTTGTAGAAACAATTAAGTTCTTATGAAAAAAAAAACATTTTATAGAGCTAGAAAAATAATAAAAAAATTCATCTGGAAGAATAAAATGTCCAGAATATCAAGGGAATTAATGAAAAGAAATGCAAGGGAAGGTGGCCTAGCCATATCAGATCTTAAATTGTATTATAAAGCACCAATCATCAAGACTACTGGGTACTAGCTAAGAAATAGAATTGTTGATCAGTGGAATAGGTTAGGTACACAAGACAAAGTGGTCAATGACTATAGTAATCACCTGTTCGATAAACCCAAAGACTCCAGCTTCTGGGATAAGACTCACTATTTGACAAAAACTACTAGGAAAACTAAAAAACCATATGGCAGAAACTAGGCATAGAGCAACACCTTCCACCATATACCAAGATAAGGTCAAAATGGGTACATGATTTAGACATAAAGGGTGATACCATAAACAAACTATAAGAGCAAGGAATAGTTAACCTGTCAGATCTATGGAAAAAGGAAGAATTTATGACCAAACAAGTGATAGAGAACATAATGAAATGCAAAATGGGTAATTTTGATTAAATTAAATTTAAAAAGTTTTTGCATAAACAAATCCAATGCAACCAAAATTATAAGGGAAGCAGAAAGCTGGGAAACAATTTTTACAGCCAGTGTCTCTGATAAAGTCTTCATTTCTAAAATATATAGAGAACTGAGTCAAATCCATAAGAATACAAGTCATTCCCCAGATGATAAATGGTAAATTTATGAAAAGGCAGTTCTCAGAGGAAGAAATTAAAGATATCTATAGTTATATGAAAAAATGCTCTAAATCACTATTGACTACAGAAATTCAAATTAAAACAACTCTGAGGTACCACCTCACACCTATCAGATTGGCTAACATGACAAAACAGGAAAATGATACATGACAAAACAGGAAAATGATACATGTTGAAGAAAATATGGGAAAAAATGAAACACTAATGCTCTGCTGGTAGAGTTATGAACTGATCCAACCATTCTAGAGAACAATTTGGAACTATGCTCAAAGGGCTATAAAACTGTCTATACCCCTTGATCCAACAACACCACGACTAGGTCTGTATCCCAAAAAGATCATAAAAAAGAGAAATGGATTCACATGTACAAAAATATTTATAACAGCTCTTTTTTGATGGCAAAAAATTGGAAATTGAGAGGATGCCCATCAACTGGTGAATGGCTGAACGAATTGTGGTAAATGAATATAATGGAATACTATTGTTCCATAAGAAATGGTGAGCAGGCAGACTTCAGAAAAACCAGAAAGACTTGCATGAACTGATGCTGAGGGAAGGGAGCAGAACCAGGAGAACACATACACAGTAATAGCAACATTGTGTGATGGCTGACTTTGTTAGACTTAGCCCTTTTGAGCAATGGAATGATCTAAAACAATTCCAAAAGACTCATACTGGAAAATGCTATTCACATCCAAAGAAAGAACTATGGAGTCTAAATATAGAACAGAGCATACAATTTTCTCTTTGTTGTTGTTTTTGTTTTTTTGTTTTTTTTCTTTCTTGTGGCTTTCCCCTTTATTTCTGATTCTTCTTTCACAAGATGACTAATGTGTAAATATGTTTAATATGATCATACATGTATAGCCTATATAAGATTGCATGCCATCTTGGGGAGGAGCAAGAGGAAGAAAGGGAAAAAAATTTAGAACTCAAAATCATATAAAAGTGATTGTTGAAAACTAAAAATAAATAAATAAATATTTTTAAAAAGAAATAATTGGGTTCATTTTATGCTAACTTAGTCAAAATCTACAGACCTTATATAATGGTCTGAGACATATGCCTTTCTTTCAAATCTCAGGAATTAGATAAGCAACATAGCAAATAAAACAAAACAGAAACAAAAAGAAAAAAATTAGGTGAAATATAACAAGCCATGTGAATGATTTGAAAATATTTTCAATTGTATTTCCTAATGAATATTTAAGATACAACATAATTGGCTTAATAAGATGCTCTTGAATTGATTAAAGACAAACATTAAGTACCACATTTTGGTCTGAATGTGCAATCTGTGTCAACAGACTAGATGCTTAATTTTGTTTTGAAAATATTTAAAATTTTTCTCGCTAACATCCCCAGCCTCTCAATTCACTTTATGTGGATTGTTTCTTTTTCTTTAATTCTAATCAATGTCTACCATTCTCTTATCTTGAAATTATTAGTTTTGAGGTACATGCCTAAGAAAAAAAGAAAAAAATTGTTGGTAATAAAAATCATATTTTATAGAATGTGTCAGGAAGAAAATAAAAGCCCATTTTTACCTAATTGATCAAGACCAAGGTCTTTCTGAAGAATGAAAAAGGATTTTTGATTAAAATCGAAATTGGAAATATACCCTTCTCAGCTGTGTGAGATAGGAAGAAATTCTAGGATGCCTAAATTTCTGCTCTAGCTTGAATTCCTAGTACCTAGGGAAATTTTAAAAATCAGCAAGAAGACAGACCAGAAAGAGGCACACCCCAGGAGTAAATCATGAGCAGGTTTCTCAGTCACTTCTCACCCTAGGGAAGTTAGAAAGGCAGGCTTTTAAAACAAGGAACTCAATTAGCACATAACAGAAACTTGCACAATTTAATTGTTAGGAAAATATCCAGGTACCTGAACTTTCCTGCCAGGTTCTTGGTGCAGGAAAGATTTGCAACTGTGGGTGTTCACAATGACTTTTATTCTATATACTTGTTATGTGGGTAGAAATAGCAATGCATAAATATTGTATTATGTAGAAACAATGTAGAAACAAAATGTATGAACTTTTTATTTTAAATTTTCTTAAAGCATTAAAAATAAGAAGGCTGAGATAAATGGCCTTGAGTCTGGAGAAATGCTGAATAGTCTTGAACACCTTTATGGGTACTTTACTTAAGGAAGGCAACCTGCTCTTAAGTGATAGCCTCACTAGGCAACTAGAAACAAGAGCTCCCAAGGCTTAAATACAGTAATTAAAATCATCTGATGAGGTGAACTACTTGCAGATACCTGTGAGGTACTTGAAGAATCAGAGGCATACAAGAGAACTTAAAGTGAGTCTGCTGTTGAACACTTCAAAAAAAAAAAAACACTAGTTTTTTTTATTCAAATGAAAAAGAAAATAGCGCCACAACTATGTCAATCAGGGAGGTAAGATTTTCTAGTTATTTAACATAATATTTATTCAAAGGTCCAACCCCCAACCCCTAAAAATTATGGATCAAGTTTACTTCTCTTTTGCTGATATTTGTTTATGGATTCATAATCACTATATGCAAAGTGCTCTATAAACCTTAGAGAACTATGTAAATGTAAGTCATTATTTTAATTGTTATTGTAGAAACTAGGAAAATATTTCGAATCTCCATTACTTGGCAAGTATTGCCTGAGCAACCAGCTTCAACCTTCTAGCTACTATGGGAAATGTAAAAATGAAAAAGGCCTGATATCTATTTTCAAGAAATTTGCAAGTGAATAAGAAAGATGAGAGGAGTAGAATTAAAAGTGTTTGTGATGTTGTAACAAGTGGTTTGGCAGAAAACCCTTAGCAAGTACTTAAAAAAATCATTTCATTGGATAACTACAGTTGAGTCTGAACTGATGTGCTATTTGTATTCCTGTGAATAATTTAATCTTCTCCCACAATCTGTAGTTTTCTATTATTTATACAAATTTCCTGAGCTCCTGGTATAAAAACAAGCAAAAGCCAACACAAACAAAACCATGCTAAAACTATAAATGTAAACACATGAAATCAAAGTTAACTACTGATGCCAGAAAGGCAAAAATCATTATATCAAACATTCTTCAGCTTTGGGGTGGGAAAAAAGATTATATGTTACATTTCCTTTGGTGTTTGTTATCAGAAAGGTCTTTCCAGTTTTTCTGAAAAACATTTATTCATAGTGAGTGCCTACTATTAATTCAACAAGCAGTTATTAAGAGTTTTTGATGTCTAACATACTGTGCTAGAATCTGGAAGAGCCAGAGAGATAAATATAACAAAAGCCCTCTGCCCTGAGGTAGCTTAAATTGGTTAGGGGTGATAAGACATGTGCTCAAAAGATTTAGTGCAAAATTAAAATATGGTAAGTGCATGAGATAAGTACAAATCAACATTCTTGCTGGTGATTGTGAGGACACATTCTAAAAGATTTAAGCTTGGACTTTATAAATAGGTAAGTTTCCAAGTGGCAGAATTAAAGCAGACTACTACTATATCTTTGATCTTTATGACTGTCACAGAGATCAAAGAAATGGGGAAAGCACCCAAATGTACAAACATATTTTTGGAGTAGCAAAGAACTAAAAGCTAAGGGATGTCATTCTATTGGGTAATGGCTGAACAAATTATGGCATATGAATGTAATGGAATAATATTGTTTTGTAAGAAGTTATGAAGGAGAGAGTTTCGGAATAATCTAGAAAGACTTTATGAATGGATACAGATTGAAATTGAACCAGGAGAACTATCCATACAACACAACCATATTGTAAATATATCTTTGAAAGATATAACTCTGATTGATGCAATGACTAAGCACGGTTCCAGAGGGCACATGATGAAACATGCCACCCACTTCTTGGTAGAGATATGATATGAACAGGGTAAAGACTGACACATGTGTTTGGATATGGACAATGAAGGAATTTGTTTGATTTGACTATGCATATTTGTTACAAGGATTTTGTTTTTCAAGATGTAGGGAGGTAGGAGAGAGAAAAAAGTAAATTTTTGTTTTCCACAACTTAGCACAAGATCCTGGCACATAATAGATGCTTATTGATAGATTGTTACTTGAAGAAAATTATTAAAAAATAAAACCAAAGAGAAGTGAGTGGGATTAGGTAAGCAGAGGAGTTGGCTGGGTGGTTATAGAGTAGAAATTTTAGGAGTTCAGAAAGGAGGAGCAAAGGCTTTTTTCAAACCATGTGGCATCGTCCCTGTTCTCTACATCTTTCAAAGATAACTGACAGTGTCATAACAATCACATTTGTTGCTTGTTCCAGTACCCTGAGACACATTTCACTTGTGCCAAATAACTTTGACTCATCAAAGGCACTTCAATACTCTCTTAGTATTTTCCTACTTAGTTGGCAATTTATCAAATCTATATTAGACATCTTTTGGTCTATCCTTTCTAGTTCAAAAGTCATGTTGCTTGGCAAAGATAATGTAAACAATCAAGTGGGGAGAAGTTTTACTTTTTCTCCATAACCTGCTAACATCATCCCATGCTCCTTATGCAGTTGTCTTATCCCATCTTTGATTTTCTTTTTCCCCTGAATTATAGTTTTAAATACATACACACTCAATTTGTCCTTCAGTTTCCTCACCAGTCTGAATCAAGTCTAAGTTTCAGCAATCCCAGCTTCTGTGTTCAACCAATGTTTCCTTGCTTCTATGTGTTTTTCAAAAAATCTAAGTTGGTGGATGAGTTCCCTATGCAGCCACATCTGTCATTTAGATAACTTCCCTTTCCCTTTTCATCAGAATTGTTTCTCCTTGTCCAATGAATCATGTTACATGGAAGCCAAAAGGGAGTGTCTCAGAAGGAGAGGAGAGATCTGCAGTCTCAAATTTATAAATGTAGATTGATCAAGGAAGATGAGGATCCAGAAAGTTTTTTTTAGATGTGATAGTAAAGTCACTGGTAACCTTTGAGAAATCATTTTCTTTTTTTTATTAATTTATTTATTTTCAGTTTTCAACATTCACTTCCATAAGCTCTTGCCTTTTCAATTTTCTCTCCCTCTTTCCCCTCTCCCCTCCCCAAGATGGTGTGCAATCTGATATAAGCTCTACATATACATTCATATTAAAAATATTTTCACATTAGTCATGTTTAAAGAAGAATTATGACCAATGGGAGGAGCCACAAGAAAGAAGAAACAAAACAAAATAGAAACAACAAAAAAGAGAGCAAATAGTATGCTTCATTCTGCATTCAGACTTCACAGTTCTTTCTCTGGATGTGCATAGCATTTTCTACTATGAATCTTTTGGAGTTGTCTTATATCCTTGCTTTGCTGAGAAGAGCCAAGTCTATGAAGGTTAGTGATCACATAATGTGGCTGTTACTAAGTACAATGTTCTCCTGGTTCTGCTCACTTCACTCAGCATCAATTCATATAAGTCTTTCCAGGTTTTTCTAGAGTCCGGCTATTCATCATTTCTTATAGAATAATAGTATTTCATTATAGTCATACAACATAACTCATTCAGCCATTCTCCAATTGATGGGAATCCCCTCAATTTCCAATTCTTGGCCACCATGAAAAAAAGAGCTGCTATAAATATTTTTGTATTGTGTGTCCTTTTACCATTTTTATGATCTATTTGGGATATAGCACATGACACACTTTTAAAGTTTAATCTGGGGAGATCATTTTCAATAGGAAGAGGGGGATAGAATTAAGATTGTAAGAAATGGGAGGCAGTGAGAGGAAGTGCAAACAGAGTATAAATGTACCAAGTATCTGACGGTCAGTCCATGAGAGTGGCAATTCGTGTTCTTTTTCAACCCAGTACACCTAAGAAGGATAAAAAAGAGAATGAGATAGATGGCATGGAACAGAAAAATTGGGGAGAAGAGGTACTATGCTATTGAAGAAAGACTTGAGAGTCTTAGAGTAGGACTAGATGGTCTTAGATGGTATCTGGTCTTTATGTGCTACCTATATTACCCTGGGCAAATCATTTTATATATGCAGGCTTCACTATCCTTTATAAACAGAGAGGTTGGACTAAATGATCTATAAAATCCCTTCCTACTCTAAATCTATACTCCTATGAATCATGGGGGATCCAAAGAAGACAACATTCTTGATTGCAAGGTGCTTAAAATCAAGTACAAGGCATAGCACATACAAATAACATACATATTAGGTGAGGGCTTTCAGTTAAAAACATAATAATATTTTTTACAACTTCAGTTTTCCCTTTAAAAATAAGTGATTGCAAAACATTTTGTACTTACCATGCTTTGTTAATGCTTAATGACTGGTTTTAGAATCACATTTCATTCATAGACAAAATCTTCTCTGTTGCTCCTCCCCTAAGGATTGCCACTTAGTCTGAAAAGCAATTTAAGATACGTAAAAAGTTTTTCATTTTATTTAAAAGACTTATATAAGTTAAATAAGATTTCTTTACCAAGCAAAATTTATTCTCTAGGTTCAAATATAGATATGATATTATTTTATGCAAATTTATTTTTGAGTCACAGTATGTAAACCACTTAGTTTTTATTTATTATTTTTTAGGAAAAACAAAATGCTAAAGATAGAGGCAGTAAGAGCATACTGAATACTGAAGTTTAAAAATTAACATCCCCAGGGAATAAAATTGTCAAATTAATATTGGCGATGAAAACTTAGAGTAGTAACCAAGCAGCTTTCTCAGCCATCAAATGCCTCTGCCCTGATGATCCCTTTCAGGTTTGGTGAGTATCTAGGCAGGTCTACGTTTTCCTGAGGAGATCCAGCCACTCTTTACTCACCTCTTTGCCAGATATCTCTTTTCCCTCTCTCCCCACTTCCAGCTCCCTTTTATGTGTTGTCTCCTCCCATTAGACTGTAAGCCTCTTGAGCAAAGAGATTTTCTCAATTGTTTGTGTTTGCATCCCTATTGCCTGTCATATTGTACCTGTCACATTCTGGTTGTCGTTCAGTCATTTTTCAGATAGGTTGAACTCTTTGTGACCTCATTGGGGTTTTCTTGACAAAGATACTGGAATGATTTGCCATTTCCTTCTCCAGCTCATTTTGCAGATGACGAACTAAGGCAAACAGGGTTCAGTGACTTGCCCAGGGTCACACAGTTAGTAAGTGTCTGAGGCCAGATTTGAACTCTGGAAGGGTAGTGTTCCTGACTCCAGGTCCAGTACTCTATCTACTGTGCCACCTAGCTTCTTCACATTATGCATGTCACATAGTAAGTATTAATAAGTATTCTGTCTATATATATTCTCTATCCATCCATGCATCTATATAAATGTAACTTGAATCCCAAACCCATTAGTATGGAACTCTGACTTTATTGATGGAGAGCAATGGGCTTGGTTAGGGGCAGGGAATGGATTTCCACCAAGAAATTGAGAGTCCCATACCAAAGGAATTTGAGACTGGGGTTACATAAATGAAGAAAATTGGTATATATCTTCTTATGATCACAAAGAACATCACAAATTATCCCATTTTATCCTGAAAACAAATCCATGAGAAATGTGATGCTTTTTTGCTTTTTTTAATCACAATAATTTTTGGAAAATGCCCATCCTTTCCTCCCACCCCCAAATAAAATTAATTCTCCTTTTTATAAAGAAAAACAGTGAAACCAAAACAATAGAAACAGCAACCATGCTTGACAATGTGTTGGATAACTGTGCCAAAAGAAGAAAAGCACGTTAATGGTTTTCACATGTTCAGACATCAGCTTCCTTATAGTAATCCTTTGTTTTACAATATTGTAGTCATTACTTATATTCTTTTCCTTCTCCTTACTTTAGTCTGCATCAATTCACTCTCATTGAATTAACACTCTCTTAATCTAATGCAAATGCAAAAAATAAATAAAAAGCTACAGTAGTTTAATTCATTTAATGTTAGGCATCAAGTTAGGCAGACATTCACACTAGCAGCATCAGACTTTACTTCTTCCTTTGCAGATATTTTCCCTGAACAACCTCCAGAGTAATTTAGGTAATCCAATTCAACTACCCCAGTTTAAGATGGAAAGGAGAAGACAAATGGGGAGAGATCAGTAGCCGCCTCTGAACCCCCGGTATCAGTGGGAGATGTTTATTGAATCATCTGGATCCTAGGATAAATAAGAAACAAACAAGACTGAGTTCTGTCATGGAATTGAAAACAGTGACCAATTAGAGTAGAATAAAAAGGGAATGTTACTATAGTTCCTGAGAGCTCTTGGGTAGAACACTCTAGGGTCTGTGAAACACGTGTCTACAATAGAAGGTTTAAAAGTAATTGGGGCACTCTAGCATGGAGCAGTTTTTCTGAACCGAATATTCATTTGGGTAAAGGAGAGGTTCCAGACAGGTCAAATTACATGGGCCAGCTTATGAGCACCACCTTCTGCAATGTGGGAGAAGTGTGCAGTTAGACAAACACCTAAGCTATAGGGAGATGGCGCTAAGGACAACTAAATTTGAAAGTAAGCTTCAACAGACAGTATGTGTCACCCAATGGGACCATAGTGGCATAACTATTATATAAACTATTATATTTCATTAAATGTTATTATAATATGAGCTACTAGATTTCTTTTATATCTTATTATTGTGAATTATTATATGATGATGATGAATTATTGTGTCTTGCCCTAATTTTTAGCTCTGAGCTACATCATATGATGCAAGCAGGCATTTAATTAAAGAAACATTTATTAAGTGCTTACTATATGCAAGGCACTGTAACTGTAACAGCATTGGTAATGGAAATTGGTATGGAAATCTCTCTGTGCTGGAGATGAAGACCATGCCCTGCATGAAGAGCAGGGTGGAGTTGGTGAGAGGTGCTAGAGTTCTAGCCTTTGCCAGTCTCCACACCTCTTAGTGATTCTGCTGGGCCAGTCTCCTTTCCTCAGGGTCTCTTCAGGGCTCTTGAAGTGTCAATCTTCTTTGGGACTCTTCAAGCCTTGAGCCATTTTGAATGCTTCTTGTTGGCTTCCAGATTCAAGAGGTAGATTGGAGGAAGCCAGCCCCATTTCAGGCTATCAAAAGAAAAGACTCCGGGGAATAAAATTAAGGGGTGAAAGAAGATTATACTGGGAGAAATAGAAAGGGAGAGGTAGAATGGGGCAAATTATCTCACATAAAATAGACAAGAAAAGGATTTTACAGTGGAGGGGAAATGGGGGAAGGTGAGAGGGAGTGAGTGAATCTTATTCTCATTGGATTTGACTTAAGAAAGGAATAACATACACCCTCAATTGGATATGGAAATCTATCTTACCCTACAGGAAAATAGGAGGGGGGAAGGGGACAACAGAGCAGAAGGAGGATAGAGGGGAGGACAGTTTGGGGGAGGGGGTAATCAGAAGCAAACTCTTCTAAGGAGGGACAGGGTCAAAAGAGAGAATAGAATAAGTGGGAGGTGGGATAGGATTAAGGGAAATATACTTAATTTTTCACAACATGACTACTATGGAAGTGTTTTGTATGACTACACATGTATAACCTGTATTGAGTTGCTTGCCTTCTCAATGAGGGATGAGGAGGGAGAAAGGAAGAAAATTTGCAACTCGAAGTTTTAAAAACAAATGTTTAAAATTGTTTTCACATGCAACTGGGAAATGAGATATACAGGAAATGAGGTATAGAACTCTATCCTGCCATACAGGAAAATTGAAGGGGAAGGGGATAAGAGAAGGAGGGGAGAGATAGAAGGGAGGGCAGATTAGGGGAAGGGATATTAAGAATGCATGCCTTCTTGGGGTGGGGGGAGGGATGAGATGGGGAGAAAATTTGGAACTCATAATCTTGTGGAAGTGAACGTTGAAAACTAAAAATAAATTAATTAATTAAAAAAAAGACTCCAGGAAGACATGAGAGGAGCTGATAGTCTCCATCAAGTCCCTATCTCCAGCTTGCTACACTAGAGATATCAAAGAGTTTTCCCTTGGGTGAAATGCAGGACACTGTCTCTTGATTGAGCTGAGCTCTCCCTCAACCATTGGGAGAGCTCCTTCACTCTGCATTGACTGGTATACATTCTTGTATGTATACCTTCTCTAATTTTCTGTTTTGCTACCAATTTAGATACATAGATTTCTTTGCTATTTGCTATGTGTGTTCATTGTGGAATTTAGAGGGAAAGGGGTCAAGCCTTGGATAGAGAGCTAGACATCTTCCTTTACACCAAAAATAGCAAAGCAATCAAAAGTCAACTTGAACCCAATCATATCCCTTAGACTAACAATATTTAAAGGAGCAAATAGAGCTACTTCTAGCCTAGTAACCCTTCTCTCTGGGACAAGCAGGACAGCTTTTGCCCCAAATTCCTGCTTCCTCTATCTTGGCAGGAATGACAGTCTTCCTTGGTAAAGGTTGGGGAGAAAGGAGCCCAGAAATGTTTATTTTGCCTCCCTTTAATTCATGCAATGATAAGCCTTCCTGTAATAGACCCACTTCTCTATATGTGAAGAAGGAAGGAAGGAGGGAGGGAGAGAAAAAGAAGAAAAGTAACGAAAGAAGGAAGGAAATCCTGGTTTATGCCATTTTGACAAGCTTGTTATATTTTCTAAATTTTTCCTCTATTTTCTCTTTCTTTTCAGATGGTGTTTGTTTTCTGAGGATAATACTGTTTCTCTTTGTTTTTGTCCATTGATCTTTGCTCAGATACTCTCTGCCATGCTTCTATCCTTTGATTCCTGGATTATCCCACATAAAATATCTTAATATTCAGTATCACATTTCCCCTGACTTATTGTTAACCTATCCTGTATCTTTTAAATAAAATATACCCATGCAGAGCCACAGTCTTTGCAAAGATCTTATCTCATCATCTTTCAGTGGTACCTATGATTTCAAGTTTCCTTTTCCAATTCATCTGAGGTATTACACATAATTCTCAATCATTATTAGCCAATTCCAATGACTGTGAGTACTAGTTTTGTGCTATATAATTTGTACTATATAATATACTATATGTATAATTCTATAGCTCATATCAAACCCTCTGAGTTGCTTTGGACAATGGACTGGAGGCCCCAAGTGGCATCTTAAAATTTTGAGAATGCTAGAAAATGAAAATATTTTTGCTGTGGTATAGGTGGTACAATAGACAGCTAGGTAGTAGTAGGTGGTACAGTGTGGGACCTGGAATCAGGAAGATCTGAGTTCATCATTATCCCAGATTTGGGGATACTAACATCCCAGGTATGACTGCATTGCAGGTTATATTCTTAATAGAACAGACTATGTATCCCAGTGAGTTTTTCCTGGTGACATGTTCCTTGGCTTAGCCTGACAGCCCACAGAATCTTTTGGCTCAAGCAATACAACTGACCACTTAATTTAGACCATTCCACAGTTTCACAGAACTATTGATATCAGTGGTACTGTGACATCATTTGCAGGAGGCAGAGCTCTAGAGGACAACCAGCAGGAAAGGTTGGCCTGGGAGGTAGGGAGTATTGGCACCAGTTTTCAAAAGTGTAAATGTGTCAATTCCTAGAAAAAAAAAAGATAATTTCCTAATGATATTAGCACCAGCATCCACTATAAAGAAAGTGCTTGTTAGGTACACAACAAAAAGGAAAACTTCAGTCAACTCACATTACACTTTCTTATGGAAATGTTCAAGTGGAAGTTGTGTTAACCTGAATAAACTTTCCTACATAATTTATACATATATTTATATATTTATAATTTAAACTTTCATACATAATTTAGGAATTAATATTAAAATGTATTCAAGAATCAGAGTGGTATAAAAGAGGAAGAACTGTACAGTGGTTGAGGGTGGAGGGAGCACACTGTCCTCTCAAATCAGAGGATCTGATTTAAAAATTCACTTCTATCATTTATCACCTCTGTGACCTTGGACAAGTCAATTAACCTTCATAAAGCTCAAGTTCCTTAACTGAGTTAAATCAGTTTCCAAAATGAGAGGGTTGAACACATTGGCCTTTAAGGTACCTTTCAATTCTAGATCTGTGATACGCAGTATCATTCTATAGTGAATGCAAAGAATATGATGTGTTCATGTAATACATGATCATTAGCCCAAGTATCACCCCAGGTTTTAAGTATTCATTAAGGAAGAATGCAATGAGGTTGCAGTACAACTTAGTAGAAGAGCTGGTTGTATAACCTCAAGTTTTTTTTTATTTAGAATAGTCACCTTGGAGTCAAGATTCTTGGGTTTGAATCTTAGCTCTGATGTTTACTGACTCTGCTATCCATGGTAAGCCACTTAGCTGATCTGTATTTCCTCTTTTTCATTTATAAATTTAAGATAAAACTATTTGGACCAACTACACTGAAGGGGTAATGTGAAAGAAATGATGTGTAAAACAAAGAGTTTTATTATTTTGACTATTGCTATTTTGTTGTGTTTCAGGATGTGGCATGATACAAAAAAAAACTAGAGAATTTTATACATACACACACATATCACATTTATGGCATTTACATGGCATATGTAATTGAAAGAGAAAGGAATAAACATTTATATAACACCTACTATGCACCAGGCTCTATGCTAAGCATTTTTTTAAAACAAATATCATCTCATTTGATAACATATCAGAAATACCATCATATGTGATATACCATACATAGAATAAATAATATGAGCATAATAAATTATTGCATATTGTACATGTGTGATAAGTGGTGTCATACACACAGAATGTATCCTTTATTACATATACCTATTATAAGGCATATTATGTTAGTGACGTACGTGTGGATATGTTTATATACAAATATATGGAAGGGGAGAGAGGCTATATAGTGTCACATATTACTTATAACATTAAATATAGCACAAATAATGCCAGTTTGAAAGTGGCTTGTGTATTGTTATTTATTATGTATGGATAATAATGCTTGGGTGATACATGTAAACAGTATATATGAACAAATGGCTGGTTTGGTAACCTCTTTAAACAGAAGCTTTTTGTTTACACTGTCCTCCAGGCCTCCATTCAGAGAGACAGAGGGATCTGACAGTACTGAGGTGACTTCATACATTACTAAAGCTGATATAATCCGGCAAGATAATGAGTATCTTGATAAAAGAGGCTTCTTAACAGATGATGGAATCCAGTCCAAAGGAATGCAGCTGGCAGGAGATGAATAGATGGCTGCTTGTCTTGGAAGTCCTCTTTAAATGGAGGTTTTGAAAGGAATCCTTTACTCTGCCCAATTACCCTGAAGCCTTCCAATCAGAGGAGAAGAGTGAACTGAGGGTACTGATGAGCTGTGATCACCAAAGCTGATGAAATCACACAGGACAGGGAGTTTACTAATGATGTGGTTTCTTGGGGTCATGATGGATTCTGGTGTAAAGGAGAGATACCGTTAAGGGATCAAGAGAGAGGTGGTCTGGGAGCCCTATTTAAATAGAAAGAGAGCAAGAAGTTCTTTAATTTGTCCTCCAGAGACAAAGGGTACTTAGGGTAAAGATGTGGTATAAGTAAGAAAGGTGATATATACATATATGAGATATGTGTTTATATATATATATATATATGCACACATACATTATATATAAAAATAGCTCAATAACATATGTAGTCTAACATATGTATAGATAATATATTTCACATATGTGATATTTATCGCATAACACGAATATAACATTTGTGGGATTTATAACAAATGTATATCACAAGTCATATATAACATGCTACATGTATCATAAATAATGCCACTATAATATATTATATATGATAAATGTATATTAAGTAAAATATTACACATGCATAATGCTATTTATTATGAATGAGTAATATATGACATGTAATTCATGGGTGATAATAAGTAAGCAATATATATGAAGAGATTGCTGGTTTAGGAGCTCTCTTTAAGTGGAAGTTGTGGGAGGAATTATTTACTCTGAACTCCAGGCTTCTATTCAGAGAGGGAGAGAGTAGTGAGGGTAATGATAACATGTAAATAGTGAATCTAATTTAATATCATAGGATGATGAGTTTCCTAATGATTAAGTTACTTGAAAGCATGATGAAGTTCAGTCCAAGAAATATAAACTGGTGAGACATGAAAAGATGGCTAGCTTGAGAACCCTTTTCAAGTGGAGGCTTTGCAAGGATTTATTTGCTCTACTGTATTCTGTGGTGTCAAACATTTCTCTGTAGACTCAGAAAACCACAAATTCTCTCCACCATGGAACTGGGTAATGGGCCACAGAGGAACCAGTTGGCACCCATTCTGTTCTCAGTCCTGATTCAGGCTTCCCATGAGCTCTCTTTCTGGCCCCGTGCTTCCACCTCTACCGTTTACTTTCTTCTTCCTTACTACCCTTGGATGCTAGAATGTTCCCCACCACTGCTGCCTTTGCTACCACTATACTCCTAGCTTGTCCCTGCTCCAGTGCCTACAAATTTCTCTGTCTTCCTCAGTTGCCCTGGGCTGGAAAAGAAACTTACTTGGCTTTCCTGATCAGAACTCAGTTTGGTGCACTTGCCATATTGTTGTGGAAGAAGTGTGTTGGATGAGATCAGAAAAATGTGGACTCCTACTCTGCCATCTTGACTGTCTTATAAAGTCTACTTTTTAAACAATATTTATATTGAAGGACAGTAAAATGTTCTGATATTACCTAATTTGTATCATTATGAATAAATAATAAGAATGTCCTAAAACTCACTGAAAAAAGCAAAACACATGACTGAGGGTTTATGAGCTATAATTTGGAGAGGGCTTCTGTTCCACAAAATACCTAGGAACTGGGATGGTTAACTGGAAGTAAAAACTGAGGAGTGGGGCCCATGCACGACATTAAGTACATGATAAATCTGGAACCCGTCTAGAAATAGAGCAAAATGCTGAAGGGACTGAACCTGGTCATACAATTATCATTTGTAAAATCTGAGGAAGCTTAGCTTGGAGAAGAGAAGATATAGCAAAGACATTACTGTCTTGCTATTTAAAGAGCTGTCATCATGAAAAGGTATCATACTTTTCTTCCTTATCAAGAGACTATAGAGAAATGACCAATAGGTGGAAGTTACAGAGAGACAGCTTTGGATCCTATATAAAGACAAGTTTTTGAAAGGTCAGAGCTGTCCAAAGGTAGAAGGACATGCCTTAGGAGCTAACAGTTTCAAGCAAAGGCTGGATTACCAATTTTCAGGAATTTTATAGTAGGGATTGCTATTCAGTTATCAAATGAAATCAATTAAATCTTGAATGCCTTACAATGTTATGATTCTATAAATTTCAATACCCCTGAATTGTTTGTTGTTTTCAGTAACCAAAAGGGTATCAACCAAGGTGGGTTTTGATCACCATTTTTCATGAGGTTATGATAACAGAAGTCTTACTCTGATGCTCTGAAAACTTAATCTTGGTCTTGAAACTATAAGCAGATATTGGAAATCACATACAGCATAAAGAAAGGAGAAACCAGGAGACAAGAAAAAAGTAAAGTAATTCCTGTTGTGTCAAAACTGTGAAAAAATCTGTATCATTCCAGTCAAACATAGTGAGAAATAGAACTTATACTTAATGTGGAATTGCTCTCATTTTTTTTTCATTTTTTTCAACAACTTTTGACAAAGCATCTACCATGTACCATATGCAAAAAAAAATTATGGCAGAATATAGACTTCATTTTTGAGACTGGCAAAATGAAAAGATAAGCTTTAGGATGTTAATTTAAATTAATGAAATACCTCTTTTAAAAGATGTGTTCTATCTTTCAAGAATGTATTATGTTGGAGAATATATTGAAATTATGGAATTCTTACAATTTTATGGTTCTTTCTTAAACCAGGTGACCTATCTGACCAATCACTCTTATTTATATAGCAATTTAAGGTTTGCAAAGCACTTTGATCATAAAAATTCTGTGAGGCATGTAGCATAAATATTTTGTCTTCATTTTTACAGATGATAGACAACAAGCATTTCTTAGGATTTACCGTATGCAAGGCAATGGCAAGGAAGCAACCTGTCCTTAGACCATTTCTATCTGACTGTTGTTGAGAAAAAGTAAGAATTCTACAAAGCTTTTATATACATACATACATATGTGTATATATATTATATACATACATACATATATTTGTGTGTTATATGTGCAGCAATGTGGATGGTAAGATAGATGATATGTAATTGAAGAATAGTCAATGACAGTCCATTTCTGTGATCATGTACTTATTACATACACACATACATACACTCACGTTTATGTTTGATAAGCCTATTTCAAGGCAAAAATAATGGAATATCCTCTAATGCACTTCAGAGATATGTTATGACTATTTCCTATCTGTTTCCTGAATTTGAGAGGGATTTTGTGATTAACTGCTAATCCAGAACCAGGGTGCATAAAAAGAGCTGCAATGAATTGATCTTTGCCCTCTTTTCCCTGGTAGCCATTCAAGATAAGAGAATGAAGTGCTGTATGACTCTGGCGCACTGAGGAGTCCATGGCTTCCACCTGGGAAGCTTTCATCTAGGCTGTGGATGGCTCCATTTTGCATTTTCTTTCCTTTGTTACAGAGCTTTGTGAGATTTCTAAAGAATGAAGGAGCAGAACATCAGTGATGGGAACACATACTGGAGTTTGCCAGATTCATGAATGCTTTGGGTAACAGAGCACCCAAGTCCCCTCATGTGGAAACTTATAACAATATAAAAATATAATATACATGTAAGCCATCTCCCTCATTAGAATCTAAGCTTCTTGAGAGTGGGAGCTGTTTTTTTTCTTTTTCTTTGTAACCCAAACGTATAACATAGTGTTTAACACACAGTGAAAACTTAATTAATGCTTAGTGAGCAGTTGATTGAAAGAATAATTTAACAGAGATGATAATAAAAATAAAAGGACCCTGGAGATAGGGTTCAAACAAATCCACAAAACAACAGAAAATGTCCACTGGTATATGCAAGTAGGTTTTTGCTAATAGGATTCCACAAAATAACCTTATTTTGTGGTAAAAAGCTGAGCAAGAAATTGCTAGGATTTCTTCCCAGTACTATCACAGATGCTATGTGAATGTGAGCAAAGAAGCTCAATGACTTATGCTTCATAATGTCCCTCAATAAAATAATCATTCATTTATTTTTAAAAGTTCTTTTAATTTATTTCATTACATATTTCCAAGTTAAATATAAAAAAATGTCATTTCCAAAATTTTGAGTTCCAAATTCTCTCTCCCTCATGCCTTTCTCCCCTCTTTGAAAAGGCAAACATTTAATATTAAATATACATGCAAAGTCATGCAAAACATTTTCTTATTAGTCATATTGCAAAAGAAAAGATAAATAAAACAAAAATAAAGTGAAAAAAAGTATTCTTTACTCTGTGTTCAACATTCACCAGCCTTCTTCTCTGGAGGTGAATAGTTTATTTCCTGAAATAATCCAAATTGTCCTTTGGAATTATCTTGGTTCATTGTCTTGATCACAATAGCTTACAAAGTCTTTCACAGCTGATCATCCTCACAAATATTTCTGTTACTGTATACAATGTTCTGCTGGTTCTGCTCTCTTCACTTTGCATGAGTTCTTCCTAGGTTTTCTGAAACCATCTTGCCCAGTATTTCCTATGGCAAAAGAATATTCCATTATAATTCTATACCACAATTTGTTAAGCCATTCCCCAATTAAAGAGCAGCCCCTCAATTTCCAATTCTTTTCCACTCCAAAACCAAAATATTTTTGTACAAATTGTTCCTTTTCCCTTTTATTTAGTATCTGCAATACAGAACTAGTGGTAGTATTGCTTGGTCAAAGGGTATGCACAGTTTTATAGCCCTTTGAGCCTAACTCCAAATTGATCTTACAGAATGGTTGGACTAGTTTACAATCTCACCAGCAGTAAATTAGTGTCCCATTTTTCCTCATTTAATCCAGGATTTGTCACTTTCCTTTTCTGTCATATTAGCCATTCTGATAGGTATGAAATAGCACAGAGTTGTTCAATTAGAATTTCTCTAATCAGTAATGATTTAGAACATTTAGGGACTATTGATAGCATTGATTTTTGTCTTCTGAAAACTGCCTGTTCATATCCTTTGACCATTTATCAACTAGAAAATGTCTCTTATTTATATCTATGTAAATTTCTCTCAGTTCCCTAGATATTTGAGAAATGAGGTCTTTATCAGAGAAATTTGCTATAAAAAATTTCCCGATTTCCTGTTTTCTTCCTAATTTGGGCTGCATTAGTTTTGTTTCTGTAATTTTCTTTTTGATTTTATATAATCAAAATTATCTGCTTTACTTCCCATGAATCTTCTTTGACTCTTGTTTGTTATATATTCTTCCTATATACATAGTTTGGATAGGTACATTTTTTTCCTTCTTCTCCTCAGTTTCTTATATCATCCTTTGTGTCTAAATCATTTATACAGTTTGACCTCATCTTAGTATATAGTGTGAAATGTTAGTCTATACCTAAATTTCTGCCAAACTCTTTTCTAATTTACCCAGCAATTTTTGTCAAATGATCAGTATTTACCCCAAAAGCTTGAATCTTTGGGTTTATCAAACACTAGGATATGGTGATTACTTAATAGTGTATTGTTTATGTAATCTATTCCATTAAGCCACCACTTTGTTTCTTAGCCAGTACCAATATGATTTGATGATGACTGCTTTGTAAGAGACTTTGAAATCTGGAACTGCTAGGGTGCAGTTTTTGTTTCTATTTCTATAGATTTCTATTTCTATTTTTTTCTATTGATTCCCTTGATATTTTGACCTTTTGTTCTTCCAGATGAATTTTATTACCATTTTTTCTAGCTCCATAAAATAATTCTTGGGTAGATTGATTGCTGGGGCAGCTAGATGGCACAGTGGATAGAATATCATGCCTACAGTCAAGAAGACTTATCTACCTGAGTTCCAATCCAGCTTCAGACACTAGCTATGTCACCCTAGGCAAGGCACTTAACTCTGTTTGCCCCACTTCCTTATCTGTAAAATGAGCTGGAGAAGGAAATGGAAAACTACTCCAGTATTTCTGCCGACAATCCCAAATGGGGTCCCAAAAAGTTAGACATGACAGGAAAATGACTGAACAACAACATCAACAGATTGATTGGTATGTACTGAATAAGCTAGTTAACTTGGGTAGAATTGATATTTTTTATTATAGTGACTTAGCCTGACTATTAGCAATTAATATTTCTCTCATCATTAAGATCTATATTTGTGTGAAAAAAGTATTTTGTAATTGTGTGCATTTAGTCCCTGGGTTTGTCTTGGCAGAAAGGCTCTCCTGTATTTTAAATTGTCTGAAGTTATTTTAAATGGAATTTCTCTTCTATCTCTTGCTGCTGAATTTCATTGGTAGTATATAGAAATGCTGATGATTTATATAGGTTTATCTTATAAGCTGCAACTTTGCTGAAGTTGTTCCTTTTTTTTAGTTGATTCTCTAGGGTTTTCTGAGTATACTATCATATATTTACAAAGTGATCATTTTCTTTCCTTGTTGCCTTTTTAAAATTCCTTCAATTTCTTTTTTTTTTGTCTTATTCCTATAGCCAGCAATTCTAGGACAATATCAAACAATAGGTGTGACAATCAGCATCATTGCTTCACACCTGTTCTTATTGGGAAGACTTCAAGGTTATTCTTATTACAATTAATGTTTACTTTTTGTTTTTTGCAGATACTCCTTATCATTTTAAGAAAGGCAACATTGACTCCTCTCCTTTCTAATATTTTTAATAGGAATGGGTATAATATTTTGTTAAAAGCTTTTTTTCTGCATCTATTCAGATAGTCAGAAGATTTCTGTTGTTTTGTTGTTGGTATGGTCAATTTTACTGATAATTTTCCTATTATTGAAACAGCCCTGCATTATTAATATAAATTCTATCAGGTCATAGCATATGATCTTTGTGATATTTTGCTGTCATCTCCTTGAAAGTATACTATTTAAAATTGTTGCATTGATATTCATTAAGGAAATCAGTCCATAGTTTTCTTTCTCTGTTTTAACTCTCCCTGGTTTAGGTATCAAATCTATTTTTGAGTCAAAAAGGAATTTGGTAGGACTCATTCTTTACCTATTTTTTTTTTCCAAATAGCTTACATAGTATTGGGATTAATTATTCTTTAAATGTTTAATAGAATTCATTTGTAAATTCATCTAGTCCTGGAGATTTTTTCTTAGGGATCTCCTTGATGGCTTGTTCAATTTCTTTTTCTAAGATAGGGTTACTTAAGCATTCCATTTCCTCTTCTGTTAATCTGGGCAATTTATAGTTTTGTAAAAATTCATCCATTTCACTTAGATTATTAGTTTTATTGCCATTTAATTGGGCATAATAATGACTGCTTTGATTTTATCTTCATTGGTGGTGCATTCAACTTTTTCATTTTTTATACTATTAATTTGTTTTTCTTCCTTTTTTATCAAAAGAGGAAGTAGCTGAAGACATAGTTGATTTGGAATCTATACTCCTTTGTAAAATATTACAAAGGATTTATATTATTTTGAGCAGCATGCCTTCATAAAACAAAGAGATGCAGTGAACAGTAAAGCCAGTTTTAAAAAGTTTAGCAAGATATCCAACTCAACAAAGGGATCCCAAGCATTTTTGAGGATGAAAATGGAAGGACAAAAAAAAAGAAAAATGGAAAAGATATGCAAAGATTTGTATATTAAAAAAAAAAACCTTTCATCACAATAGTTTAGCCACCAAACTTGGATTCTAACATCACAGTTAGATGTATATTTATACAGAAACTTTAAAAAGTTAGTAAAAAGAACAAAGATGCAAAAATCTGCTAGATTGGATCAAGTCTATATAGAAGAAATCAATGGTAGTAGAAACTCAATTATTAGGCCATTGTGGGATCAATTCACAAATATCTTAAGGATTGGAGGACACCAAAAGCATGAAAAAATAAATATGAGTGAGATCTTACTAATATGAGAAAAGGTGACTGAGAAAATACAATAACTACCAACCTATATGCCTACTTTGTTGCATGTACAAAATCCTTTTGAGACTCATGTGTATACACATAAATCAAGGGATGAGCAATCATTATCCAAAAATGTTATTCTTTATCTTCTTGCAATCATCTGAAAGAAGGGACAATATAAAATTTCTCTGAGCTTCTTGTTTCTTTATTATGAAAGAGCATTTGATTTGATAGACCAAAACACTGCATTTTAATCTCTATCCAATAATGTATCTTTCATGCATACCTTGAAACAATCCAATATTCACTGAAAGATTTATAATAGAAATAAACCTTTATGACCTTGGGATGGTAAACACCAAGCAAGGATAAAATCAGGAGAGAAGGGGGTGGAGGGGGGGAGAGAGAGAGAGAAGAGGAGAGGAGAGGAGAGGAGAGATTGAGATTGAGATTGAGAGATTAAGATTGAGATTGATTTGCCAAAGGTGCTCACTACTGAGATGGATGAGTTCCTTTTCCAGGCCCAAGTTGAAGAGGGTTTCTCTGTGGATGGTGAGGTCCTGCAGTTTCTCATGTTTTAGATGATATCATTCAGGGTACATCTGGCCCTGGATCATTTCTGAGAATCCTGAAGGAGACCTGCCACCACTCAAAAGAGTTTGGCTTAACCATCTATCCAAGAAAGATCACATAAATGAAATATGTCTTTTCCCTAGGTAAATGGCATATAACTGTATGGACAACCATGAGATTGTCCACAAGTGTGTGCATGTGTGTGTGTATGTATGTATGTGTATGTGTGTGCATGTGCAGTACAAGTGAACAAATTGTGCCTGGAATGGAAGAGAATAGCCTAGATCACCATCCAGGAAATTGAAAATTGCTTTTAATTAGCATAACTTTCTCTTGGAAACAAAAGTCAAGCTTTCTACTCCCATTATTTTATGACTGTGAGACTTAAAACACAACACTGAAGAACTAAAACTGAATATTACACAGAAAGTAATGCAAAGGGGCATGATTGGTGTGATCAGGTTGCAACATAAATTAATGAGGAAATTAAAAGATATTGAATTTGAAATAAAAGATATCAGGGGAATTTATGATAGCAAGATAAGATGTCTCATAGGATTTTGCCCTGGGCTCTCCTTTCTTCTCCCTCTATAATGCTTCATTTGATAATCTTATCAGTTTTCATGAATTCAATTACCATATCTATGCTGATAATTCTCAAATCTGCCTGTGCTTCCCCAAACTCTCATCTTATCTCTAATCTGAAATGTCAAGCTACCTTTGACATCACAAACTGGATACTGATTATACATCTTAAGCTCAATACATCCAGAATGGAACCCTTCTTTCCCCTAAATCTTCCCTAACTCCTACCTTCTCTATTACTGCATAGGCAACACCATCCTTCTAGACCCTCAGGCTTGCAACCTAGGTATCATCCTCAACATTTCATTATCTCTAACCCCAATATCCAATCAGTTGACAAGGCCTATTGATTTCACCTTTGCAACAATTCTCCAATATGTCCCCTTTTCTCTGCCAACAATGCCACAACTATGGTACAGGTTTGTTTTTTGTTTTTTTTTTTCAGTCAAAGACAAGGTTTATTAGAACATCCATCATATTGGGCAGACTCTTAAAAAGTCTGAACATTAGTAAGCTATTGGCTAGATTATAAGAATCTAAGCAGTGGCTAGATTTTAGGAATCTAAGCATCTTCATGGAGACAAGATGGAATTTATATACAGAAAGACTGTGGGAGGGAGTGGCCAAGTAGTCCAAGAGGTAATAGAATTACCAAGGGTGGGAAGTGGCCTGGGGCCATAGGGAGGCAAGACAATGGAAGGGAGATTGGGTGTAGCCATAATGAAAGGCCAGTTGATGGGATTATAGCCTCAGGCTAATGCCAGAGATTTGGCTTTGGGGGAAAGTCCAGGGTTTTTCCTTTCTGGGGCCAGATCCCAACCCCATCATTCCCCCTTCAAACAAATGGAACCCAAATTCTTTTGGAGTAAGGGGCGAAGGTCTTGGCTTCTAAAACTGCTTCCTGCTGGCAAGAGGGGTAGAGCTGTCCCTGCCATGAGGGGGTCCCAAAGAGGAGGTTGACTGGAGCCAAGCACAGGTTTCATCCAGGTAACAAAGCAGGGACATTGGCCGGTACTTGCTGTTTGCTACCAACTGTAGGTGAATGGCCCACAGTCTGGAAGACATAAATTTGACAGAAAAAAACTGAAGGGCCCAAATATAAAGCAGGGACTAGATTTAGAGCCCAACTTTGAGAGGATAAAACATCCTTAGCTCTGTTTGGATTCAGATAATTCAATTTTCCAACCATGCAGTATCAAATCCACTTCATAGCCAGACTCAGGAATAGGTGGGGGGGTAACATTCCCTTTCAAAGGAACATAATGGGGAAACTGAGCCCATCTTAGACTAAGGCAAAATTGTCCTCTCAGCTTTTCCCAATGCTGACTTCCCACCAGTTATCACCTTCTCTGAGTAGCTTATGGAATTTCTCTCAGATTATTGATTATTGATGGATTATGACCCTTCAGACAACTCAAAATAAAACCCTATGAGCTTTTACCTCAAACAGGAAGTTTTACTAATCACAGCTTAGGAAAAATTTTTCCAGGATTTACATCTCAAACTTAAATTTGTCCTGGTGTAAAAAGCCAATCATCAGAGATTTCTATAAACTTGCAAATTCTCAGCAAGCCATACATAACCCAAACAAACTTTTTGTCTAGTTTACAAATTAAAACAATAACCAACAATAGCTAAATTATTTTAGCGGTAACCAAATTATGAAAAGTTGCTTGACATAACTGATAAACAAAGTTCACCAGTTTGAAACCTGAAACAAACCCATTACCAATCAGGTGACTTTAGTTTTGTTAAATGCACTTCCAAATTACTTTTACACAGAGAATCAACATCTCATCATTAACAGTTAAAACTACAAATTTAAAAGAGCTTGCTTACTCAAGTTTGGAGGCTAGCTTTTTTACTTTGTTTTGCTTTTTGTTTTATATCTTTTTTTTTACTAGGCAATGGGGTTAAGTGACTTGCCCAGGGTCACACAGCTAGTGTCAAATGTCTGAGGTTGCATTTGAACTTGGGTCCTCCTGACTCCAGGGACAATGCTCTATCTACTGTGTCACCTAACTGCCCCTAGCTTCTTTACCTTGAGCAGGATGTGCTGAACCTGGGTGATGCTTCCAGGTAAAGGTTGCCCCAGGGCCCAAGGCCATTGCCAGTGGGCCCATGCTGTAGCTGCTTCCCCTCTCCCCTCCTTCCTTTCCCAGATGGGGGAAGGTGAAATCAAAGTTGAGGGGTAAATGGTGAAACTCTCTTCCCTATGAGAAGGGTTAACAGATACCCTCTTGTCTCAAGGGAAATAAATGACCAGGTTGTACAGGTGTTTCAAAACTTCTATACAAATCAATCACTCAAGAATATGCCAAGACATTTTGAGCTGTTCTAACTTTCCCTGTAACCTCCATGAAGTAGGATTCAGAGGTGCAGAGGGAAGGGAGTAAGTAAACCTCAGGAAACCAAAAAGCGACTGCAGTTTTCCCCAATTCCATAGCACCAAGAGAATTAACAGAATTGAGCATACACTACCAGAGAGGGCATCCATCCTTGTCCTCTGTGCTCTATCTACCTTGGTCCATGGCCTTGAACCAACCCAGTGGACTAAGAGCCTGAGAGCATCAGGCCAAGTGCTAGACAGCCTTTTAACTATCTGCCCAAAAATCACCTCCAAGCCTTGGTGCTAGAGAGCAACTCCAACTACAAAGCAAGAAAGGGAGGGAGAGGAGGATTACATACCTTCCAGTATTGGCTGGAGAAGAGCTTGGGATTAGGCGGTTTCCCTGTATGGGCCACCAAAATCATGTGGTTTAGGGCTTCAGGGATCCTGGGACCCCAAAATCACAACATATAGTGCTGCCTGAAAGAATTCAACCCAAGCCTTCTTTCAGCCAAAGACAAGGTTTATTTGAACACTGGTCATATTGGGCAGACTCTTAAGGAGTCTGAACTAAGTAGGCTATTGGTTAGATTATAAGAATCTAAGCAGTGGCTAGATTTTAGGAATCTAAGCATACAGGCTCTTGTTAACTCATGCCTACACTTACTAGCCAGTCTGCCTGTCTCTAGTCTCTCTCCATTCCAATCTATCAACCATTCAGCCACTAAAGTGACTTTCTTTTTTTTTCTCATATCCTTTCTTTTGTTAATAAATTTATTTATTTTTAGTTTTCAACATTTACTTCCACAAGATTTTGAGTTCCAAATTTTCACTCCATCTTGCCCCTCCCCTACCCCAAAATGGCATGCATTCTGAATACCCCTTCCCCTAGTCTGCCTTCCCTTCTATCTCTTCCCCCTTCTCTTATCCCCTTCCCCTTGTATTTTCCTCAAGGAGAGGATAGATTTCTGTACCCCATTTCCAGTATTTCTTATTTCCCAGTTGCATTCAAAAACATTTTTTTAAACATGTGTTTTTAAAACTTTGGGTTCCAAATTTTCTCCCTTCCTTCCTCCCCACCTACCCTCATGGAAAAGGCAAGCAACTCAATATAGGTTCTATATGTGCAGTTATGCAAAACACTTCCATAGTAGACATGTTGTACAAAACTAACTCTATTTCCCTTAATCCTATCCTGCCCCCCATTTATTATATTCTTTCTTTTGATCCTGTCCCTCTTCTGAAGTATTTGCTTCTGATTATCCCCTTTCCCAATCTGTCCTCCTCTCTATCATCCCCCTACTCTATTGTCCCCTTTCCCCCCTATTTTCCTGTAGGGTAAGACATTTCCATATTCAATTGAGTGTGTATGTTATTCCCTCCTTAAGTCAAATCCTGTGAGAATAAGATTCACTCATTCCCTCTCACCTTCCCCCATTTTCCCTCCAGTGTAAGAGCCTTTTCTTTTTTGTTTTTTTGTGAGATATTTACTCATTCTACCTCTCCCTTTCTCCTTCACTTAGTATAATCCTCTCACCTCTTAATTTTATTCTCCAGATATGATCCCTTCATCTTCAACTCACCCTGTGCCTTCTATCTATCTATCTATCTATCTATCTATCTATCTATCTATCTATCTATCTATCTATCTATCTATCTATCTATCTATACATACATACATTAAATTTTTTCCCTCCAACTACCCTGATACTGACAAAGGTCTCATGAGTTACAAATATCATCTTTCCATGCAGGAATGTAAACAGTTCAACCTTAATAAGTCTTTTAAGATTTCTCTTTCCTGTTTACCTCTTCATGTTCCACTTAAGTCGTATTTGAAAGTCAAATTTTCTATTCAGCTCTAGTCTTTTCATCAAGAATGCTTGAAAGTCTTCTATTTCACTGAATGACTATTTTTTCCCTGAAGGATTATATTCAGTTTTGCTGGGTAGGTGATTCTTGGTTGTAATCCTATCTCCTTTGCCCTCCAGAATATTATATTCCATGCCCTGCAGTCCCTTAATGTAGAAGCTGCTAAATCTTGTGTTATCCTGATTGTGTTTCCACAATACTTGAATTGTTTCTTTCTGTTTGCTTGTAATATTTTCTCCTTGACGTGGGAACTCTGGAATTTGGCTACAATATTCCTCGGAGTTTTCCTTTGGGGATCTCTTTCAGGAGGAGATTGGTGGATTCTTTCAATTTCTATTTTGCCCCCTGGTTCTAAAATATCAGGACAGTTTTCCTGGATCATTTCTTGAAAGATGATGTCTAGGCTCTTTTTTTGATCATGGCTTTCAGATAGTCCAATAATTTTTAAATTCTCTCTCCTGGATCTCTTTTCCAGGTCAGTTGGTTTTCCAATGAGATATCTCACACTGTTTTCTAATTTTTCATTCTTTTTGATTTGTTTTGCAGTGTCTTGATTTCTCATAAAGTCACTAGCTTCCCATTGCTCTGTTCTGATTTTTAAGGAAGTATTTTCTTCAGTAATCTTTTGGACTTCCTTTTCCATTTGGCCAATTTTGCTTTTTAGGGCAATCTTCTCCTCTTTGGCTTTTTGGACCTCTTTTGCCATTTGGGTTAGGCTATTTTTTAAGGTGTTATTTTCTTCAATTTTTTTGGGTCTCCTTTAGCAAGCTGTTGACTTGTTTTTCATGATTTTCTTGCATCACTCTAATTTCTCTTCCCAGTTTTTCCTCTCCTTCTCTTACTTGCTTTTCAAAATCACTTTTGAGCTCTTCCAAGGCCTGGCACTGATTCATATTTTTCTTGGAGGTTTTGGATGTAGGAGCTTTGACTTTGTTGTCTTCTTCTGGTTGTATGTTTTGATCTTCTTTGTCACCAAAGTAAGATAATATAGTCTGACTCTTTTTGCACTGCTTACTTGTGATCCTGGCCAATTACTTGAGTTTTAAACTCTTTGTTAAGGTAAGAGTCTGCTTCCAATGTGGAGAAGGTACTGTCCCAAGCTTCGGGGGTTTGTACAGCTGTTATCAGAGATGCTTCTAGGGACCTGTAAATTTTCAGTTCTTTCAAGGTGCTATGATAAGGGCTAAAATGTTTCCTCTCCACCACCACAACAAGCTCCACCATGCCAACACTTCTCCTCACCCCAGGATCATCCCTCAGAACTGTGACCCAGATCTAAGCATGGGCAAAGGGAGAAATTCCTGCCTCAGCACTGGCAAAGAGATCCTTGCAATCCCCCTCTGATCAGCCACTTGATTCCCCCTCAGTCTGTGGGCCAGAAGCTCAGGAGGCAGACACCTCCCCAGGCTACACTCTAGACTTGAGGCTGAGACCTAGCTTCTTCTCTCACTGCAGTCACAGATTTTCCCACCAACCTTCCAAGTTGTCTTTGGTTTTCATGGGTTCAGAAGTCTGGAAACTTACACAGCTGCTCATGATTCAGTCCTCTGAGGCCTGCTCCAGGGTTGCTGCAGCCTGCGCACCCACACCAAACTGCGTTCCTCTCCCTGCCTGGCACGAAGTACCTTTCTGATTGACCATCCAGGTTATCTTGGGCTGGAAATTTGTTTCACTCTGTCTTTTTGTGGGTTCTGTTGCTTTAGAATTTGTTTAGAGCCATTTTTTTAAACATGTATTTGTAGAGGTTTGGGGAGAGCTCAAACAAGTAACTGCTTTCACTCTGCCATCTTGGCTCCACCTCCCCTAAAGTGACTTTCTTAAAGTGCAGTTTCAACTATGTCACTCTCCTACCCAATAAACACCAGTGCTTCTCTATTGCCACTAGGATCAAGTATAAATTCTCTGGTTTTTCAAAAACTTTCATAACATAGTCCCCTCATTCCTTTACCTTCTTCTTATATATTGTTCTCTGACACATATTCTTTAATCCAGTGACACTGGTTTCCTAACTGTTTCATGAACAAGACACTCAATCTCTTGGCTCTAGGCATTTTTCTTGGCTGTCCCCTATGCCTGGAATGCCCTCCCTCTTTATCCCTCCCTACTGGATTCCCTGGCTTAGGTTCCAACTAAAATCTCCTACTCTAAAGGAAGCATTCCCCCACCTCCTCTTAATTCTATTTCCTTCTCCTTGTTATTTTTTTTTCTTTTAGCCTGTATATATGTGTGTGTGTATTTTGGTTGGTCATCTCACTCATTAGATGGTTAACACCTTGAGGGCAGGGACTGTCTTTTGCCTCTTTTTAAATCTTCAGTGCTTAGGACAGTGCCTGGCACAGAGTAGGCACTTAATAGATAAGTGTTTTGGTTGGCAGATTTTTTTTTATTGACTAATGGACATCACATAGAGCAAGGGATGACAGATGAACAGCCTCTGTGCTCTCTGGGTATCTTTGGGATGTC
This sequence comes from Vombatus ursinus, assembly GCF_900497805.2. Taxonomy (NCBI): domain Eukaryota; kingdom Metazoa; phylum Chordata; class Mammalia; order Diprotodontia; family Vombatidae; genus Vombatus; species Vombatus ursinus. The sequence goes on along the minus strand of NW_020955033.1, from coordinate 4,267,710 downwards.
ATTAAAAAGGAACAGAGGCCTTTGGCACATTGGCTGGACCCTATATATAAAACTTTGGGGATGATATGGATTAGTCCCACAGTGGACCATCAGGCATGAATAGGCTTTCTCTTTTTCATAAGAGAAAACATCAAAATCAAAAATATCAAAATGAATAACAGTACCATATTTAAATATGAATTTTTTTAAAAAAAATTCAAGTGCTTTGTTATATTACATCTGTTTTACTAGGTTCTCCCACAGAGACCATAGGTATTTTTACTGTATCTTTGAAATCCTAATGGGATGTTGTAGAAAACTCTGTTTGGGCTGGTAGTTTGGATTGCAAGTTACAATTTCCTTTCTATAAGGTATTTCTTCTTATGGAGTTATGGAGAGTTTGTGTGAGGCAACATCGATCTATGAGGATCTATGAGAATATACATATATATGGAGAATAAAGAGAGAAAAAGGGAGAGGAAAAACTTTATTCCTTATAGAACAATCTTTACTGTTATTTAAGAAGAAACAATACAAAAAGAATTCTCTGAAAATCTTTGTACAATTGCCATTTTATAAAGCATTATAGAGAGACATTTTTGTGATGACTGAGGAAGAGATAAAGAAGAAAGACTAAATTAGTTTATTTCCTGGGAGACTGAATTTGACTTTTATCTTTAAGAGAAATATGAAGAGGAATCTTGAAAAATTTTGATCAGTATCTTATGTGAAATGTCTAGTAGAATTTTATTCTTAGACTCTGTGATCTTTCCTATATCCAAAATATTATAAATAATTACCAGAGTTGTTTTTATTATTGAATTCACTGTTAAAATTACATATTTAATAGCTTTAATGTTTATTGAATCATGAGATCAAGGGATTTAATATATAGAGAGAAATTTGAGTAACTGCTATTTGGAAAGGCAGTTTCTCTAGTTTATTCAATAAATTACATTTAATGAACTGGTGTGAGGGGAAGATTCAACCAATTAGTAATAAAAATGATACAATTTTATTAATTTATAAATAGGAAAATATCCAAACATTCCCCTGGGTTACTCTAGAGCTCAAAATGTTAAGATTAAATATGGAAAGGAGTCCAGGACTAGGCTAAGGAATATAACTGACAAGTGAGGGTGACTGATTCTATAAATGTTACTACATTATATATGATACTACATAATACAATACTACATTAATACATACTGCACTTGACACATAGTAGGCACACTTTTAAAAAAATGTAAACTAAGTTGATATTATAGACTTGACTATCCTTTCATTATTCACCAAAAATGCTACTTTAGAAAGTTTTTATTCAATAATAAAGACAATTTTTTTTTTGGATAGGCAATTGGGGTTAAGTGACTTGCCCAAGTCATACAGCTAGTGTTGTGTGTCTGAGGCCACATTTGAACTCAGGTCCTCCTGATTCTGATTCCAGGGCTGGTGCTCTATCAACTGCGCCACTTAGCTGCCCCAAGACACAATTTTTTAGAAATGTATTAGAGGGTTTTTCTTGTCCTTTATGATGATGGCTATGACTTAAGGTATTTTATATGCATTTTATATACATGCTCTTGAAATTATGGATGGCTTGCAAATTGTTTAAGGTTAACCATTTAGCCCTTCCTTTTCTTCCTCTTGATCATATCCCCAATTTTCTCCATCTAAGATCAGTCCCTAAATCTCTTTTTCCAGTATCTCTTTTTTTCTTTCATTAGACTTACCATGTACAGTCACTTTCATCATCCCAAAGGACTGGAAAGAAAGTATTTTCCTTTCTGTTACCTGGAAAAAAAAGCATTATTTCTCATAATACTCCTAAATTCGGTGTCTATGCTTTTCTAAATGACTAAGTTTTAGAGGACATTTGACAGACTTCCTTGCTAATAGTTCTTTTAATTCTCAATACATATATTCAATAGATTCTTCCTATAATATTAAATCTAACTGCTACAGTCTATTATTTAAACTGCTTCTTTCATCTTCTCTCCTCTACAAAAATAGAAAGCACTCCCCAAACACCTCCCATTTCTGTCACTGATAAAATGTTCTTTAATACTATTTAACTTACCTTCAACCTTCTCTATAATAAATAAGCTCAGTTTCTTTAGTCTTTTCCCATGGGAGCTATTAACCAAATGTTTAGTCATTGTTATTGCTATTCTTCAAGGTCTCTTATTGTTCCCTATATGACCCTTAAGGTATAGGTTCCCAAAGAAGCAGTTAGAAAAGTCTGACAAATGCTGAGTATACAAAGCTTTATGACTTCTGCATTCCATTTTATTCCTAAGTATGTAACTTGTGTGGCTGACCCTAGTATCTTGTATTTTGAAATGATATATTCCATTACTGACTTATTTTTAGATCAGTATTATAGCCTCTGTGGGAAAAAAATCTGCTTTTAAGAAACAGTATTTTCTTATTTTGTTTAAGTTTTGTCTAAAGGCATTCAGAAAAATAAAGAGGTTTGGCACTAATATAATGTTGCATATATTATTAAGCTACTCTTTACAAATTCAGTGGTACTGTCAGGTTGGGTCCCCACCCCTCATTTTCTAGGGATATCCATGTATGATTAGGGGTGGTTTTCTAGTATTATATAAGCCACAAACATGATGTGTTTCCTTTTATTGGTTATCAGTTTATATCTATTAGTCATCCAGATTTCACTGGGTTTTAATTAGGGAAATTTACTAAGGTGGCAGAGTAAGAAAAGTTGGCACAAAAAGTCCCCCCCCTAAATTCTCTGATGCACTGTCCCACAAATATATAGTCCATGGGAAAGTAGGCTCAATTTAGCTCATATGAAGTAAATAGAATAAATCATAACTCTTGGAAATTCTTTTGCTGGAGGTCTAAAGATATTTCCCCTAATTTTTGTTAGGCATTTTGAAGAGACCTGAAACTTCCTTTTCTAGGTTTGTATGGTTTGTTCTCAGCTTCTGATGCAGATACTGCTGCAAACAAATGCTGCTAGGATTAGGATGCTGATGAGGAAATTCAAAATCCTCTAGTGCTTGGAAGTCTACAAGATCCTCTCCTAATGAAAGGTGAGAAGAGGAGAGGTGGAGGCACAGGAATCCTTTTGTAGTCCTCCTTAGTCTCATTTATATCCAACTTGCCCTATATATATCCTGTTTCCACATAAATGTTTCCAAATTGTCGCCACCATTGCACTGTGGGCTCTTTGAGATCAAGGGCTTTGTATTTTCAGTGCTTAGTGCAGTGCCTGGCAAATAATAGGCAATTAATAATGCTAGTTGACTGACTGATTAAATCTTGTTGTGGTCACTACCATACTTACTTTCATCCAAGTTTATAACCTCCATGTCACATTTGATTCTTCCTTCTTTCTCATAAACCATGTCGAATTACATATCAAGTCTTGGCAATTCTTCTTCCACAATAGCTTTTGCATTTGTATTATTCCCCTAAACAACAATCACTCTAGTTCAGGAAGTCTTTGCCTTTTAGCAAGAACTATTGCAATAGTCTCCTAAATAGACCCTCCAATGCCAGTCATTCTCATTTCCAATCCACTAATCACACTGCTGTCAAAATATTCTTCCTAAAGCATTAGTCTGATGATGCCACTCGTACATTCGTGGAACTCAAGGAGCTCCCTATTACCTTTATCCTTTTCTTCATTTTTTAAAGAGTGAAATTACTATGATGGTGAGTTAAAAAACATATTTAGTCCTGTTTTGTCAGATAATTCTAATAGATCCATACAATGGACATCACCTTGAGCTTATTATGCCTCTGGACTAGGCTTGTGATTTGTTTGCTAAATTCATCAACTATTCCTTCTTTCTGATTCATGTCATCTGGAGTATATTCCAAGAAAAAAGCCTTCAAACACTCTATCATCCTCTCTGGTTTCTGAATTTTCTCACCTGGATATATACTTTTAATATATAATACCCTTCTATATCTACTTCATTTACCTATTGCTGAAATGTTTGTCTTCTTTCATCAGAGTTTCTAGTTTTACCTCAATTATTATATATACCTTGTTCATTTGTATACAACTGAGGGTATGGACTTCATTGATGTTTTCTTTTTGCTTTTTGTCTTATGTGAATTTTTGAGTGTCTTTACTATTATCCATCATTCCACATTGTAGTCTCTATGATATCTAGTTCTGCAGATGTAAATAGGATTATTTTCTTTTTGGTTTTAAAGCCATGTTGACTATTTTGCAAGACTCTATGCAAATATATTTCTATTAGCTTTTGTTAGGTGCTCTCTATACCTATTTAGAGAACTATCATTCTTAAATTTTAATCTTAGGTACAAAATTCCAATTCTTATTTTCAGAAAACATCTTGTCTGGGCCCCTAAGAACTTCACTTTCTCATTCAAATTTGTCTTTCTAACTTTCAGCAGAGTTACTTTGATTTTTTGGCAATTCATTTATGCACATATTAATCAACAGAAATATGTACTACTCACCTGGTTTGGCATATCTTGGGATATTCTCTGTTACTTTCTAAATATTTGTCCTCTTGATTGCTGTCTTCAAGCAAACAGAGAGATGTCTTAGGACTAGCTCAGCAGGCAATAATCAAGCACTACTACTCACCTATTCTTTCCCAGAACCTCACTGAAACCATTCCATTTAATTTTTGTAACAATTCTGGGGGCCATGGGAGGATTCATTACATGTAGTCACTGGTTCTTCTACTTCTCCCCAAAGGCCACATTCTTCTATTATTGACTATCTGACAAATATCATAATCCCTCCCTGCTTCTTATTATCTTTTTTGTTCCTTATTTTCTCTATAATATCATTTTCTTCTCCTATCTCCACCCTCTCTTTTGTGGAGAAATTTATATATCTAACTAATAAATTGCAAAGTGGAAATATATCTCTCAAGCACTTTTACCTTCTTTCTTAGGATGGAGACCAGGCTATACTTTCAGCATAGATAATAGTGGCTTTGCTATGGCAAAATTACAAATGTCATTTTAAACAGATCACTACAATATTTTTCCAACCTTCTTCATCTCCTTGTTATCCCTGCTTTTATAGAAAATAATGTGGCAAATCAGGCATGTGGTTCTCCAAAATTATAATTCTTCTTTTTACATCGGTAAGAATGACAAGTTTCTAGTTAGGGATGGAATATATCCAAAAGTGACTGTCTCATAATCAAATATTTGCTTGGAATTGTGCAGTTGAATTTAAATAAAAAAAAGATTTTAAAATAAAAAAGAAAAGATAAAAGAAAAGAGAAGAGTATACCCTTTGTATATCCACCAAGTTAGATACTAACAATAATATCTCCAATGTAGAAAGAAAACTAGTTAAATTTCTGGTGTCTCAGATATCTAAAAAGCAAAAAAAAAAAAATAATGGCCAATAAGTAAGATGAACTGACAATACTAACACAAGAAGACACATTTCACCATATAGATATAACATTAAGACTTGATAAAACCAAAACACTTACTGAAATTGAAAGATATACTCTTTTTCGAAAGAAACAAGAAGAGTAAGGTACCATTGTACATTAAGAAGATATACTTATGTAAGGAAATTCATGAACCAGAGAGAAAAGAAACATGGTAGAATACATTTAAGTGAAAGTTAATAGAGGCAGAAGTAAAGGCAATAGTGTCATAAAGATATACTCAAGACCACCTGAATAGAGAGGGGATCATAAAATCAAAGGTATGGAGCTGAAATGGACTTTTAATTGTGGTTGTTGAGTCATTTCAGTCATGTCCCACTCTTTGTAACTTGATTTGGGGTTTTCTTGGCAAAGATACTGGAGTGGTTTGCCATTCCTTCTCCAGACCATTTTACAGATGAGTAACTGAGGTGAACAGCATTAAATGACTTGCCCAGGGACCCATAGCTAGTAATTGTCTGAGGCCAGATTTGAAGTCATGAAGATGAGTTTTCCTGATTCCAAGCCCAGTGCTCTATGCAATGTACAATCTAGATGCCCAGTGAAAGGGACCTTAAAGATAATCTATTCACATACTCTTATTTTACAGATGAAGAAAGTAAGAGACTCAGAAAAGAAAGGTAAACTTACCCTGTCACAAAGCTAGTGTCAAAAGTGGGATTTGGACCCAGCTCTTCCTCACTCCAAGTCCTTACCAACAGGCTGGAACTGGTTGCTGGGGTAGAACTGTTAAAAAAATAAACAACTTTGAAGAGACTCCATACTAGATTTGTGACAGAGGAGGAGAATAAAGTTGCATATATTCTAAATACACATTAAATTTTTAAAGAACAAACTTCAAATAATTTGTTTGAAGGTTGAAATTATCCCATGGATGAAATTTCTATAAGGTAAAACAAGAAAAGATGGGACATTCAAAACTGAAATTCTGAAGGCACAAACAGATCCAATTCCAACTAGGAAGAACAGGGGGAGGGTGAAGGACTTTGTAAGGAAACTAATGTCGATGCAAAGGGAATTCACCAACCATCTTAGATTTTTCAAAAGATGCATAAAGATCATGGACGTCAGGGCAAGTAACAGAGGAAGACTGTGAAATCTTACTTTTTTAAGGTTTGTTGATGTGTTAGTGTTCACCTTACAATCATTTACAGATTATTCTCTCTCTGTGATAAGTTCATTATATTATTAGTTTTTCTTTACTGTTTTGTTATAATAAACTTATCTGAATATATATGAAATACTTTATATCTGTAATTTTAAAAAATTAACAGAAATCTACTTTCCTTCCCACCCACTACATACCATTGGAGAAAAAAGAAAAACAAAGCAAATTCTTTGTAAAAGTATGAAGTCAAGCAAAATAAAAATCTTCAATGACTATACTACAAAATCAACAGGTATTATTCTGCACCCTAAATACATTTTTACTCTATCAGGGACAGCATGATTCATTATTGGTCCTCTCAATTTGTGTATGGTCATTGTAGTAATTGTATTGAAATTTTATAGATTTTGAAGTTGTTTTTATAGTGTTGTTATTGTATAAATAGTTCTTATGATTATGCTTGTCACTCTTGGTGAATTTATAAAAGTCTTCAAAATTGTTCATTTTTATATTATTGGTACTTTACTATAAGTTGTTCCTATGGTACTTCACTCTGAAGCATTTCATATTACTATTTCCATGTCTTTTCCAAATCATCTATTTCCTCATTTCTAACAGTGCAACAATGTCCTAACATATTCATATCCCAAAACTTATTCATCCATACTCCTTGATGGGAATCCCTTTATTTTTCAACAATTTTTAAGTACTATCTCACACCTATCAGAGTGGCAAAGCTGACAAAGAAAAGGGAAAATAAAAAAAAATACTGAAAAAGCAGTGGGAAAACAGATACATTAATGTACTGTTGGTGGACCTGTGAACTTGTCAAGCCATCTAGGAAGCAGTGTGGAATTATGCCCCAAAAGTTATTAAACTGCAGCATGCCATTTGATCCATTGATAAAACTACTAGGTCTGTGTATCCCAAAAAGATCAAAGAAAGATGATAAGGACCCATATATGTAAAAATACTTTTAGAAGCTCTTTTAATGGTGACAAATAATTGGACATTGAAGTGGTACCTGTCCATTTGGGAATGCCAGAACAAGTTGTGGTTATATGAATGTGATGGAATGCTATCATGCTATAAGAAAAGATTAAGGATATCATTTCAGAAAAAAAAACAGCAATAAAAACAAAAACATGGGAAGAACTGTAGGAACTGATGCAAAGTGAAATGAATAGAACCAGGAGAAGAATCTGCACAGTGTTAGCAACATTGTAAAGAAAAACAACTTTGAAAGATGTAGCTCTGATTAATACAATGACCAATCACAATTCCAGAGGTTTTGTGATGGAACTGTCCACGACCAGGCGGAAGTGATTGATTCAGAATGCAAAGTAATACATATGCAAAACAAAAGTAGAACAAGGATATCCATTGTATCTTCTTCTATTTCACACAGTATTACAATTCCTGGCCACAGCAACAACAAAAAGAAAACGGCAATTGATGGAACATCATAGGTAAAGAAGAAATAAAATTGTCACTTCTTGCAAATGATATAATGGTATATGTAAAGAACCATAGTCAACAAAAACATTGACTGAAGCAATGAATAAATTCAGCAAACTTTCAGGATATCTAATAAACTCACACAAATTATCAGCCTTTGACTTTAGTACTAACTATAAAAATATGACAGTATTCTAAGAATGGAGTTGGGAGTTTTGTTGATTTGTTTTTAAAACACAGGATATACTTTGACTATCAAGCATACCAGAGACACAAAAAAGATTATTATTATATATATTTTATGCATATTGAGAAAATCAGTATCCTTGACATCTAGTATAGTGTTTTGCAGATATTATGTATTAAATAAATATTTGTTGACTTGAAAAAAAAATGAATCCAAGAAACAATTATATAGCATCATCACAGTTAGAATCATAGTACTAGCATCGCATAACTAGCATAAATAAGAGGAACAAAATATTCCAGCTCTTTGTACTTAGTTTGAGACATTAAAATCATTTTATTGTACCCTAAATGTTTTGGTTGAAATGTCCTTTTAATTGTTCAAGCTGTAATTTGTGAGAAAACTTACATTTTTGGAACAATTATGCAAAACACACCAAATTCAGTATTCAGAAATCATAGAATCAAAAACTGGGAACTAGAAGAGACTAAGAAGTAATCTAGCATAGTCTCTTCATTTCACAGATGAAGAAATTGAAGTCAAAAGGCCCCAAATCAAACATGCTGCCCAAGGTCACACCACTAGTTTTTTGGCAAAGCAGGAAAAAGCAAAGGCAAATAAATTTTTCTCTAAAACTTTCCAGAAAAGGGTTAATTTCTCTTTGTTTCTCTGTCTAATTGTGTCTCTGCCATTCCCCAAATACAACAGGATCAAAGACTGAATTTACATTTATACTTTAAATAAACATCAATCATTAACAAATTCATTAAGGACATTCAGTCATATTGTTAGTAAGTGCCAAACCAAATGTGGATGCACTGGAGATAGGAAGGCAAAACAAAAAAACAAAAAACAAAAAAAACCTTTTGATCCAAAGGATCTCACATTATCCAGGAGAGACCATGTTTTGCTTATAATCCTTAGTAGTAGTAATTAATCAGGGCCTTTGATTTAAATGGACATCTAAATGAGGCAGTGGATAGAGTAACAGGCCTGGAGTCAGAAAGACTCATCTTCCTGAATTCAAATCCAGCATCAGCCATTTTCTAACTGTGTGACCCTGGACAAGTCACTTTACCCCTGTTTGCTTCAGTTTCCTTATCTATAAAATGAGTTGGAGAAGAAAATGTCAAACTATTCCAGTACCTTTACTAAGAAAACCCAAAATAGGATCATGAAGAGTCAGACACAACTGAACAACTACTTTGATTCCAATAATGCAGGAAATCAATGCAAATTGGCATCAGCTCTATAATGTATAGTCTTAGAATTTAGATAGTTGCCTGGAGGTACTAAGCAAGGTACACAGTCATGCATTTATAACTGTAATAATTTGCTTAATGTAATCATTATTATATCATCTAGGCATAGCTAATTAACATGTTTTAACCAAAAGTCACAGATGAGATGTCTTTAAGAAATATTCCTCCAGCATCATGGCTTTCCTTAATCTAGTGGTATGCCCAGATTATTATTATGCATAGGTGTTACTTATTACTTATTTTGTTCTGCTTATCTTATTGATTTAGACAAGTGTTTCTCCAAAATCTAATACAAGACAAATACTGGATTTAACTTCTAAGGGAATTTGTGAGAGAAAGTAGATGGTTCAAAAATGTTTTAAGAAGCTTCTATGTATCTATATTTCCTACTGCTCTTTCCATAAGATATGTTAATTTGAGACTAACCGAGAATGCTAATTTCATGTCAAATGGAAATGGATTTTGGAAGAAGCAGGTACAAGGTTACACTAGGAGACATACACTGGATGACCCTGTGAAACTCCTTTTTTTTTGCCTTTAAACTAATATTTAAGAACTTTGGAAAGTTTGCTGGCATCAAAGTATATAGCTAGCTCAAATAACTGTATCTGTGCATTTAGGCTTGATCCAGTGACAAGTCACATAAACTATATAAAAGCCACCTACCCCCAAACCCCAGTGGCTTCCTGAACTTGAACAGACCCAACCTTGGGCAGGTTACTCCATCAAGATCTGGGCTAAAAGGGTTACATGTGGGATTAGGGGAAATGCTGAATCTAAATCATCCACTGAGATGATACTTAACATCTCCATGCCATAAATATGCTCAAATTATTTATATTTCCTTGTTTGAATGAACTTTAGCATTAGAAAACAAAAGTTCTGCATTGGCATTATTATTTCAAATTGCCTTCAAGATGCAGCTAAAATCCTACTTTCTATAGAACTCTTTCCTGATCCTCCCTTAGTGCTAGTGCCTTCCCTTTATGATAATTTCCATATTACATATGTGTTAATCTATTTATTTATTGTTTGTACATAGGGCTTCACATGTCTCACCCCCTTGAAGTGTGAGCTCCTTAGGTAACACATAGAAAAATGACTGGGCAGAGGGCAGGGAATATGATATTCCAAGGGGCAAAGGAACTAGGATTACAACCAAGAATCATCTACCCAGTAAAAATAAGTATAATCCTTCAAGGAAAAAATTGATATTAAATGAGATAGAGGACAAAAATGCAAACTAATTATTATAATTTTGACCATCATTTCTCCTCCAACAGATTGTCCCTTCTGTCATCACCACTCTCTTATCTTCAGTCTTTCCATCTATTGGCTGCTTCTTATTGATTACAAATGTGTCCATGTCTCTTCCATCCTCAAAGAAACTTAACTATTATCCTCTTCTGCCTTTTGTGGCTAAACTCCTTGAGAAAGCTATTTATAGTAGGTACTTCCACTTTCTCTCTTCTTAGTCTCTTAAATTCATACAATCTGGTTTCCAAGCTCATCATTTCACCAAAACTGCTCTTTCTAAAGTCATCAATGAAATCTTAATTGCTAAATCCAATGGCCTTTTTCTAGTCCTTATTCTTCTTGACCTTTCTGCAGGCTTTGATGCTATTAATCTCTCTCTCCTTCTTTGTGCTACCTGCTCTCATGGTTTTTAAAACACCATTCTCTCCTAGTTTTCTTCCTACCTATCTGACTATTCTTCAGTATCTTTTGGTGGAGCCTCATTCAGGTCACTTCCTTTAATGGTAGATGTTCCACAGAACTCTCTTCTGGAATCTTTTCTCTACTCCCTTGATAGTACTTCACTTGGTGATCTCATTAGCTCCCACAGATTTAATTACCATCTCTATGCTGATGATTCTCAAATATACTTACTCTGCTTCAGCCTCTTTACTCCTATCTCCACCTGTCTTTCAGGCATCTCATAATGTCCAACTGAACTCATTTTCTTTCTTTCTAAACCTTGCTCCCTTCTAATCATGTCTATTGCTGCTGAGGTCACTGCTATCTTCCCATTATCTCAACCTCAATATCTAAACTATTGCCAAGGACTGTCAATGAGTTTTAAAAACCATGAGAGCAGATAGTGGTGGAGGCCATCATGACCTCGTGCTTAGACTATTATGTTAGCTTGCCGATTAGTCTCCCTGCTTCAAATTGATCTCCAATTCATCCTTCATTCCTCCATGACAAAATTATTTTCCTAAACCCTAGATACAACCACTTCATTCCACTACTGAATAAACTTTAGTGTCTCTCTATCACCTACATAATCAAATATAAAATCCTCTGACATTCATAGTGTTTCATAATCTGTTTCCTGGCCTTTATAGTATTCTTACACCTTATTCCTCACCATATTGCTTGAGAGATACTGACCTCCTTGCTGTTCCTTAAACAAGATATTTCATCTCTTGGCTCTTGGCATTTTCTCTGGTTATCCCTCATGCCAGGAATATTCTCCCTCTTCATCTCTATCTTCTGATTTCTCTGTCATCCTACAGTTCCCAACTAAAATTTTATCTTTTACGGGAAAGCTTTCCGAAACCCTCTAAATTCTAGTGTTTTCCTCTTCTAATTACTTGTATTTATCCTGTATATAGCGTGTTTGGATATATTTGTTTTCTTAGTGTCTCCTCAATTAAACTGTAAGCTTCTTAAGGGCAGGGACTTTATTTTACCTTTTTTATATCCCCAGTACTTAGCATATTGTCTGGTACATATTAGCTCTCTCATAAATTATTAGTGACTGACAGACTAATATGATAAACTCACCTTTAAATGGAGGAGGGTTGCTAAATGAATTAGAAAGCAGAATCCAATAATATGTTGTTTAAAAGAAACACTTAAAACATAAATATTCCCAATAGTTAATTAAAATAAGGAGCTATGGAAGAATCCATTATGCTTCCAGGTAAATTTAAAAAGCAAGGGAGTCAATTGTGATTTCTGATAGACAGCAATAAAAATCAATTTGACTTAAAGAGATAAACAAGGAGTCAATGTTTAAAACATCATCAATAATAAAATATCAAAGTAGAAAGTATTCAGAAGATGGAAACTAGATATTGTAATTCTTATTAATATGTGGGCCAAAGAACTATTCATGGAAACAATAGATAATATTATTAAATAAAATTATGACAATGAGACTACTTGAGACAATATCAAAAATTTGGGGATATAGTCAACACATCCTCAGGGGGAAAGTGTCCCTCTATATTTTTAACAAGAAAATAGAGTAACAAGAGATCAGTTAACTGGACATGCAAGTAAAATACTCCACAAAACAGTAATTCTGAAGATAAAAGAATAAACAAGTTTGAAAAAAGTCAGTAAAGTAATAAAACTTGGAGTTCTTTTTTAAAGACCAATTCATTACACAAATCATTAGCTAATTTGATTGTTAAAAAGAGAGGAAAACCAAATCACTGATGTTAAAATTTATAAAAGGAAAAATTGCATCAGATGAAGCAGAAATAAAAGATGTTATAAACTATTTTGCACAATTACATGCCACAAAAACCTGATAACTTAAAAGAATTAGGTGAATACTTAGAAAAAATAATAGCCAGATTAGAAGATTTAAAAATAGGCAAATTAAATAGCCCAAGGAATAGACCAAAGGAGATAATATTCAGCATCATAAATTAACACTCAAAGAAAAAAATACTCAGTCCCAGAAGGATTTACACATGAATTCTATCACACATTCAAAGAAAATCTAACTCTAATTCTCCATAAATTGTTTGCAAGGTTAGTGAAATAAGGTATTCAACAAATTCTTTTTCTTGATAAAACAAATGTGGTTAAATTGGGGAAAGAGAAAAAAGAGAAATAAAAAATAGACCCATGTCTCTAATGAATATTGAAACAAATTAATGAATAAAATATTACCAAAGATGATAGACACTAACATATGCATAAGTTCTTTCACTGTGATCATTCTGAATCTATACCCAGAATAGAGAACTAGCTCAACATGGGAAAAGCTATAAATATAATAGACCATATTCATGACAAAATAATTTTAAAATAAGATGATTCTATTAATAAATACAGAAAAAGGTTTTTATCAAAATATTATACTCATTTAAAAAACACTAGAACTTATAAAGGTACATGAATAATTTGTTAAAGGGTAACATTATCTATTGAAAACTAAGTGCAGTACCACCTTGGTGATGCATAAAGGAAGGAACCTTCTTTCTTCCCATCCTTGTGACTTCTCTTGGGAAAATCTCACCATCCAGCAAGATTCTATCAGTCTTTGTACTCTACTTCATCACTTCACTCTGCTTCTCTGATTGAAGGATGGAGTCATGAAATATAAGATCTCCATTTAAGGATGGAGCTTAACTCAGCCATCTCATTTTTTACCTTGTTGCAATTTTCTGGAATTTTTCTGACTTTTCCAGTAACTCCACATGAGTTAGATACATTTTTCCTTCACAGCCTCCCTGATTTTTAGCTTCCTTTTTCGTGTTGTGATTTCCCTTTAGATTTTCAAATTTACGAATAGGTCCTTTCCCCTTTTCTTTTATCTCTTTGAGAAACAAACCTAATAGTGATATTTCTGGGTCCAAAATGATGCACAGTTTTTTAGCCCCTTGGATGTAGTTCCAAATTGCTCTCTAGAACAGTTGGATTAGTTTACAATTCCATCAACAGTTGATTAGTGTCCCAATTTTACCACAGCCTCTCAAGCATTTGTAATTTTCCTTTTCTGTCATGTTAGCCAATCCGGTAGGTGTGAAATGGTATGTGATTTTTTTCTTTTTTATTTATATTTCTCTAATCAATAGTGATTCCAAGGATTTTTTCATGTGACTTGATAGCTGATTTTTCTTCTGAAAACTATCTGTTAATATACTTTGGCCATTTATCAATTAAGGAATGACTCCCATTTTTATAAACTTGGCTCAGTTTCTTAATATTTAGGAAATGTGGTCTTTATCAGAGGAACTTTCTATTTAAAAAAATTCCACAGTTTCTTGCTTTCCTACTAATTTTGGCTGCATGAGTTTTGTTTATTAAAAAAAAACTTAACTTCATGTAATCAAAGTTACCCACTTTATTTCCCATCATCCTCCCCTTCTCTTGTTTGGTCAGAAACTCTTTATTCATAAATCTGACAGATGTTTCCCCGTACTCTTCTAATTTACTCATGATATGGCTCTTTACATATAACTCTTTTATCCATTTTAACCTTCTCTTGGTACAAGATAGGAGATATTCATCTATGCTGAGTTTCTGCCAAACTGCTTTCCAGTTTTCTCAACAATTTTTGTCAAATGGTGAGTTCTTACCCCAAAAGCTTGGATCTTTGAATTTATCAAACTCTAGATTACTATGGTCTTTTAATACAGTATTGCCTAGCTAATCTGTTGCATTGATTCCTCACTCCACTTCTTAGATAGTACCAGATTGTTTTGATGATTACCACTTGCTAATATAATGTGAAATCTGGTACTGATAGGCTTCCTTGCTTTACATTTATTTTCAATTAATTTCCTTGTTATTTTTGACATTTTTTCTTCCAGATGAATTTGTTATTATTTTTCCTAGCTCTATAACATGTCTTTAGTAGTTTTATTGGTATGGCAATGAAAAAATAAAATAGTTTTGGTATAAATGTCATAATTATTATATAGGCTTTGGAAGGTTTTGAGAGTTCTGACTTCTAGAGTGTTTAAAATGTTTAGCTTGTATTTGATTGTCTTACATATATCAATGTATTAGTAAACTTTGTTGTGAACAGTGTTCATGTTAGGTATTTTTAGATTAAGATAGAAATGGCTTGGGATACTTACAACCTAAATTTTCTCAAGTGTCAGGTAAACTCTGGTTTCCTACTTTGGTGTTCTATTATTGATTAGGTTAGAAATGCAAGATTTGATATGATTTTCACAACATGAACTAGTTGTTGGAGAAGGAAATTTTTGAGAATTTGTGCCAACTTTTATTGAGATCTGTTTTGAAGGGATACTAGTAGTAACATCTGAGAACCCTCTACAAGTAACTTGGAACCAGAATGGGAAATCCAAAGGAGGGGTGCCCTTGAGGACACAATATTTTCCAGACAACCCCAAAGAAAAATGTTTCAGGGACCAGACAACTGCATGGGGCATCTAAGATTCAGGATGAATTGTGTTGATTTAATGGATATTCAAAAGAAGTACTAAGTAGCCGATACTTAATGTCTGTTACTGTTGCTCTCTGTGTCTGTGGCCCATTTGGCTTTTATTTTCTATATCTGTATACTAAATTATCTCAATTATCTTAATGCTGTTTGACTTTCCCCTTCTAAATAGTCCCTAATTTTGGTCATTCCTACTATGGCATAATCTGTGCTTGGTTAATGGTTCTGTTCTCACTTTGTAATTGGTACTATTTCAGGGATATCCACAGTACTATTTTACCTAGTGTGCTCTCTGTGGTCATTGGCAGGTCTAGAGGTTGTCTTTGACCAACAGTAGGGGATGTTAAGGACTGTTAATGGATACTCTGAACTTGTCTTTTTGAGTTGTCATTTTTTTTCCATAAACACTGGACCCAAAGTATTCAAAAAGCCCTAAATATGTCAATGACAAAGCTCCCCACCCACCACCTACACACACACCTGACATAATTTGTTTGCATCCCAAAATGGACTCCCTGTATATCCTTGGGAATATCCTTGGGTGCCACACAGTATGCATTAGGTTTATGCAGTTGGGACCCAGGTAGGTAAGCAGACCATGCTATCTTCATACTCTAGCAGTTCCCAAGGGAAAAGAATGTGGCTTTTGACATCACCTTGCTCCTCCCCTTTTGTTTTTTTTTTTCACTTTTCCTACCTTTACTGTAAATTTCCCCCTCTCATGGCATGCTCCTTTAGATGGAGATTTATGTTTCAACTTCCTTTCTTTGTCCTACTGTTATAAATAAGCAAACTTCTATATGGATTGTGAACTCTTTGGGTTCCACATGCATGTTCAATTCTCTTGTAATAAATCTAGTTTTAAAATAAGTTTGATGAAGTTGTGATTGACTGTTGACAAATTTTACTGTGCTGTAAGAAGTACAGATACAAAAGATTTGGAGAAATATGGAAAAAGTCATATAAACTTATAGGGTAAAGTGAGCAGAATTGTGATGAGAACTTACATGATGGTCACAATAATAGCATGAAGAAAAAAAATTCTGAAAGGTGTCTGACCAAAGCAGCTACTAGGTGTGATTTCAAAGGACTGAAGATTAAACAAATTTATCTTCCATCTCTTGGCAGAAAGGTCATGAATGGACCAGACCTACAGAGTAAGACATATATTCTCAAATGGCCAATGTGTTGATTTATTCTGCTTTATCATACATATTTGTTACTATGTAGGATGATCTCCTGGTAGGGGAAAGTGATTAATGAATAGGAAGGAATCTTCTGGAGCCAGCTCTAACCTGCTCAGGAGAGGTAATTGTTAAAATTTTGCATTGATATAATGCAATATAATTGATAAAATTGATATAATGTTCAGGGCTAGATTTATTGTTTTGTCAGTTATCCAGAATTAAGAAAATGTTCATAATGTGGATTGAACTTAAAAGTGTGTGTACATGTTGTTTTTTTTTTTACTAGAGAGATCAGTTGTTAAACATTTACCAGCACACACCCCCTGTGCTGCTCTATAAACACTGCTTGAAGCAGGAGTGTAGTAGAAGGCTCAGGGAATGAAAATATTGCCAGACTGAATGATGATGATGATGATGATGATGATGATGATGATATTGATAATAATATTTATATGGTGCCATACATTTTGCAAAATATTTTATAGCTATTATCCCATTTGAGCATCACAAGACACCTGGTAGTAATGGGCATAAAAACATTAACAAAAATATTTTTGTAAATGTACAGAAGCAAAAAAGAAGTGCATTAGAAGATACAAATAGAGAAATTTTATCACTAGCTTATTAAATTAAACATATATGCGATACATACATATCCCTTTCAATATTGTATATAACAAAAGTTCATAATTTCTCATACTATCCTCTTCTATATTCTTCTCTATATCATGATATATTTGTGTTTGTTGATGATTAATACATGTACAATGAAGATATTAAAGAATCAATTGAGGAATAGAAATCATTTCATTCCTCAAGAATTTTTAAGCAGCAAGGGATCTTTAAAGAGCATATAGATTAAGAGTTCTTATTTCAGGGGATCTGTGAACTTAAATGGGAAAATAATTTGTAAGCTATTTCAATCTAATTGGTTTTTGTTCTAATCCTATGTAATTTTTGTGTGTTTAAAAACATTATTCTGCAAAGTGATCCAAAGGCTTCCTATGTCTATTAAAGTGGTCATGCCAGACAAAAAGGTTAATACTTAAAACCCTGGTCTTCTAGAAAGATAAAATCCTTCATTTTGTAGGTAAGAAAACTGAGGACTACAAAAGTTAAGAGTATTTTCCCCAAAATCATTAACATTTAATAACAGAGCTGGGACCAGACAACATGTTTTTGAGTACCACTTCAGAAATTCCTGTTACAGAATGAATCAATGAATGAACAAATGAACAAAATATTTATTAAGCTCTTACTGTGTGCAAAACAATTTGCTAAGTTCTGGGGAAACAAATACAAAATAAGACAATCCCTGCTCTCAAAGAGTTCACATTCTAACAGAGAAGACAATATACATGGAAGGTTACGGCTTTGAGTCAGATGGGAAGGTCCTGTGGGCCTTTATGGTGCAGTGACAAAAAAAAATAATGCTCATTCTTTAATGTTGTTTCAGTGTTATATAAACATTTAACAATGCAAAGGATTTTGGTAGAAATACCTTTCTTTTATGGGTCTTTAGCAGCTCTGGAGGTAGTACCTACAGAAGCAATCACCAGGCTGCATCTCCACAAGAGTTGTTTTCCAACATTCCAAATTCGTAGGTCCAGTGTTGTGGGCTGTCTCTATCAGGATCCAAGGGGCAGTGGTGATCAAGGGGATAGTGGTGGTTTGACCTGCCTGGCACAAGCTGCCTCCTGGATCCACTTCATGGTGCCTTTCTATTTCAGGTAGGCTATCTTGCTTCATCTTTTATGTAATGATTCTAAGAAAAATATTTATTTATGTTAGCATTCTATTTATTTCAACTCAGTAAACATTTAGATTGGTTATGCAGACCTATATATGTAGGTCTGTATAACACCTAATGACACACCTAATGCTAGCTCTCATGGAGTTAGAAGAGAGAGAAGAAGAGGTAGTGGGGGTGGGCAATGTCAAGACAGAGGAAAATTAGGTCAAACACACAACTGACTGACAAGTTATTATATGATAATGTGTGGAGAAGTTTCAAATAAAGTTACATGAGAGATTTAAGATGGGACAGATCACTGTGAGGATCAGACAAGATTTCATGAAAGAGGTGACCCTTGAGCCATGCTTTGAAAGAAGGGAAGAATTTCAATAAGAAGAGATTGAGAAGACCATTGTTATTATGGCAGATAAAATGTACAAAATCCTGGATACAGGAAAGAACAAGACTGAGGAATAATTTGACTAGAACATATAGTGCCAAATGGGGTCATCTGCCTAAGAATAATTAGTACATCTGTGCATCTTTCGATCTGACATTCAGTGAAACTACATAGAACAAATTTTGGGTACCAACAGCATTACCTTAGAACAATTCACATCACATTTTCTAAGGAGCCATTTTTTCATAGTTACCATGCAACTTCAGTATAACTTGACCACCCATCTCATGATTGATGAGTAATTATATACATTTTATTTTATTTACACACTCAGTGTACTAGGTTAATGACTCATCAAATTTTGAATGATTTACATTTCTTTTTAAAATAATCTCTTACTATTCAAGCACAATAGTCTGCTTTCCTGTTTCCATCTTAAGTAAACACTCTAGTAAGTGGCACCAAGATGGTGGAGAAAAGACAGAAAGTTACCTAAGTTCTCCCCAGATTTCCTTGGATACAATGTTAAGCCTCTAAACAGATTCTGTAGCAAGAGAACATATAAAAAGATGGAATGAAACAGTTTTCCAGTTAAAGATAACTTAAAAGGATTTCATAAAAGTTTTGGCTCATGTGAGTAAAAGTGCAGTGCAGCCCAGCACAGACGATGTCTGGGCAAGCCACCAGGAGACTCTTAGCCACCGCACCAATTGGTAACCAATGCCCCTCTGTCCTGGTTCAGCAGGCTAGTAGAACAGCAGGCCAGCTGTGAGGCCTCAAGCCCCAGTACAGGGAGCAAGCTGCCAGTCCCAGAAAACCAGGGCAACAGACACGACTAAGTCTGGCCACCTTAGTGCAGTGGGCAAACCACCAGCACCTCAGGCCCCAGTGCAGAAAGCCATTGACCAGACCTCTGGCCCCCAGCATAAGAAGCTTATATGGAATGATGCTGAGTAAAGTGAGCAGAACGAGGAGAACATTGTACATAGTAACAGCCACATTGTGCAATGACTAACTTTGATTAACTTAGTTGTTCTCAGCAATACAAGAATCTAAGACATCTCCAAAAGTCTCCTGGTGGAAAATGCTATCCACATCCAGAGAAAGAACTATGGGAGTTTAAATGCAAACTGAAGCCTACTATTTGCTCCTTTTTTTTCTTCTGTTTTGTTTTGCTTCTCCTTTCTTGTGGTTCCTCCTATTGGTTCTAATCCTTCTTTACAACAAGACTAATGTGAAAATATGTTTAATTGGAATGAATAAGTAGAGCCTATTGCAAGCTGTCTTGGGGAGGGAGGCAAGGAGAGAAAATTTAAAACTCAAAACCTTGTGGAAGTGAAGGTTGAAAACTAAAAATAAATTAATTAAAAAAGAGTTAAAAAAAAGTAGAATTGGCCAAATGGAACAGGAGGTACAAAAGTTAAATGAATAAAATAATTCCTTAAATTCTAGAATTGAGCAGGTGGAAGCTAATGACTCTATGAGACAACAAGAATCAGTTAAAGAAAATCAAAAAAATGAAAAAATAGAAGAAAATGTAAAATACTTCATTAGAAAAACTACTAACCTGGAAAATAAAACCAGAAGAGATAATTTAAAAATTATTGGGCGACCTGAAACCTATGATTAAAAAAAAAAAAAGATCCTGGACGAGTATCTTTCAAGACATCATCAGGGGACAGAGCCAAGACGGTGGAGTAAAAGCAGTGACTTGCTAGAGCTCTCCCCCAAACCCCTCCAAATACCTGTAAAAAATGGCTCTAAACAAAATCTAAAGCAGTATAACCCACAAAAAGAGTGAAACAAATTTCCAGCCCAAGACAACCTGGATAGTTGATAGGAAAGGTATATTGCTCTAGGCTGGGAAAGGAGCAAAGTTTGGCGTGGGTGCACAGGCCTCAGTGAACCTGGAGCAAGCCTCAGAGGACTGAATCACGAGCAACTGTGGCAGTTTCCAGAATTCTCAACCCATGAACGCCAAAGACAACTTAGAAGGTCAGTAGGAAAAGTCTGTGTCTACAGTGAGAGAGAAGTGTGCGGTCCCAACCCTGGTCCCCGAGCGTGGCCCTGGGGCAGCACCTGCCTGCTGAGCTTCTGTCCCACAGACTGAGGGGGAATCCAGTGGCTGATCAGAGGGGGATTGCAGAGATCTCTTTACTGGTGCAGGATTCTCTTGCTTTGCCTGTGCTTGGATCTGGGTCACAGCTCTGGGTGGTTTTCCTGGGGTGAGGAGGAGTGCTGGTGTGGTAGAGATGGTAGTGGTGGTGGAGAGGAAATCCTCCTCACAGTTCTAAGACAGAAAAGAGTGCTTGTGGTCACTCATAGACCAGAGCACAGGACAGGAAAGGAGTAAACACCTCACCCTTGATCATAACACCTTCGAAGAACTGAAAATTTTCAGGTCCCTAGAAGTATTTCTGAAAACAGCTGCACAAAACACCAAAAGCTTGAGACAGTACATTCTCCATTCTAGAAGCAGACCCCTACCTTAACAAAGACTTTATAACTCAAGTAATTGGCTGAGATCATGAGCAAGCAGCGTAAAAAGAGTCAGACTATAGAATCTTACTTTGATGACAAAGAAGATCAAAACCTACAACCAGAAGAAAACAACAAAGTCAAAGCTCCTACATCCAAAGCCTCCAAAAAAAACATGAATTGGTCCCAAGGCATGGAAGAGCTCAAAAAGGATTTTGAGAAGCAAGTAAGAGAAGGAGAGGAAAAACTGAGAGTGATGCAAGAAAATCATGAAAAACAAGTCAACAGCTTGCTAAAGGAGGCCCAAAAACATACTGAAGAAAATAACACCTTAAAAAATAGCTCAACCCAAATGGCAAAAGAGGTCCAAAAAGCCAATGAGGAGAAGAATACTTGAAAAGGCAAAACTGGCCAAATGGAAAAGGAAGTCCAACTCACTGAAGAAAATAATTCCTTAAAAATTAGAATGGAACAATTAGAAGCTAGTGACTTTATTAGAAATCAAGACACTGTAAAACAAATTCAAAAGAATGAAAAAATAGAAAACAATGTGAAATATCTCATTGGAAAAACAACTGACCTGGAAAATAGATCCAGGAGAGAAAATTAAAAAAAAATATATTGGGCTATCTGAAAGTCATGATAAAAAAAAAGAGCTTAGACATCATCTTTCAAGAAATTATCAAGGAAAACTACCCTGATATTTTAGAACCAGAGGACAAAATAGAAATGGAAAGAATCCACCAATCACCTCCTGAAAGAGATCCCCAAATGAAAACTCCTAGGAATATTGTAGCCAAATTAAAGAATTCCCAGGTCAAGGAGAAAATATTACAAGCATCCAGAAAGAAATAATTCAAGTATTGTGGAAACACAATCAGGATAACACAAGATTTAGCAGCTTCTACATTAAAGGATAACAGGGCTTGGAATATAATGTTCTGGAGGGCAAAAGAGGTAGGATTACAACCAAGAATCACCTACCCAGCAAAACTGAGCATAATGCTTCAGGGGGAAAATTGGACATTCAGTAAAATAGAGGACTTTCCAGCATTCTTGATGAAAAGACCAGAGCTGAATAGAAAATTTGACTTTCAGATACAAGACTCAAGAGAAACATGAAGAGGTAAACAAGAAAGAGAAATCATAAGAAATTTATTAAGATTGAACTGTTTACATTCTGCATGGAAAGATGATATTTGTAACTCAGGATTCTTTTGTCAGTATTAGAGCAGTGAGAGGGAAAAATATGTGTATGTATATGCATGTATATAGATAGATAGATAGAAGGTACATGGAGATTTGAAGAAGGGGTGATATCTGGAGTTTTAAGGGGTGAGAGAGGATTATAAGGAGAGAAGGAGAAAGGGAGAGATAGAATGGGGTAAATTATCTCACATAAAACAGATAAGAAAAGGCTTTTACATTGGAGGGGAAGTGGGGGAAGGTGAGAGGGAATGAGTGAATCTTATTCTCATCATATTTGGGTTAAAGAGAGAATAATATACACAATTGGCTATGGAAATCTATCTTACTCTACAGGAAAATGGGGGGAAGAGGGCAAGAGAGCAGGAGGATGATAAAGGGGAGGGCAGATTGGGGAGGGGGTAATCAGAAGCAAACACTTCTAAGGAGGGACAGGGTCAAAAGAGAGAATAGAATAAATAGGGGGTGGGATAGGATTAATGAAAATATACTTAGTTTTTTACAACATGACTACTATGGAAGTGTTTTGCATGACTACACATGTATAACCTGTATCGAGTTGCTTTCCTTCTCAATGAAGGTGGGTGGGGAGAGAGGAAGGGAGAAAATTTGGAACCCAAAGTTTTAAAAACAAAAGTTAAAAAAAAATTGTTTTCACATGCAACTGGGAAATAAGATATACAGCAAAGGGGTATAGAAATCTATTCTGCCCTACAGGAAAATTGAAGGGGGAGAAGGAAATAAGAGAAGGGTAGGAGAGATAGAAGGGAGGGCAGATTAGGAGAAGGGGTATTCAAAATGCATGCCATCTTGGGGTGGGGGGGTGACAAGATGGGGAAAAAATTTGGAACTCAAAATTTTGTGGAAGTAAATGTTGACAACTAAAAATAAATAAATTATTTTTAAAAAAATTAAAAAAAAAGAAATTATCAAGGAAAATTGCCCTGAGTTCCTAGAACCAGAGGGTAAAATAGTCATTGAAAGAACCCCCCAATCACTTCCTGAAAGAGATCCCAAAATGAAAACACCAAGGAATATTGTAGCCAAATTCCAGAATTATCAGGTCAAGCAGAAAGTACTGCAAGTAGCCAGAAAGAAAACAATTTAAATATCATGGAATCACAATCAGGATTACACAGGATTTAGCAGCTTCTACATTAAAGAATGAAAGGGATTAGAACATGATATTCTGGAATCAACTACTCAGCAAAATTGAACATATACTTTCAGGGGAAAAGACGGATGTTCAATGAAATAGGGGACTTTCAATAATTCCTGATGAAAAGATGAGAGCTGAACAGAAAATTCAGTCTTCAAATGCAAGGCTCAAAAGAAGCATAAACAGGTAAATAGGAAGGGGAGAATGAAAACATGTTTTTCAATAAGGTTAAACTGTTTACATCCTTACACAGGAAGATGATACTTGTAAATATAAGTTGACTTTGATGTAATAATATAAAAAATTAATTAGTGGTGAAAAAACAGGATTGTACTGGGAGAAGACAAAAAGGGGAGGCAGAATAGGGTAAATTATATCACGTGAAGAGATGCAAAAGACCTATTACAGTACAGGGAAAGAAGGTGGGGGGTGAGTTTTGTTTGAACCTTACTCTTAGTGGATACATTTGTGTCATACATGGAATTTGGTAAGATTTCTTATTTATCCTTTTTTTCCAAACATTTTATGTAGTATTGGAATTATTTGTCTTTAAAGGTTTGGTAGAAAAAAAAAAACAAAAAGGAAAAGGACCTACATATACAAAATATTTATAGCAGTGCTTTTTTGGTGGAAAATTGTAGGAAATTGAGGAGAATGTCCATCAATTGTCAAATGGTTGGACACACTGTGATATGTGCATGTAATGTAATGCTATTGTGCTATGAGAAATGATGACCAGGATGCTCTCAGAAAAATCTGGAAAGACTTACATGAGCTGATGAAAAGTGAAATGTACTATGTGCAGCAATATTGGAAGATAATCAACTGTGAACAACTTAGCTATTCTCATTAATACAATGATCCAAGATAATTCTGAAGGACTTATGATGAAAAATACTATCCATTCTTAGAGGAAGAACTAGTGGTATCTGAATACAAATCGAAGCATACTTTTTTTTTACTTTATTTTCGAATTTTTTTTAACAACATCACTAATATGGAAATATGTTTAGCATGACTACATATGTATAACCTATATCCAACTGCTTGCCTTCTCAATGAGGGTACTAGGGAGGAAGGAAGGGAGATAATTTGGAACTAAAATTTTTTTAAATGAATATTGAAAATGTTTTTAGATGTAATTGGGGGGAAATAAAATGCTAAATAATTTCAAAAAGAATATAAATTCAGGATAGAACCAGGATAATTTGATGCTTTGGAAGAACATAGAACATTAATTTGAATACTTAAGGAGGACCTGGTGAAAACTACAAGATACAAACTTTTAGTGCCAATAAAGGATAGTTTGTGAACTTTAAAGAGTGTTGTGATATGGTCTGCATAACATAAAAATGACTGAGAAGGCTACCTGCTGTGATATAGACACAGTACATGAGCTTCCTGAGGTGCTGGTGGAAAATAATCTAAAGAAAATTGGTACATGCTTTGAGTTTCAAATATTGCTGAGGTAGAGTTTTATGAAAGTGTACTCCTGACTGGACAATTATGTCACTGGGAGAGAAGATGGCAGCAGAAGTCTAACACTGACAATATTTACAAAAAAGCATATGTAAATTGCCTTGGATTAATACAATCAAAATAGAAAGCTTAAATAATCCAGTCTTAGAAATTAAGCCATTAACAATCACCTTAAAATTAAAAAAAATGCACTATACTGAATTATATGTGAATTCTTTTAAATCTCTTTGGTTTTTATTTATCCCTTTTTTTTAATTTTTATCTTCAATAAGCTGAGATGACTGTTGTCAATTTATTATAGAGAAGGAAACATGAGTAAAGCAATATAGATAGGAGGATACAGAAGTATAAGCTAAAAACATAACTCCAGGTCAGGAACTTGCAGAATGCAGACCAGGAGGGCAGTGAACAGATCTTTTCTCTGGATTGTAACACCTTGGAAGCATGGAAACCTTGTAAGTTTCAAGACTGAGCTGTGAAAGCAATAGAAAGAGACAAAATGATAGAAGCTCGGGCCAGACATTTCTTTCCTTCCTGCTAGAAGAGAACAAAGTTTTATGAATGTCCCAGGACAAGAAGCAGATGAGGGACAATAGATTTGTGTCCCATATATGAGGTATATATAGCATTATGTTTCCTATTTGTTGTGCTACTCTTCACTAGAAAATTTGTGACTTTATGGTAACACAACTGCTAGAAGAGAACAAAGCTTTATGAATGCCCCAGGACAAGAAGCAGATGAGGGACAATAGATTTGTGTTCCATATATGAGGTATATATAGCATTATGTTTCCTATTTGTTGTGCTACTCTTCACTAGAAAATTTGTGACTTTATGGTAACACATCAAAGAATTATCACAGGATTCCTATGCTCAAGGAAGAATGAAATTTTCTGGTTTTAGAAAAGAGTGTGGTACAATGGAAAGAACACTAGATTTGGAATTAGACTATCTTAGTTTAAAATCTGGCTCTGCCAGTTAGTCCCTGTTTGCCCTTAGGCAAGTCACTTCATTTTTCTAGACTTCAGTTGGCTCATTTTTAAAATGAGAGGGTTGAGCTCGATGCATCTATGGTCCCATGAACCTGAAAAAAGAATGTGCCACTCTGCATTTTATAACCCAAGTGGCTACCTATTTTATAACCCACACCATAACTTTAACCAGCATTTTCTAAAATAGATTATTAAACCAATTATTAGCAAATATCTTGCAAATAATTATAGACATCATAGATTCATCAACAACAGGCTGTGACAGATTAATCTTATTTCATTTGGGACAGGGTTCTCAACCTGGTAGATCTAACAAATGAAGTTGCTATGGTTTATCTCAACATCAATAAATTATTTGATTGAGTGTCCCATACTATAAAAAGATAGGGAGATGTGGGCTGGATGCTAAAAACAGTGAGATGGATTGAGATAATTCATGTCCAAACTCAAAAAGTAGATGTTAATGATTCACTCTCAAATTGGTAGAATAAACCCAGTGGTGGGCAAACACAACTTATGCTTGATTTTGTGTTATTTGCCATTTTTATTAATTAATTGGATGAAGGCAAAAATGACATACACATCTAATTTACATGATACAAAACTGGAAACGACACTGGATAGCAGAGCCAGGATCCAAAAGGACCTTGAAAGGATAGAAGTATTGGAATCATTCTAATAAGATGATGGATAGACGGAATGGGAAAAAAAGCTCATTTATTAAATGTTTATTATGTGCCCAGCACTGAACTAAGTATATTTGAAAATACAAATAGAAAATTGAGACAGACTCTACTCTCAAAGGGCATTCACATTCTAGTTGGGGGTGGTAACACATAAAGGAGAGCTCCTCTTCTGGTCATGACAGGAAGAAATGCCAAGTAGTACTTAGGTTCTGACAGGGAAATTAACAATGCTGATGGCAATGTCCTGAGGACCTTAGGGGGCTAGGGCAGGGCAGATAATCACTAATAAAAAGGATGATGGGTCCAAAGATCAAAATGTAACTGCATTCTAGGAGTCATGATGAAGCTGACTGATGAAGTGGGCATCCTGGGCATAAGGAGCTCTTTTTGCAATGTGACTTGGTGGGATGACACCCATAGTTAGACTATAACTGTTTCACAATAAGTAAAAGAAGAGAGGCCAAATAGCATCACATGTGAAGAAGATAAGTATATATAAGGAAATGCAGAAATCAAAGTTAGGAAACATGAGGGAGATATACAGATGATGATCAATGGAGACAAAAACAAAAGTTGTGTTATCAGAGTATATTATAGGCCACCTGGACAAAAGAAAAAAATATAGGTGAAGAGTATAGGAAACACATCACAGTCACAGAAGTATGATAAAGAAATAATGGGGGAATTCAATTATCAGCATATCCAGGGGAGCTTTCTCTTTGCCTCAAGCAGAATTTCTAGCAATTTCCAGAATTACTTTAATTATAATTTCATCCTTTAATATGTGACTCAATCTATATTGAGTAAAAGGCATGATCACTGCTCAGAGTAGATAAGATGACAGCCAAAAGCAGAGAAGAAAGAATTAAGCGACTTGTATTTTGATTCTACTTTCTCACTGTTAAGGAGAATGATCTGGCCAACAGGGAGCTGAAATGCATGTAAGGAAACGTTAAGAAAGAACCTGGCTATGGAAGCCAACATTAAGAGTTAGTTTTAGCTACATCCCAGGGTACTGAAAAATAGATCTGATTTTTTTAGTCCCGTAACTGCTCATTGAATAATTATGGAAAGAATCCAACTGACAGTACTAGCTTGGAGAAAGACCACTATTTTTTTATAAGGGAAGGCAATGAACTCTGTAACTAATGATAAATCAGAAAGTGTTGACTTTCACTGTTAGTACCTCTAGAATTAATCCTTAAAGGGAATTATTGAAAAAGACATGATTACCAAGAGTAAATGTCCCTTCATGAAGAGTGTTGGTCATGCTTAACTAGACTTATTTTTTTAATAGTGTTACTGGAACAGTAGATCAAATAAATATTCTAAATAAGAGTATACCTTAGTTTCAGAATTCCTTGATTTAACTAGCATTTATGAAGCACTTATGTGTCATGGCCTTTTATGAGTGTTTGTGATACAAACACAAAAATGAAACATTCCCTGCCTTCCCTAGTCATATATTCTATTGGGAGGAAAAAAAAACATCTACACATATAACTAAATTTTTAAAATGCAAAGTAATTTGTTAGGGGAAGGGAAACTAGCATATGAGGGCTCCAGTAACACAGGAGCTAAATGTCAGAGAAAGCTATGGATTCTAAGAGACAGAGGTAAAGAGGGAGTTCTAGGTATATGGGGGGAACATTTGAAAGGCACAGACAGGAGACACAGCATTAGATACAAGAAATAGGAATAAAATTCAATACATCTGGAAAAAGTGGTAAGGCACCTGATTATGAAGGGCTTTAAATGCCAGAGCAGTTTGTATTTTGTTCTGGAGACCATAAGGAGACAATAGAACTACTTGAACTTGGGAGTGGCATGGTCAAGCTTAGACTTTAGGAATATCAGTTTGGCCGCTGTAGCTTCACAAACTACATCATGCTATTCTTGTGGAAAAGTGGAAAAATATGAATGAGATAATAAAATAGTAACAATAGCTAGCATTTATAAAGCACTTCTAGCTCTGCAAATACCTTACAAATATCCCTTTTCATCCTATAGCAACTCTCACAACAATACCAGCTTTCTAAATTTGTTATGTATTACTTCCCTGCATGCACTCTATGATCTAACTAAACTAGCTTTCCTTTTATGCCATACATGACACTGTACCTTCTATCTCCAAGTCTTTGCCTGGAATATACTTACTCCTCACTTCTACCTTGTAGAATTCCTAATTTTCTTTAAGACATGAAGTCTTTCCTGATGTCTCTGGATACTACTACCTTCCTCACCCCTAAATTACCTTGTATTTATTTTATGTATATTATGTATATCCCTCTATTGAAACTAAGCTGTTTAGGGTCAGGGACCGTTTTAATTTTGTAATCTGTGTCATCAGGGTCTAGCATATTATGAGTGCTTTGTAGATTCTCATGGGTCATTAACTGATTTAACTTACATAGGTCTGGCTGTCTTTACCTATAAAATGAGGGAATTGGACCCAATGATCTTTAAATTCCTTTGTGGACTAAATTTAAAATTTTGAACATCTTACTTTGTCATACAAAGGTTATTACTTTGCTACAGTTCTTACAGAAAACATTGTAGGACTTAGGTTTGCTTATCTACTGTTTCTCATTTCCAATAAATGACAGGCTCACCTCCTTTTCTGTCCATATTTGGCTTCAATGATACCTTTTTGTGTTATCTTATACAAAAGTCGTGTATCCTCCCTATTCCCACTCTGTGCCTTTCCATTGCCATTAGGGTTACTTTTAGTTTGGATTATTTTGGAATGTGGTTTTCTTTGGCATAATAGGATCATGTCAATAATGCTAATATTAGTGGTTTGGGCTTTTGTTGTGGCTAGTAGCAATGAGAGAGTGAGGGAGTGAGAGGTGAGAACCCAGAAATATGAAAGGAGGAAGAGAGTAACACTGGCTCTGAAGCTACTATCCCAACCATCCTACCACTGACAGATCAGGTTCCCAGAGAGAGTGGTTTCTCTCCTCCCTGAGGGATTGGAGGTGGTGTTCTAATATTAGAATTAAAACTCCAACTGGTGTGTCCCATATTGATTATCAATTGATATCAGTCAGCAAGTAAGACTAATCAGCTATATAGAAATATGTATTTATTATGGTCTTATAGTAAGAATAGTTGGCACAAAACATTCCCCAAAACTGAGAACGTACTCTCCTGCAAGTACTTACAGAATCCAGGGGAAAAGAGATCACAAGCTTCTAGAGACTTTGGTGGCTGTTTTGACCCTGCTCACTGCACAACTGTTTTATAAGTCCTCTGGCATAAGAGGAGTCCCTCCCCAGGAGGATATATTCCCTTCTTGACCCTGGACTCATGTTATACTCTCCCAGTGTATGTGTGGATATTAATGTTTTAATTCCTTGTCTGGGAACCCAGTTTAAGTCTAAGAAAAGGCCCATGTGCCAGTCAGAGATGGTAGGGAAAACAACCCCTTAGTGATTTTGGGTACTGAGAATAACATGTAAAACAATGGGAGTTAGTTCAATACAAAGCTTTATTGCAATTATTGGGAAGAGGAGGAAGGAGAGAGAGGAAAAGGGGACCCAACATACAACTCAGACATACAAACTAACATAGGGTACAACTCATATAAGGGCAATGCTGCATTGGAGAGCACAGAAATGTGCATCCATTCAGGAGAAAAGGGCTGCTCCAGCTGGAAGGGACAGTATGCTCCAAAGTGCTCTTCTGAGTGTGAAGTTCTTATACTATGAATTTGAAAGGTGGAGTTGGCCAAATTGTTTATCAAGGTTCAGGGCAAAATGTTAGTTTTTTAACTTTTTTTTTTATTAAACACATTCCACAGTACAGAGCTTTAGGTCCTGAACAATAATTGTACAATTTTAATGATTTCAATAAACTATTCAGATACAAACTTATTTCAAAGAGATAACTGGCAAATATAATTAATTACAAGTTAGAAGTAGACTATCCCAGTGCTTTGATACATTAATACAGCAGCAATGGTTAGCAAAACCCAAATCCAGAATTTAGCCAGGACTTGCTATTTTAAATCCCCCAAGTCAGATTCCTTGGGTGCCAAAGACAAAGTCTACTGCTATGGTTTAACAAGCATAATCCAAATGTATCATGCACGTTCAAACACTATGATCTCCCAAGGAAGATGAAGAATTTCCTTTTCACATGTGCATAAAAAAAGACACTGCTCTCTGAGAAACAATTTGCCATTTTGTTCTGGGTTACAAGAGAATCTTTTCTTAGCTAGTTTAATATAAAGCTATGAGATGGAAAGGCTTAAAAGTAAGCCACTTTCATGAACTACTGTCAAGATTACAAAACTGTGACCTTGTCATCTGGGATCATTCCTGATTCCAGAGGAACAGTAATGAAAACCTGTTGTCTCTGAGAGGGAGGTGATAGATTTAGGGTGCAAAGTGAGACATATTTTTGTAGACAGCTATTGAGAGAATTAATTTTGCTTGACTATGCATATTTTATACAAAATTTGTACTTTTTTCATTGGAGTAGAGAGAAATTAGATTTCTGTTAATATATTGGGGAAAAGGGGGAAGTGAGAGATTGCTACAGATATGGAATGTTGCATGCATTTCCAGATGAGGTAACTGTATCGTCGGGTCCACTTAATCATTTTACTTTGTTACAAGAGGCCACTCACATAGTAGAATATATATACGTATGTAATGTAAGACACAAAGCACATCAATAAAACTGAAAGGAACAACAAAAAAAGAAATACACAAGTTTTTATCCCCTTTGTTTTTCAATTATGAATGTTTGGACCTATTTTTTCATATTACCATATGTTTTGCTCAGGAAGTTTTTAGTGCTTTGGCTCACTGCACTTAACATAATGTCATCTGGAAACAGAAACACAACATCCCTTAAGGGTATTCCTTTAGATCAACTCTTTTATGATAAAGACAAGCATTTCAGGTGTGCATATGTTTTACACTGCACACCTGAAGTGCTTGCCTTTGTGGAACAAGTTTAATGGAACAAATTAATATTGTTTAAATACCTTCTTTTAAATGAGCTTAAGGAGGAAAGAAGACTGACAGAGGTTCTTCTATCTTTTTGACATATTTCTGTGAAATCTTGTCGTATTTTAAGACAACTTTGCAAATACTGGCAGATGATCCCAATGATGAATGTAGCCTTAAGAATTAACAATCTGCTTAGCTGCTGCAGGAAGGACACCAGAGATCTGGGTTCTTGTCCCAGGCCTGCTATTTATTTGTTATGGGTTATAAATTTTATATAAAGTTTTGGGACTGACATTTAGGAGTCAGGATCACTTGATCCTGCTTCTTATAGTTCATCCAAACCAGAAAAAAGCTAACAGATTTTGGGATCTACAATATCAAAAAGAAACAAAGCAAGGGAAAAAAAAACATACATCTTGATCCTAATTCAGGTCCCTATGCTCAATTACAGCTTTTATGTCATGTTGGGAGAGCTTGATATGTCTACATGGCAGATGATATTTGTACCTAAGATAGCACAAACAGGAATAGAAAGATGGAAGATATGCGTAATGGTACAATTCACCTATCTAGAATAGTATCATCAAGGAATGAATTCTAGACCACTCATGCTTTGTAATTATAGAAATCTTTCCATCTATCTTAAATTCAAATATGATGCCAAGAAGATATTTTAACTTAAAAATCCAGATGTTCCAGTAATAACTTTCAGATACCATAGGTTTTGCTGGTATTTTGCGACCTTGTGCAAGTCATTAAACATCTCTGTGGATTAATTACTTCATTTATAAAATTGAAATAAAAATATACCTATATCACAAAGTTTCAGGATTGTTCAGACAATTCAATGAAATAATAAATGTAACAGTGTTAGGAAAAAATGGTATAAACCTTTTATAAAAGTAAAGGGTATAATTAAGTTTAAATGCCTTTGGCTTTTCTCCAAAATAAGTGAGGTAAGAGGTGTGGCATATTCCCTACTATGATATTTTTATTATGTCAGAGACAGACATGCTCTAATGAAAAGAAATGAAGTCAGAGGACCAGGGTTTAAATCACAACTCTGCTATTTCCTGACTGTGAGACTTTGTGTAAGTTACTTAACCTCTCTGAGCCTCTGTTTCCTCCTCTGTAATATCAACAGCCTCCAGGCCAGTTCTAAAGCTATGAGCCTAGGAGTCTGACTCCTGGTCTAAAAGTCAAATATGCATGGTCAAACAAAATGAATTCCCTCAGTGTCTGTCTACCAAAATGGATCTCACTGTTAGCCCTAAATCCATCACTGTCAAGGACCCTTTTTTAAGCTATATGACTTTTGACAAGCCACTTAACCATCTGAGCCTTGGTTTTTCTCAGCTGCAAAAGGGGATTAATATTTGTACTATCCCACTCACAGGTGTGTTTGGAGGAAAATTTATTTGAGTGTGTAAGTGTGCAGCTTTATTAATTCTTATACCCACTTAAAAGTAATTACATCTACTAAATAAGAACACATCTTGATTCAACCCATTAGAACCCAGATGAACTGTTTCTACACATCTTCTTGAATTAAAGTCATCATATAAGAAACTGGGCAGGCCCTAAAGAATTTGTGTGAAAATTAACTGTACCCTTTTTGTTGGGACTGAATACCTCTGGGGCTCATTCATGTTTCTAAGACTACTAAGATAGTTTGCTATCTAAAGTTTCTCAGTCACTCTTCATTATTCTCAGTGGCATACCAAATGGCTACCTTACTCAGTTGTAAGTTCCCTGAGGAATGTTGTCTTAATAATTTTTGCAGCTTCTCTCAAGATCTAGTGCAAAAATATCCTAGTATGAACTTAATGAATGTTTCCTGATTTGAGTTGAATTAAGTTGATTCTCCTCAACTAATGGGCTAAAAACAGTGTTTGTGTAGTGGGTGTGGTATGGGGTGTAAAATGGAGCAGTCTCTTTTCCATGTTCTATTCTTTGTTCTTTTCCTACCCCCTAAAGAAAGCTGCAAAGTATTTTTATGCTTGAGGAGCTTAATGTCCTTTGATTTTTTTTTCCATCAAAAGGAGACAACTTTCCACTCCTCCTAAAGAAGAAATAACCCTTTACCCAACAGCCTTCTAGCTACTTCCAAGGTATAACTGAAATGTACATTCTCCTTAATAACTACCTCAAATTCCCCAAAATTTTTATATCCTGCCTTTCAAGAAAGATCCTCACATACTTGTTAAATAGAACCTGGATGATTTTTTTTGCTGTTATTAGATCTTTATATATTAAAAACTAAATTCAAAATAAAACTAGGTTAAGGGCTTTTGGAGGTGATTTTAAAAGTTCTGAATATTATATATTGAACATTTTTTAAACAAAGACCTTAACCTAGAAAGGCATGCTTTCTTTTGAATTTAATTTTTAATGCATGAAACTCCAATAATTTTTAAAAAGCTTCTGTAGGGTTTCTGTTTGACAATTGTATTCTTTGTGTTGTTTCTAATAAAATTCATAGGTATTTAATTATGGGTACATGGTTAGAGTAGGGAGAGGGGAAGCCTGGTAACATATAGAATATGTGGCATAGAACATTCACTCTACAAAAATTTAGAGATTCTATAATCTAGTTTCCTCATTTTAGGGCTGGTGAAGTTGAGGCATAAAGAGGATTTGAGACTCTCAAGAATGCACACCTAGTGGCATATAACTAGGTATTCTGTACAGAGAGAACCACTGGACACCTATCTTGGACAACTTCTACTGCTTCTTCATCATCTGAAATTGGTCAGGTTCTGCCCTGTGACAAATTCTCTCTTCCAATGGGATGCAGTACACATGAACTTGTAGAAAATAGAAAGGAATGAAAAAAAAGAAGTGAAAGCATTTTTAAGTATGATTTTGAGGATGGGTTATTTGCTTGGAACAAAAGAGGAAATGGAAGAGGAAGCCTTGAGAATATAGTAGAAGAATGTATGAAAGCTAGAAATGAGGAGTCCTGAATTTTCCTGTGTGAGTGTGATAAAATCACCTAATCACTTAGGAACCTGTGATTAGGAATTTATTCTTAGCAGCTCTTTTTGTGGTAGCAAATAATTGAAAATTAAGGTGATGCCCATCAATTGGGGAAGGCTGAACAAGTTGTGGTATACGAATGTAATGGAATACTATTGTTCTATAAGAAATGATGAGCAGTCAGATTTCAGAAAAACCTGGAAAGACTTATATGAACTTATGCTGAGGGAAGTAAGCAGAACCAGGAGAACATTGTACACAGTAAAAGCAACATTGTGGGGGCAGCTAGGTGGTGCAGTGGATAGAGCTCCAGCCTTGAAGTCAGGAGGACCTGAGTTCAAATATTGCCTCAGATACTTGACACTTACTAGCTGTGTGACCGTAGGCAAGTCACTTAACCCCAACTGCCTCACCCAAAAAAAAAAGCAACATTGTGTGATGATTAACTATGATAGACTTAGTTCTTCTCAGCAATACAGTGATCCAAGACAATTCCAAGACTTGTGATAGCAAATGCTAAGCACATCCAGAGAAAGAATTATGGAGTCTGAATACAGATTGAAGCATACTATTTTCCATTTTTTTTGTTTTTTTTTCTTTCTCATGTTTTTTCCCTTTTGTTCTGATTCTTCTTTCACAACATGACTAATGTGGAAATATGTTTAACATGATTGTTCATGTATAACCTATCAGATTGCTTATTGTCTTTGGAAAGGGGGAGAGATGAGAGGGAAGGAGAAAATATTGGACCTGAAAATTTTACAAAATGAATGTTGAAAACTATCTTTACATGTAATTGGAGAAAAACAAAATACCATAAAGGAAAAATAAAATAAAATCCTAATCCTTCTGTCTTCGTGTGAGCAAATACAATAGGGGAGCATCACAATGCTGCTCCAACTGTCCACTAACCTCACAGAGATATTGGCATGAATAAATGATTTGTTCTTTTGAACATCCTTAGAAAAAGATGAAAACAAACAAACAAAAAAAATGATGAAAATGACTTATTCCCCTTTTCCAGTACAGTGATAGTCTGGATAAAATACATAGATTTCACAGATTTCTGCATTTCAATAACCTTTATCAAGCAAAATTCACAGGTCTTTCCTGTGAGGTAGTTCTTATTTAAAATCTGAATAAAGCATTGGTCTCTGATTCATTAAGTTTAATTCAGGCACCAGAGGTAAAAACAAAAGAAAAACACATTTCAAAAAGACCCTACTTAACCTTGGCTAATTAGCTATAGTTAAACTGCTACCAGCCATGACCACTCCCATCTTTCTCATCGAATATATGATTTTCAAGGTTGTATTATCTTTTAGACATGCTAGTAATATTAATACTTGTGTCTTGAGAGCTAATATCTTTATTTTTTGCAGGAAAATAATTTTGAAACTATAAATCAATAGACAAAGCAGATTTTTATCCTACCCCTTCTCTCAACTTCTCCAAGTTTCATGCCAATAACTTAAATAACAGCAACAAAGATATTTAAAATCTTAAAAAAGAAACATATGGCTTGTTATCTTGGCATCTTGTATTTTGATGCCATTTTTTTATATCACACTTGTCTTTGCCCATAAAAACATCTTCAGGTTGGTAAAGCTATAGCACATTCTGTTAATTAGGGAAACACAGAATCCACTTTCCAGTCTGTCCTCTAGGATTTAAACAGAGCCCTTTAGTTAATGGTTTAAAAGCATAAGGCATCTCAGAAATCACCCTAAGTGCAAAAACCAAAGCATTGACTGAGGTTGCTGAAGTCTAGTAGAAAGTCTGTGGCCTCTGGGTAAAAATTGATCTGTGTTTTCTTAAATAATAGAGTCAATTATGGACATAGAACACACTCTGTGCACAATCTGCTACTTCAATCACTTGTGATGATGATTACTTTTCTCTTTAGCCCCCCTTCTTTACTTCCAACCAAGAAATGACTACCCTTGCTGTTTAAATTCTTCAAAAAGGCAGCTGCTTAGGATGCTGACTTCCTTAGCTATTCTCCTTCCTTTCATTATTTCCACTTGGAACACCATGAAGGAAGTCCATATGGATAATGCAGGCACTCCAACTTTTCCACCTCTGCTTTTTCATGCATCCTACAACTTAATTAGTCAGTTAATAGCATTTATTAATCACTCATATGCCAGGCATTGTACCTGACTTGGATTACAAAGAAAAGCAAAAATAAGGTTCCTATCCTAGGAGAGACAACCTGCAAGCAATTACATACATACAAGAGATAGATAGGATGAATTGGAGGAAGCCATCTTTTGAGTAGCTCTGTTAGTAATGTATAAGGTTACCAAGTATTTCTTGGAATTACAAGTCCCACATCACCAATTGGTACATGGTTAGCTGTTAATAACCTAGTGGTCCTGGAATTATCTCACTAAAATAATTATATACAAATCCAGATGTTAAAATGCATCTTCTTTATCCTTTCTTCCCTAAGCCATGCCAAAGCCACCTGATGTGGCCTCCACTATATCCTCTCCCAAATGATGTTAGCTCTTTTCCTATGCTATTTGGCAGCAAACTACGTTCAACTTCAAGGGAAAGAATCTTAGTGGCTATAGTGTTACCCTGGAAAGAGGTCTGGGAAGTGACAACAGAACCTTGCTTTCTCTCTACCAAGTTTGACGAGCAATATATTGATGATTCACAAAGGCAGAGAGAAATAATGTTTGTAGCAAAAAGATGAGATGAACTGCTAGAATGGAGCCAGGTAGCAGATATGAGAGATTTGGGGAAACAGATTTGTTTTTCAGTCCAACCTGGATCCATGATGGAGCTCAAGTCAAATAAAATACAAAATGTAATGCTTGACATTCAAAGCCTTTTATAACCTAACCTCCTCCTAGCTTTTCAGTCTCCTTACTTTCTGACACATACTCTTCCAACCAAGGACACAGGCCTCCTTGCTTTCACATAAATAAGACACTCAGAGAATTTTCTCTAACTGTCCCTCCTCATCTCTGCCTACTGACTTCCCTGATTTTCTTCAAGTCCCAATTAAAATTCCATATTCTACAGTAAGCCTTCACTGACTACTCTTAATTCTAGTGTCTTCTCTCTCTTTTTTTACTTCCTATTTATCCATATGCAGCTTGTTTGTATATATTTGTTAGCTTTTAATGGGGTGTGTCTGCTGTGTATGAAATAGCTTCTTGGAGCTGCAGTTGAGAGCTGGGTGACCCACTGGACATGAGACATGGATGAGAAGCCCTCAAAAGGGCTCAGAAAGACCTCACACTAGTGGTGCTAGCCCAGCCATCTCAGCAAATGGGCTAAACCAAGTTGAAAGTAACTGATGGACCTAAAACCCATTGGTGAGATGGGGGGATGTCCACCACAAGCATGTGAAGACCTCCCCCAGCAGAAAGGGTTGTTGAGAACAATTTGTTCCAATGGCAATAAAGGTAACTAAAGTAGGGACTGTGAAGGGGTTAGAGTTTGTTCAGATATTGAAGATATAAAGGTCAACCACTGCATCCTGAGCCATTGCCAGTCTTTGTCTTGCCAGTGGACTTTTGTCTTGCCAGTGGACTTTGATGACTATGGAAGAGAAGTGAGACTGATGACTTTGTACACCTCTACCTCACTGAAATCGAATTCACATGCAAGTCAAGACAACCCCACAACACCATTAATCTTCTTCAAAAAGGAAGGACAAAACCAATTTACATGCTTGTTGTCTCCCCCATTAGACTGTAAGCTTCATGAGGGCATGGACTGTGTCCTTTGCCTCATTTTGTAAACCTAGCCCTTAGCACAATATGTAGCACACATAGGTACTTAATAATTGTTTATTAAATGACATTTTATTGAAAGTGATGGAGAAAATGTTAATTCAGATTAAACTGAAAAGTATGTCATACATATATGTGTATGTACATATTATATATGTATCTATATATATATAATATGTATACATATATGTGTGTATAAATGGCAGTTGTTAAACATTTACCAACATACTACTGCACTGGAGCAGGGAAAACCTTTTTCTCCTTCCCCAACTGGAACTCCCCAGGGATGACTTGAATTTGCTCTTCTCTTTTCACACTTCCAACAACATTCACTCAGTCTTCCCTCTCAGCCCAGGACCTTATCTCCTACATTTTATTTGTAAAAATAGAAATTTTCTATCATGAGTTTCTTCTTCTCTCCAAGACTATAGCTCAAGTCTTGCCAACTTTATCCCCCACTTTATTTTTCATTGATCCTATCTATGAAGAAGAGTTGACCAGACCAACTAAGACCAACATCTCTATTTATACCTTTATTCTAATTCCATTCTTTTCCTCTAATAACTGCCTCCTTTGATAATTATCTATTTCTATAATCTTCAGTCATTTCCTTTCTACTGGTTCATTTCCAGAATAGGATGTGCATAGTACTCATAGCTCCCTCATATTTGGAGAAACAAAAACAAAAATCTTTCACTTAAATATGACATGACCTCAAGTTTTTATACTGAATCTCTCCTCCCATTCATAGCCAAACTCCTGGAAAATACTTTCAATACTTCTTGCTTCCATTTCTGTCTCTCATTCACTCTTTGGTATTTTCTCATATGATGTTCTGCCCTGCCACACAACTGAAACTTCTTTCTCTAAGATTAAAAATGATCTCTTAATTGCAGAATATGATTGTCCACTCTGTCTTTTTCCTTCTTTTCCTTCACTATGGAGCATCCTTTACTTCCTGGATTTCTGTGACATGGAACTTTTTGGGTTCTCTTTCTATCCCAAGGATATTCCTAAAAGCCTCTTTTCTCTCTCTGCACTCTCTTAGTAACTTCATCAGTTTGTATGAATTAAATTATCATCTCCATGAACATAACTTACTGATTTCTAGAACCAATACATGTCTCTCTCCTCATCTACAGTCTTATATCACTGACTGAACATTAGATATCTCCAACTGGAGAGTCAGTCTGTTTATATGCATTTATCATGTACATACTGTGTGGCAAGCACTATGCTGCACTGGATAAAACAGAAAGTCAAAATCATGCTCTCTGCCTATCATTTTAATGAGGGAGACAATATGTTAAAAAAAATCCCTTGTACATACAACACATATTTAGTATAAATGGAAGGTAATCTCAAAAGGAAGGCACCAGCAGGGAAAAGGAGTAGGATAGACATCTCAAATTCAACATGACTGAAAGGAATTCAATATTATCACTTTTATTTTTAATTTAATATTTTTCCTTTATTAGGTATAAAAACAACTTTTAAAATTCGTTTTATAAAATCTTGAACTCCAAATTACCTCCTTCAATTTAATAAGGATTACATGTGTGCAGTCATGTAAAACATATTTCTATTAGTCATGTTGTAAAAAAAAATACATAGACCAAAGAAAACAAGAAAAATAAAGAAAGCAAACAAATATACATCAATGTGCTTTCATATTCCATCAATTCTTTATCTGGAGATAAATAGTATTTTTATCATAAATCCTTTGAAAATGTATTGTACCATTGTATTGCTGAGGATAGCTAAGTCAATCACAGTTGATCATTGTACAATGTTGCTTTCACTTCTTACAATGTTCATTTCACTTTGAATCAGTTTATGTAAGATTTTCCAGGTTTTTCTGAGAGCATCCTGCTCATCATTTTTTAAAGAACAAAACTATTCCATCACAATCATAAACCACAACTTGTTCAACCATTTCCTAATTGATGGGCATTCCCTCAATTTCAATTCTTTGCCACCACTAAAAGAGCTGCTATAAATATTTTATACATGTAGGTGCTTTTGCTTTTTTTGTATCTCTTGGGGTACACACCTGGTGGTTGTATGGCTGAGTCAAAGGATATGCTTGTTTTTATAGTCCTTTGGGCATAGCTCCAAATTGATCTCCAGAATGGTTGAATTAGTTCCCTCTCTAGTAACAATGCATTAGTACCTCAATTTCCCCACATCCCCACTAACATTTGTCATTTTCCTTTTCTGTCATGTTAGTCAACCCAATATATATGTGGTGGTACCTCAGAATTGTTTTAATTTGCATTTCTCTAATTGATAATGATTTGAAGATTTTTTTTCATATAGCTATAGATAGATTTGATTTGTTATGAAAACTGTCCATATCCTTTGACCACTTATCAATTGTTGAGTGACTAAAATTCTTAAAAATTTGATTCAGTTCTCTATATATTTGTGAAATTAGACCTTTAGCAAAGAAACTTGCCATATTTTTTCATAGTTATAATTACTGTGTATTTCTCTCCATTTTATTTCCCCCTATTTATCCTACTCTCTCCTTTCACCTTGTCCATCCTCAAAATTGTTTTTCTTCTATCGCCTCCTACAATCAACCCTTCTATCAGCAACCCCTTTCTTTTATCTCCTTCTCCTACTCTCCTGTAGGCTAAAATAGATTTCTATGCCCAACTGAGTGTGTATGATATTCCCTCTATGAGCCAGTTTCAATGAGAGTAAAGTTCAAGTTCTCCCTTCTACCTCCTCAACTTCCCCTCCATTGTAAAATCTCTTTCATGCCTCTTTTATGGGAGATAATTTGTCCCATCCTACATTTCTTTTTCCCATTCTCCCTGTGCATTCCTCTTTCTCACCACTTGTATTTTTTTTAGATAATCATCCTATCATATTCAACTCTTACCCATGCCATCCAAGTATACACCTTCTAACTGCCCTAATAATGAGAAACTAGGAGGTTATTTGCAATAATCCAACTAAGAGGCATTTATGACTAGAATTATGGTGATGTCCTTTTGCTTGGACGAAATGGGACAAATTCAAAAGTTTTAGAAGAAGGCATCAACAAAGTATGACAAGTGGTTATCTGAAGTAAAGGAGAATGAGAGATGAAGAATGACTCAGAGTTTCAGATCTGGGAGACTGGAAGGGTATTGGTACCTCCAATAGAATCAGGTAAATTTGAAATAAGGGTAACTTTAAAAGTGATAACATTGGAGTGGGAGAGAGCCACGTTGTAATCTCTTGTTGAATGTAAGCTCTTTGAGGGAAAAGACTACATTTCTTCCATTTTTATCCTTATATCCCCAATGTCTACCATAGTGACTTATATTTTATAGACTCTTATTAAATGATAATTGAATTATATTGAAATGTTGGAATTTCAGAAAGTATAGGGTAGATTTTTGTTGCAGGGTGGGGGACTTCCAGATCATTGTGAGAAAATGGTGAGGTTTATCTCCCTGGATCCTCCTGAGTTACAGAAATTGAGAAATGTAAGGGTTCATATAGATGTCATGGAAGCTTTTTATCCTAGTCAGTATCCCATTTTCCTACTCTAACAAGACTTCCCAACCCACCAAAAAGATGTCCTTTATCTCTTTTTCTGTAGTCCTTCCAGCCATGAGTTATTGTTCTGGCAAATAAGATGTATCTTATCCATGATAAGCATTAATTAAGTATTTGTTAACATTAATTACTACAATGATAATATTTTGGTCCCATTCCTCTACTTAGGTCCATAACCCAGTAGACCTAAGCTGATATAATAGGGAGTTTTGTTATTTGATGGAGAGGTAAAAAGCTGAAGTGAAGATCAGGATTATCAATATATTTGACCCTTCCTCTAACTCACTGTTCTGATGATGGACTTTAGTTTATTGCCCATCCATTATGGATATCTACTCATATAGCCTTATTGTATCCATTGCAACTTAAAATAAACAGCAAGAAAATTATTTCTCCTTCATCACCAATTATTACTTCTTCTAACACGGACTTCTGTCCATCTTCCTTACCCTGCTACTCACTCCAGTGCTACATGCCTTTGCATATTTCTTATTTCTCTACCAACAAATTGCTGTACCTGTGCTTTTGAGAGAATTTGGCATGACAGACTGGAAGTAGGGTAGACACGGATTTAAATTTCATATATATGACACTTGCTAACTCCATGGTCCTGGGCAAGTCACTTAAACTATCTGAGCCTCAGTTTCCACATGTGCAAGAGGAGCCATCATTGTGTAAGAGGAGCCATCATTTCAGCAGGTGGACTGAACCAAGTTGACTGTGGCATTGAGCAGCTGAATGATTTGTTCATATGCAGAAATCAGGTATGTATCATAGGTAGGACTTGAATGTGAGCTTCTTGCAAACAGAAATTGTTTCCAAGCACAGAGCCAGGCACGTAGTTGATGCTTAATAAATATGTGGTTTATTGATTGACTGAATCCTGGTCTTTTGGATACCAAAGCTGTCATTCTGTTCATTAGACCAGCAGCCTTTCATATGTGAATGCAGAGTAGGGTACAATAGTTCATGCAGATTTATACAAAATAGCATGCAAATAATCTTTTTTGTTATTTCAGTTCTGAATAGTGCATGATTGGGTGCCCTCTGAAATGAGAAATCATTCCCTGAAAATTAGAATGTGAAATCTTT
Organism: Vombatus ursinus; assembly: GCF_900497805.2. NCBI lineage: Eukaryota > Metazoa > Chordata > Mammalia > Diprotodontia > Vombatidae > Vombatus > Vombatus ursinus. The sequence goes on along the minus strand of NW_020955033.1, from coordinate 4,224,472 downwards.
AGAGTCTGTCACAGCAAAATAATCAATTGGTTGAACAGCACACTGCAAGGCAAAGGCCCTCTGGAATTGATGGCTTGCTCCTTCTATAGTCATAATATTCTTTATGCAGATTGTTTCATTTAAAGCCTTAAGTGTTTAACTTGATATTGGTTTATTACTTTTTTGTTTTGTTGAATTATTTCAATATCCTTTTTACTTCATGAGTGAATGCTAGGATTGTAAGTTTAAATCTGTAAACCTAAATTATTGTGCCAGTATGTGTTCAGTTTTCTACCTGAGGTCAGGCACTGTATGTTGGGAATGGTATGCAAAGTTCCAGACATATTTTACTTATTTGTCTCCAGATTGACTACAAAGGGGCTGGCTGCTCTGGAGATGAAAGTGTCATTTTGTTACAGCATGAAGTATTTTCTCAGAATAAAATTCCATGCATGGAAACAGAATGAATATGGGGGGGAACAGATCTTGACCAATATTTCAAATGAAGACAATTTCCTCTCAATAGGTATTACAGTAGAGACAAAAGGAAGATTTTAATACTTATATGGGGTGGAAATCATTTTACATCATAAAACAATGTAAGATGTCTATTCAGAAAAAAAACAATAGGCAAAAAAAACAATTAGAACAACTTTGTGATTTCCTGAGTTGAATAACAAAAGTTATCAGATATGAAATAAGCATTCACTTTGATTTCAGCTTGCTTCCTGGGAATTCAAGTTTTGTTTTGTTTTGTTTTAAAAAACCAAGACTTACAACAGAAGTAGCAACAGTGATGGCCTATCCTAGCTCAGATCTGGAGACAGTTGTGAGAAGGGCCCTGTGGAGTCAGCCTAGGCCTTGGAGAACAAGTTGTGAGGTGAAGCCCCAAAGTGGAAGTGTACCTCTTCCACACATATTGCAACACAAGCCTGTCAGTATGAACTGGCACTTCTACATGATACACATCAGGGACATGTTCATCAGAACATAGGGAAGCACATCTCCTCCAAAGTAATCTGGAATCATTTAGGTAACCCTTACAATATGTAAGTATTACATGAGTCTGAGATTCTTCCATTCCCTAACTCAGAGAAACTTCATCCATCCTGGAGAAATTATTCAAGAGTTCAAAGAAGGAAAAATAATGAATGAATATGAGGGGAAAGAAAAAATAATGAAAAAAAGATATCCACACACTTTTTTTTTTTACATCTTCAAGGAAATTTGGGGAAGGGAGCTGAAAAGTCCAATGGCAAAGAGGAAGAATACTCATCAGACTCTGGGTCTAAAGAAGGTGAAGACAAGAGGAAATGCAACCCAGTCATAGAAAAGGTTCTAGATGTAAATAGCAATCCCTCTAGTCCAAGCATAGCCAAATGTCAGAGAATATAGACAGACTATTATAAATAACTTAAAAAGGAATAAGGAGGAAACAAAAAAATAGATGACATTTACTTTAGTAGAAGGAATTTTTGACAAATTTTTATTAAATGATCCAAATTGTTCAAGTGGTACATATTGTTGTTTTTACTTATTATTAGGAAGGGGGTATGAAAAGATCAGTATGAAAGAAGAGGCTGAGAAGAGTAGCCTATACTTGCTAGGAATATGGTAGCAGTAGGATATTTCTTAAGCATTCTAGATGAGTTCTCAATTTTCCCAAAGTAGCTTTGCAAGTGTGTACTTAAGGCTTTGTCATGATTTATATTGAAAGATTATTTGTGTGATTCTTGTGTTTTTGAAGCCAAAACTTATTTTTTAGAGATTTGCTGATCCTTTAGATTCTCATCAATTTTCCTTGATTTGTTATCTGAATCCAATTCTAGGATCAAATAATTTTTACCATCATAAAGCAAATTCCAGAGGGAACTAGGGGACAATGCAAAGGGGTCCTCTTTCCAATGGACAAATCACCATACACAAAGAGAAGTATTACTTTCAAAAATATAGCTCTGAGCTAGAAGCAGAAAACCTAAAAGACAAACCTACTTCTCCTCACTGAGCCCCGTGGTCAGGAAGATCACACAAGACAAGAAAAAGATCCACAAGAAGTATGGCCCAAGTGGGAGTGGCTGCCCTCCACCCAGCAGCAAGACGAGATCATCTATGAGTGCATGGTGGAGTCCCACATCCAGGGGGCCTACCAGACCAGACCCACCTCCTGCTACCTCAACCTGCATGTGGCTATGGGCCAGAAAGTCATATACTTCAGGGATGAGGATATAACTTGGCAGTATGGACACTCTGCCCCTTTCTCCTGGGAAACAAGGAATCCAGTGGATTTCAGTATTGTCCCTTTGTTCATCCAAGACCAAGTGGCACATTCCAGAATGAACTAAGTCAACCATCTAAAGTGTCCTAGGGTGCCCAGGCCCCCAAATCCTCTCAGGGAAATAAAACATCAAGCATGGATGGCCTAGGGTCTATCTGGAAGGAGGAGGAATCCTCTTTCTGGAAGATAAGTGCAGAGCATTCCCAAGTGGAAGGGCAAGAATCAGGTTACCAGTCACTGACTCCCAGCCAAATCAAGTCCATGAAGAAAGGGGAAAAGGTCCCCCCAGGCCAGTACTGGCAAGACTCAGCCCAAACAGACAAGGAGGTAGTCAGAGGGGAAAGACCCAGTGGCCTTTCACAAGACAAATTTATGTTCCCCAACCTGAGTGCTGAGAAGGAAAGGGCGGGGTCTGGCCAATCTTCAGTCAGCTTGCTTGATGATGGCTTCATCTCTGAGCCCTGGTGAAGCTGTTTTCATCTGGCACCAAAATGGAGGATACATAAGATGCTTTGATCTCAGAGCCTAAGCCCACACAGCTCAATATAAGTAATGGCATATTAAAGATAGGATTTGATTTTCTGGACAATTGGTAAAATGAAACAAAACCAAGAATCCCTTTTTTCCCCCAAAGTTTTGTGCTGGAGAAGGATAAAGGGTAACTTTTCCCCTGTTTTTCAATTTTGTTAGCTTTTGTGTACTTTATTCTTAATAATTTGAAACTATTCAGTGTTACCTTGTCTAGATGTTACCATTTGTTATATGATCAGGCACATTTTGATATTATTTTGGTGATCAGTAATGACAGTTTTTAATTTAATTTTATTCAGTATTTTATTTTCCCCAGTTATATGTAAAACAATTTTAACATTCATTTTTAAAACTTCAAGTTCCAAATTCTCTCCCTTCTTCCCTCACTACCCTCTCCATCCCCATCATTGAGAAGACAAGTAATATAATGTTATACATGTATAGCCATGCAAAACATTTCCACATTAGTCATGTTGTGAAAGAAAACATAGACAAAAAAACCCTCAAGAAAAATAAAGTTAAAAAAGTATGCTTCAATCTGTATTAAGACACAATCAGTCCTTTCTCTGAGGATGGATAGCATTTTTCATCATAAGTGCTTCAGAGTTGTCTTGGATCATTGTATTTCTGAGAATAGCTAAATCATTCACTGCTGATCATCTTACAATATAGTTGTTACTTTGTACACAGTGCATTTCACTTTGCATCAACTCGTGTAAGGATTTTCAGGTTTTTCTTAGAGCATTCTCCTCATAATTTCTTAGAGCACAATAATATCCTTTGTTATCATATGCCACAATATGTACATCCATTCCCCAATTGATGGGCATCCTCTCAATTTCTAATTCTTTGCCATCAGAAAAGAACTGCCATAAATATTTTTGCACATATAGGTCCTTTTCCTTTTTGTTTATTTTTTTCTCTTTTGGGATACAAATCTAGTAGTGGTATTACTAGTTAAAGGGTGTGCATGGTTTTATAGCCCTTTGGGCATGGTTCCAAATTGCTCCACAGAAAGGTTGAATTAGTTCGCAACTCTAGCAACATTGCATTAATTTTCCTTCTATCCCATGTCCACTCCAACATTTGTCATTTTCTTTTTCTGTCCTATTAGCCAATCTAATACCTATGAGGTAGTACCTCAGAATTGTTTTAATTTACATTTCTCCAATCAATAGTGATTTAGAGCATTTTTCTTAGGGTTAAGATAGCTTTGATTGCTTCATCTGAAAATTGTTCTTATCTTTTGATCATTTATCAACTGGGGAATGGTTCTTTTTTATAAATTTGATTCAGTTCTCTATGTTTAATAATACCTTTATCAGAGAAACTTGCTTCAATTTTTTTCACAGTTACAATTGCTAAATATATGTCCCTCCATTCTATTCCCCCCACTTAGTTTATTCTATTCTCTCTCTTTTCACCCTGCCCCTCCTCAAAAGTGTTTTACTTCTGACTACCCCCTCCCTCAATCTGTCCTTGCTTCTGCCACCCATCTCCCTTCTCTTATCCCCTCCCCCCAGCTTACTGTAGGTTAATACAGATTCCTACATCCAATTGAGTATGTATGTTATTCCCTCTTTGAGCCAATTCTGACGAGAGTAAGATTCACTCACTCTCCCTCACCTCCTCTCTCTTCCCCTCCACTGCAAAGGCTTTTTCTTGCCTATTTTATGTGAAATAATTTGCCCACTCTACCTTTCCCTTTCTCCTCCCAATATAAACCCCTCCCACCCCCTAATTTTAGTTTTTTAGATGTCATCCCTTCATATTCAACTCATGCCTCTTTCTATATATACCCCTACTACTGTCCTAATAATGAAAAAGATCTTGTGTTGTAAGTACCATCTTCACATGTAGGAATGTAAACAGTTTAACCTTATCAAGTCCTGTGTGATTTTGCTTTCAAGATTACCTTTTAACACTTTTCTTGATTCTTGTATTTGAAAGTAAAATTTTCTATTCAGATCTGGTCTTTTCATCAAGAATGCTTGAAAGTGCCCTATTTCTTTGAATACCTAAGTTTTCTCCTCAAGAATTATCCTCAGTTTTGTTGGTTAGGTGATTCTTGGTTGTAATCCTAGCTCCCTTGCCCTACAGAATATCATATTCCAAACCCTCTGATCCTTTAATGTAGAAACTGTTAAATCTTGTGTTATCCTGACAGTGACTCCATAATACTTGAATTGTTTCTTTCTGGCTGCTTGCAATGTTCTCTCCTTGATATGGGACCTCTAGAATTTGGCTATAATATTCCTGGGAGTTTTCACTTTGGTATCTCTTTCAGGAAGTGATTGGTAGATTCTTTCCATTTCTGTTTTACTTTCTGGTTCTAGGACCTCAGAGCAGTTTTCCTTGATGATTTCTTGAAAGATGACATATAGGCTCTTTTTTTGATCATGACTTTCAGGTAGTCCAATTATTTTAAAATTATCTCTCTTTGATCTATTTTCTACATCAGTTTTTTCCAATGAGATGTTTCTCATTGTCTTCTATCTTTTCATTCTTTTGGTTTTGTTTTATTGTTTCTTGATTTTTCATAGTCATCAGTTTCCATTTGCTCAGTTCTAGTGTTTAAGGAATTATTTTCTTCAGTGAGCTTTTGTACCTACTTCTCCATTTCACCAATTCTACTTTTTAAGGTGTTCTTCTCCTCAGTAGCTTTTTGTACCTCTTTACCATTTGGCCTTGTCTGTTTTTTAAGGTGTTATTTTCTTCACTATATTTTTCATGTGTCTTCTTTACCAAGCTGTTGACTCATTTTTCATGATTTTCTTGATCACTCTCATTTCTCGTCCCAATTTTTCCTCTACCTCTCTTACATGATCTTCAAAATAATTTCTGAACTTTTCCATGGCCTAAGACCAATTCATATTTTTTTCCTTGGAGGCGTTGAATGTTGGAGCTTTGATTTTGTTATCTTCTGAGTGTGTGTTTTGATCTTTCTTGTCACCACAGTGACTTTCTATGGTCAGAATTTTTTTCTGTTGTTCATCTCTTCCCAGCCTATTTCTTGACTTTTAACTCTTTGTTAAAGTAGAGCTCTACTTCCAGAGTGGACGGCACACTGTTCCAAATTTCAGAGGTCTGTGTAGCTGTTTTCAGAGATACTTTTAGGAACCTGTAAATTTTCAGTTCTTCCAAGGTGGTATGATCTAAGGAGAAGTGTGTTTACTAATCTCCAGGCCTGTGCTCTAGTCTGAGTGACCACAAGAACTCTTTTCCGCCTTTGAACTGTGACAAGGGTCCCTGCTCATGGCTGCAAGCTCTGGTGTGCTAGTTGCTTACTCCAACAAACAGCCTTCCTTGCTATGTGTTCCTCCCAGAATATACCAGGCATTCTTCCCCACCATCAGCAAAAATGGAGGTGTAATATCACCACTAACAGATCGATCCTGGAGAACTTTGGGATTCTGATGTGATAGCAAGGGACCTTTCCGGGGCTGGGACTGCCTTCACAGGACTTCCCTTACTCACTGTACCACTACTAACTTTTGTTGGAGACCTCCAGTCCTATTCATTCAGTTTACCACATTAGATATGGCTCCTCTAGAAGGGGAAATACATATAGAGCATTCTATGTAAACTGCAACTGCGTTGTTGCCTCCAGCATCTCCTGTACCCAAACAGGTGCTGGGATAAATTCTAATACAGCAAGATTTATGCACTGCCTCTCACTGTGTCCTCTTCACCTCAAGCCTTATGTTTCCTGAGCCTTCACCAGTGAATGCTTGGTTCCAGTATCACAGAACATGCATTAGGATTTGAAGGGACTGTGCAGGGATGGGGTGGGAAGGGTTGGCCTTTTTTTATTGTTGTTTATAGTATCTCATTAAATGCTTCTCAGAAACAAAAATGTCAGAAAAATGTTTCAATTTTCTACCCATTGAAGTAAACACAAGATCTCTCCCTGGAGACTTGAGTCAAACCTGTCCACTAAAGGTCAAGTGTGGAGATGTAAACATTTTCTCACTGAGTACTTCATGAGTCTAGGGTCTTGAATGAATTGCTTTCTAGTGCCAAAAATGTGATAGATTTCCTCTTCTTGCCACCAGAAACACCAAGAACTAGATGTTTTGCCACATTCGTGTATACTGTATACAATTGGTTTGGTGTTTCATTATTTAACTTTTAAGAAAAATATTTTACTATTGTTTTATATGGAAATACTATTGTAAAAGTTTAATCTTGTGATTTAGTTTTTCTGAGAAATTTGTTTTTAATATGAATATTTTGATATGCTTGTTACTTGGTTTTATAAGCTGGACAACTGAACTATCAGTTCTTATTCATTGTTCAGACAGCTGCAGACAGACCAAATAAATGACAGTTTTGTGGGAGGTAATCTTAGTCTGTTGAACTGGCAATTGGGTATGACACAAAATGCTTATTTGAAATACACCCTCACTTGGCTGCTCAATGAAAAGGACAAAAAAAACCCTTTAAAACAAAGGCTCAGATTTTTTTTTTGGAGAAGGAAGATGTGTCTCTGTAACATTTAGAAAGTGAAAAGTACATAAAAGAAAAAAAACTTCCAAAAAGAAATGGGATTTGTGAAAATAAAAGGATAGAACTAGTGCATAAGTTCTCAAAACATACATACACCCACATATACATGAATAAACAGTTAAGGAAATGAAAAATCCCTTGTAGCAGGTGGCACCTAAGCTGCTAGGGCTTCCAAGACACAGAGGTGATAAAAAGAGAATCCTTCAGGCCTGGGCAACAGCCTGTGCAAAAGCTTTGGGGTAAGAGATGGAATTTCCTATAGAAGAAACAGTAAGTTGATCAATTTGGCATATGTAGTGTATGAAGGAGAAAAATGCAAAATGTAAAATAAGCCTGAAATGGTAGCCTGGCACCAAATGTGAAAGCTTGGCCTTTGTGTTTTGTCTTGGTCATATCACTCAACTCAAGAAGAGTTGGTAAAGAGATGTGGTCTGAAAATGGGTTTTAAATTTCTAGGCAGCAGCCTAAAACAGAAAATATAGACTCCTGACCAGGGACAAACAGTCTTAATAGAGCACCCCTCCCCCACCTCTTCTTGGTTAAATTTTCTGAGGAATCAATCTATAATTGGTTCCTCTACTTCCTTTAATCTGACTCCATTATAAACTCTCCAGAATCTGTTTTTTAATCTCTATTCAACTAAAACTACCCCTTCTAAAGTAATCGATGATCACTCAAATTGCCAAATCTAGTGGTCTTTTTTATAATCCTCATCCTTCTTGACCTCTCTTTGGCTTTTGAAACTCTCTTCCACTGAGTACTTTTCCCTCTCTTACTTCTTTCTTCTTCCTTCCTTCTTTCCTTCCTTTGTTTCTTTCTTTCTTTATCTCTTTCTCTCTATAATGCTGATATTTCTCAGTCTCCTTTGCTGGATCTTCCTCTACATCATACATACTAATTATGGATATTCCCCAATATTCTGCCTTGGGCCTTCTTTTCTTCTGCCTCTATACTATTTCTCTTAGTGATGCCAACAGTTCCCATGGATTCTATTGGCATCTTTATTCAATTGGTTTATCCATTTCTAACCTCTTTCCTGACCTCCAGTCTAACTTCTCCAACTGCCTAACTAGTTATATATTGCACTACACAAAGCATTGGACCTGAAGTCCAGTACAAATCTGACCTCAGACATTTAATAGCTGTTTGAACCTGGCGATGTGACTTAATCACCTTCTACCCTAGTTTTCTCAACTATAAAATGGGGATAATAATAGAACCTAATGCTCAGTGTTGTATGGATAAAATGAGATAATGTGTGTAAAGTGCTTAACAAAATATCTGGCACATAAGAGATGATTGATATGTGTTTGTTCCCTTCTTTTTCTCCTATTGGATATCTCAAATTAGATGTCAGGTATCATAAACTCAACATTTCCAAAACTGAACTTATTATTTTCCTCTGAAAAACTATTTTCTCTTCCTAACCTCTCTAGTATTCTTTTATAATTAATTAATTTATTTTTAATCTTCAACATTCACTTCCACAAACTTTTGAGTTTTAAATTTTCTCCCCCTCACTCCCCTTGTCCCTCCCCAAGACAGCACGCAACCTTATAGACTCTACATATACATTCCTATTAAATATATTTTCACATTAGTCATATTGTAAAGAAGAATTAGGACAAATAGGAGGAATCACAAGAAAGAAGAAACACAATAAAACAGAAGGAAAAAAAGAGCAAATAGCATGCTTTGATCTGCATTCAAACTCCACAGTTCTTTCTCTGCTTGTGGATAGCATTTTCCATCATGAGACTTTTGGAGATGTCTTAGATCCTTGCATTGCTGAGAAGTCTATCAAAATTAGTCATCACACAACGTAGCTGTTACTATGTACAATGTTCTCCTGGTTCTGCTCACTTCACTCAGCATCACTCCACACAAGTCTTTCCAGGTTTTTCTGAAGTCTGCTCATCATTTCTTACAGCAAAATAGTATTCCATTATATTCATATGCCACAACTTGTTCAGGCATTCCCCAATTGATGGGCATCCCCTCAATTTCCAATTCTTTGCCGCCACAGAGAGAGCTGCTATAAATATTTTTTTTGTATATATGGGTACTTTTCCCATTTTTATCATCTTTTTGGGATACAGCTCTAGAAGTGCTATTGCTGGGTCAAAGGGTATGCACATTTTCATAGCCCTTTGGGCATAGTTCCAAATTGCTCTTCAGAATGGTTGGGTCATTTCACAACTCCACCAACAATGCATTAATGTTCCAATTTTCCCACATCTTCTCCAACATTTATCATTTTCTTGTTTTATTATCTTGGCCAATCTGATAGATGTGATGTGGTACCTCAGAGTTGTTTTGATTTGCATTTCTCTAATCAATAGCGATTTAGAGCATTTTTTCATATAACTATAGATAGCTTTAATTTCTTCCTCTGAAAACCACCTGTTCATATCCTTTGGCCATTTATCAATTGGGGAATGACTATATTCTTATAAATTTGACTCAGTTCTCTATATATTTCAGAAATGAAGCCCTTATCAGAGACACTGGTTGTAAAAATTCTTTCCCAGTTTTCTGCTTCCCTCCTAATCTTGGTTGCATTGGCTTTGCTTGTGCAAAAACTTTTTAATTTAATGTAATCAAAATTAAACATTTTGCATTTCATAATGTTCTCTATCTCTTTTTTTGGTCATGACTTTTTCTGTTCTCCATAAATCTGACAGATAAACTATTCCTTGCTTTCCCAGTTTGCTTATGGTATCAGTCTTTATATCTAAATTGGGTACACATTTTTGACTTTATTTTGGTATATGGTGTGAGATTTTGGTCTATGCCTAGTTTCTGCCATACTCTTTTCCAGTTTTCCCAGCAGTTTTTGTCAAAGAGTGAGTTCTTAACCCAGAAGCTGGTGTCTTTGGGTTTATCAAACAGTAGATTACTATGACTATGACACAGTAGGTTACTGACTACTGTGTCTTGTGAACCTAAACTATTCCACTGATAAACCACTATTTCTTAGCTAGTACCAAATAGTTTTGATGATTGCTACTTTATAATACAATTTAAGATCTAGTATGGCTAGGCCACCTTCCCTAGCATTTCTTTTCATTAGTTCCCTTGATATTCTTTTGTTCTTCCAAATGAATCTTGTTATTATTTTTTCTAACTCTATACAATATTTTTTTTGGTAGTTTGATTGGTATGGCACTGAATAAGTAAATTAGCTTAGGTAGAATTGTCACTTATATTATATTAGTTTGGTCTACCCATGAGCAACTGATGTTTTCCCAATTATTTTGATTTTACTTTATTTGTGTGAAAAGTTTTTTTGTAATTGTGTTCACATAGTTCTGGTGATTTGTTTCAACAGATAGACTGCTAAATATCTCATAATGTCTACAGTAACTTTAAATAGAATTTATCTTCCTATATCTTGCTGTTGGGTTTTGTTGGTAATGTATAGAAATGCTGATGATTTATGTAGGTTTATTTTATAGCCTGCAACTTTGCTAAAGTTGCTTAGTTCAAGCACTTTTTCACTTGATTCTCTAGGATTCTCTAAGTATATCATCTGCAAAGAGTGATAGCTTTGTTTCTTCTTTGCCTATTCTAATAACCTTTGATTTCCTTTTCTTCTCTTAGTGCTAAAGCTATCCTTTCTTCTAGTACCATATTGAAAAGCAGTGGTGATAATGGACATCCTTGTTTCACTCCCCTCCCCCCCACCTCCTGATTCTGCATTACATATAATGCTTATGTAGTTTTTAGGTAGATGCTACTTATCATTTTTAAGGAAGACTCCATTTATTCCTATGCTCTCTATAGTGTTTTTAATACCAAATGGGCACCTCTCTAGTACTCTTAAAGATATCCTCACCTCCTAGTCACTCAGGCTCATAACCTTGATGTTATCTTTGATGCACTCTCCCACCTTTATATCCCATTTACTGACAAGTACTGAGGATTCCATCCTTGTAACATGTCTTGTACACATCCCCCTCTTTCTATTCACATAGATGCCACCTTGGTGAAGGCCCACATTGCTTCATGCCTGAACTATAATAATCGACTTCTGGTTGGTCTCCATATCTCAAGTTTTTTCATCATTCTATTCTATTTTCTATTTAGCCAAAAAGGCCATTTCCTCTGTGATTTCTTTGGGTTAGAGGCATAATAATAACATTTCTGAGTCAATAGATATTTGCAGCTTTGTAACTTTTTGAGTATAGTTCCAAATTATTTTTCCAGAATCGTTATACTAAGTCACAGCTCAAGAACATTATGTTAATACATTTATTTTCTCACAGGTTCTCCAATATTGTGTTGTTTTGTTTTTGTTTTTTTTTAACTTCACCAGTCCAGGTCAAGTGGGACATCAAAAGTTGCTTTAATTTGCATTTCTCAAGTTATTAGTAATTTGGAGCACATGTTTTTTTCTTCATTTATTGACAGCTTAGATTTCTTCTGCCATTTCATATCCTTTGACCATTTCTCAAATGTGGAATGTTACTTATTCTTATATATTTGAATGTAATGGAAAACTATCATGCTATATCAAAGGGGTCAATGTCATAGACACTTGGAGAGAACTTGTATAAACTGAGGGAAGGTGAGGTAAACAGAACTACAGAAGTTTCTTTTTCTTCTATTTTTCAGTGGGGACTGGAGGGTGGGAGAGAGATAAAAGAAGTGCATACTAATTGAAACATTCAACATTGAATACATTCAACATTCTCTGTGCTATTCTTGGAGTAAAGATAGAGAGAAATTAAATACATAGGCAATAACATCATTAGCAAATGGCCTAAACACTAGCTCACAAAGAAAGAGGAAGAGAGAGGGAAGGAAAGAAAGACAGAAAGAGAGTGTTCCCAGGGATATGAAATATTTTTCTTCCCCTCCTGCAGTCCCAGCATGCCTAGAAAAATATGGAAAGTTCAGTTTTCATCATGGGCTTCTGGGTAAATGTTAAAAACAGACTGTCACTCATTTGGCATCCAACAGGAAAGCAGAAAGGTAAGAAAAAAGACCATTGCCAATATCTCACATGCTAAAGTGACAAAGGAATATTCCCTAGCACTGCTGGATACAACATGGTAAGTTCCTGATGTGATGTATCTGGGAAGAAAACTGCTGTAGTTCACATTACACTAAGGATTATTTATTATGGTACCAACTCAGTAATGTGAAGGACAGCAGGGGGAACAAGCAAAGCCTTGAGCTTAGTACTGCATTTTTCAGCTTTTATTAAGGTGGAAAAGTATATCATGTATCTTACTCACCCAGTTTTTAGAAAGAGCTTAAGATACAGTTCTTAGAAACTAACCCAGGAAGTTAAAAGTGGTTCACTAGGGAATGTAATAGAATAGCAAGTTCAATAAAAGACCAAGTGGGATCTAAAATATCTGGGTGATTTTGATTATTTATGCAAGAGAATGAGACAAGCCAACATTTTGTATTGGTTACCTAAGCTATTTTTTAAGAACAAAGATTCACTAGGGTGAATGCCTACAAATAGAAAACAAAGATTAACAAATACAGTAGTGACAAATGCATTAGTTACAAATATCATCCCACTTGCTCTTCACAGTAACCCTGAGAGGTAGGTATAACTTTAGTCAGTTTACCAATGAGGAAAGTGAGGCTCACACTTCTCCCATTTTGTAGATAAGGAAAACAATAGTTAAGACAAGTAGCAAAAATAACTACAATTGATCTTAAGCAACTTGAAGGAAATGACATTTTTGCACATTTATTTTGAGCACCTTGCTCAATAATTATACCTAATAGATAATTAGCAAATGTTTTCTGATTAAAATTTAATTGGGCTTGTATATGCATGGTAACTTACATGTTATAAAATGTTCTTACATGTTTGATGTTCATAACAACCAGGTAATGAAAGTATTATTATCCCAACTTTGTAGATAAAGAACATGAGACTCAACTTTGATAAGTAATTTACCCAACCTTAAAAATTGGCTAATGGTGGACTCAAAATCATAAAATTTAGAGCTGAAACTCTCCTCACAGCTCATCTAGTACCCTCATCTCCATTTTACAAATGAGAAAACTAAAGCATAAAACACTCTTTATTGATAAATTATTTATTCTAGGCCAGGGTTTCTTAAACTGTACTTGGAACTTTTTAAAAAACCTATTTTAATAATTGTATTTCTTTTTTGTTTGATTGGTTTTTCTTTTTTTGTTTTTTTGTTGTTGTTGCTGTTGTTTCTTTTTTTAATGGTATTTATTTATTTATTTATTTTTGTTTTCAACATTTACTTCCACAAGATTTTGAGTTCAAAATTTTCACCCCATCTCACTCCTCCCCCCACCCCAAGATGGCATGCATTCTGAAAACCCCTTTTCCTAGTCAGTTTTCCCTCCTATGTCTCCCCCCTTCTCTTATCCCCTTCCCCTTCAATTTTCCTGTAGGGCAGGATGGAATTCTGTACCCCATTTCCTGTATTTCTTATTTCCCAGTTGCATGTGGAAACATTTTTTAAACATGTGATTTTAAAACTTTGGGTTCCAAATTTTCTCGCTTCCTCACTCCCCACCCACCCTCATTGATAAGGCAAGCAACTAAATACAGGTTATATATGTGCAGTTACGCAAAACACTTCCATAGTAGACATGCTGTGAAAAACTAACTCTATTTCCCTTAATCCTATCCCACCCCCCATTTATTCTATTCTTTCTTTTGACCCTGTCCCTCCTCAGAAGTATTTGCTTCTGATTACCCCCTTTCCCAATCTGCCCTCCTCTGTATCATCCCCCTACTCTCTTGTCCCTTACCCGCCCCCATTTTCCTGTAGGGTAAGACAGATTTCCATAACCAATTGAGTGTGTATATTATTCCCTCCTTAAACAAAATCCAATGGGAATAAGATTCCCTCATTCCCTCTCACCTTCCCCCATTTCCACTCCACTGTAAGAGCCATTTCTTTTCTGTTTTTTTTTTGTGAGATAATTTACCACATTCTACCTCTCTCTTTCTCCTTCTCCTAGTATAATCCTCTCTCACCCCTTAATTTTATTCTCCAGATATGACCCCTTCATTTTCAACTCACCCTGTGCCCTCTATCTATCTATATCTATATATATGTACATATGATTTTTCCCCTCCAGCTACCCTAATACTGACAAAGGTCTCATGAGTTACAAATATCATCTTTCCATGAAGGAATGTAAACAGTTCAACCTTAATTTGTGATTTTCTCTTTCCTGTTTACCTCTTCATGTTCCACTTCAGTCTTGTACTTGAAAATCAAATTTTCTATTCAGCTCTGGTCTTTTCATCAAGAATGCTTGAAAGTTCTCTATTTCACTGAATGACCACTTTTTCCCCTGCAGGATTATACTCAGTTTTGCTGGGTAGGTGATTCTTGGTTGTAACCCTATTTCCTTTGCCCTCCAGAATATTACATTCCACGCCCTGCATTCCCTTAATGTAGAAGCAGCTAAATCTTGTGTTATCCTGATTGTGTTTCCACAATACTTGAATTGTTTCTTTCTGGCTCCTTGCAATATTTTCTCCTTGACCTGGGAGCTCCAGAATTTGACTACAATATTCCTAGGAGTTTTCCTTTGGGGATCTCTTTCAGAAGGAGATAGGTGGATTCTTTCCATTTCTATTTTGCCCTCTGGTTCTAAAATATCAGGGCAGTTTTCCTGGATAATTTCTTGAAAGATGATGTCTAGGCTTTTTTTTTTTTTTGATCATGGCTTTCAGATAGTCCAATAATTTTTAAATTCTCTCTCCTGGATCTATTTTCCAGGTCAGTTGTTTTTCCAATGAGATATTTCACATTGTTTTCTAATTTTTCATTCTTTTGGATTTGTTTTACAGTGTCTTGATTTCTCATAAAGTCACTAACTTCCAATTGCTCTACTCTAATTTTTAAGGAAGCATTTTCTTCAGTAATCTTTTGGACTTCCTTTTCCATTTGGTCAATTTTGCTTTTTAGGGCATTCTTCTCCTCATTGGCTTTTTGGACATCTTGTATCATTTGGGTTAGGCTATTTTTTAAGGTGTTATTTTCTTCAGTATTTTTTTGGGTCTCCTTTAGTAAGCTGTTGACTTGTTTTTCATGATTTTCTTGCATCACTCTCAGTTTTTCCTCTACTTCTCTTGCTTCTCAAAATCCGTTTTAAGCTCTTCCAAGTCCTGGGACTAATTCATATTTTTCTTGGAGGCTTTGGATGTAGGAGCTTTGACTTCGTTGTCTTCTTCTGGTTGTATGTTTTGATCTCCTTTGTGACCAAAGTAAGATAATATAGTCTGACTCTTTTTGTGCTGCTTACTCATGATCCCAGCCAATTGCTTGAGTTTTAAACTCTTTGTTAAGGTAAAAGTCTGCTTCCAATGTGGAGAATGTACTGTCCCAAGCTTTGGGGTTTTGTACAGCTGTTTTTAGAGATACTTCTAGGGACCTGTAAATTTTCAGTTCTTTCAAGGTGCTATGATAAGGGCTAAAGTGTTTCCTCTCCACCACCACAACAAGCTCCACCATGCCAACACTTCTCCTCACCCCAGGATCATCCCTCAGAACTGTGACCCAGATCCAAGCATGGGCAAAGGAAGAAATTCCTGCCTCAGCACTGGCAAAAAGATCCTTGCAATCCCCCTCTGATCAGCCACTTGATTCCCTCTCAGTCTGTGGGCCAGAAGCTCAGGAAACAGCTGCGGCCCCAGGGAATGCTAGAGACTTGTGGCTGAGACCTAGCTCCTCTCTCACCACAGTCACAGATATTTCCCACTGACCTTCCAAGTTGTCTTTGGTGTTCATAGATTGAGAAGTCTGGAAACCACCACACCTGCCCATGATTCAGTCCTCTGAGGCCTGCCTTAGGGTCACTGTGGCCTGCGCTCCCATGCCAAACTGTGCTCCTCTCCCCACCTGGAGCAATATACCTTTCTGACCAATCATCCAGGCTGTCTTTGGCTGGAAATTTGTTTCACTCTGTCTTTTTGTGGGTTCTGCTGCTTTAGAATTAGTTTAGAGCCATTTTTATAGGTATTTGGAGGGGTTTGGAGGAGATCTCAAGCAAATCACTGCTTTTCCTCTGCCATCTTGGCTTCACTTCAATAATTGTATTTCAATATGATCAGTTTTCTTTGTAACACCATACATTTAATTTCATGCACTTAAAATAGGTATTTTCAGAAACAGTTCATTTAGTTTTATCAGCATACCAAAGGGGTCCATGACAAAACAAATTTAAGAACCTATGTTCTAGACCAGGGGTGGGGAACCTGCAACCTTGAGGCCACATATGACCTTCTAGGTCATCAGGTGTGGCCTTTTGACTGAGTCCAAGTTTTACAGAATAAATCTTTTTATTAAGGGGATTTGTTCTATGATGTTTAGATTCAATCAAAAGACTGCACTTGAGGATCTAGAGGGCCACATGTGGCCTCAAAGCTGCAGGTTCCACACCCTTGTTCTAGATATCCTAGGGGAGAGGGAAAATGGATGAGACATGATCCCCACCCTGAAACAAAACAGCTGTAAATAATACAAACAAGTGTTAAAATAAGTGCAGAATTATTTCTCATAAATATTTATTTCTTTATATGTTCTTAAGAGGGGTAAAGAAAGACCAGATTCTGGTTTAGGAATGATTTGGACTAGATAGCCTTCAGGTCTCCTCTAATGGTCAGATTCTGTAATCCTGGGACTTTAACAAGGCCTTTGGACAGTAAGTAGTACTTCTGAGGTTCAAACTTGGGTTCTCTGACTCCAAAATCAGTGTGTGATTCAAATTAAGACCAGTTATATGACATATATCACCATTATCAACTATAGCCATTGGTGGTATAAGTTAAAGTCTAAAAATAATGTTTCCTTGTTAGGAACATAAGCAATCATATGATTGAATTTATTAATACATGTGACTTTGTGTTCGTGTATCATCTGCCAGTAAGATAGAGGTTGCTTATACTCCTTAGCAGAGAGTCTTCGTTAAGTAATAGCCAGGGTGTACCTTATTGGTAAATATCTTAAATTTATAGAATATTGTAAAGCAAAAGAGTTTATATGCTAGAATTTCTTTTACTTTCACAAATTAAATAGATACTTCAAGTGTTATCATCCACGTTTGACTATGATAAAATTGAGGCTTAAAGAAATTAAATGGTTTATGCAAGGTTATATAGCTAAGGACTATCAGAGCCAGGACTAGTATCCAAATCCTCAACAAAACATGTATAAACCAGACCCAGAATAATGTATTTTGGTATTATGCATCTCACATTTATGAACATTAATTTGTTTTTGTCTGTCATGTTAGAAGCTTTCCTGCTTAGCTATTTTGATGGTATTGTTAGTCTATAGATATCTTATTCCTTTCCAGCTATTAGGAAGGGGGCCTCTTCATTTTCACTGGAACAGGAGGTCTAAAAATTGTAGCGTCAATTGGCCATGGGAATGAACTAAGGAAGCTGCTTTCTGTCAAATGATAAGACCTTTCCATTTGTAAAAATAAGCAATAAAACATTCAAATGAAATTGATGATCATCACATCAACCTTAGAGCACACAGAAAAGGTACTTTTTGTTTCCATCTCTCAGTAGGGTTGTGGAATGAAGGATACAAGCTGGAAGAAATGTAATTTTATTGGACCTTTACATGTGACCTGACAAGATAAAATATTGGGAAGGCTATTAGGGAGCTTCATACTGCACTCTCTACTCCATCCTGGATTCTCACATATCAGGCTGAAAAATAATTATTTGAAAGAATTTCAGGTTAGGACATTGGACTGAATCTAAGAAGATAATTTAGTAGGGATAAAAAGTAAAATCAGCCCAAGTCAATTTCCTACATGAATGAGCTATGATGAGGAATTCTAACACCTTTGAAGGTCAGTTGAGGTTAGAGGGTGGAGAGGAGAGAGGAAGGAATTACACCAGGATTATACCTAATTAGGTTTACAGGAAGCCAAAGAAAAATCGAGCTTGATAATTGGTGAATTTGGGCCAACGATATGGACAATTCAAGACATAAATCTTTCAGAATATTAGATGATGAATATTAGAAATGAATTTTCATCAAGATTTCTAGCTGACCAGCCTAGGTTTTGTTAGGCAAATGAGCTCCACTGTCACTTATAATGACATTAGTAATTTAGTATGAGCCACTCTCCCTTCTCTATCCTGATTCTAGTTGGCCAACTGACACATGTTGATTTGGTTCCATAGTTTACTAAAATTTCTAATCACTTTCTATCCTAAACCTAGTGTACATATGCAAGCCCAGCAGTTCTGGCTGAAATCCAATATGATTGATTCATTTACCAAAGGAAATGCATTCTATTTCCCCAGGTATGGTTTTCTTCTTTTCTTATTTCAAAGTAGTCCAGTTATAGTTTGAGAATAAAGAAGAAAGGGTCTCTATGCACATTGTGGAACCATATCAGTTTAATAACACATAAGGATCTCTTAGAGTTGAAAATACTCTGTAAATGTAAGATAACAAAATATGAGAAATTCTTAATAAACCACTGTTTTCAAAAACAAGATAGCTTTCTGTCTTTTGGTAAGGGAATAATAATGGAGTTTTTGTTTTATTTTTCCCCATAGATTTCCCTCTATATCCTTTTGCAAGAGATAGAATATCTATGAGGAACTTGCCATAGTTTAATCAGAGAAATTCAAATGTGATGAATTGTGTAGCCTAAATAAAGTTCAAATAATACTTTGTCACCCTCCCCTGAGCAAGTATCCCTGTCATCAATATTTTTTCCTTCAGGAAAATGTTCCATTATCAACTCTGTGATTATTGTGGAGCTGTATGACTTATAGTTTTCACAGTGAAATTTAATAGAGTTGGTATGCTTCCAAAAATAAAAAGTAATAATACAACTTGAAATGATCAGGCAGCACTTAACTTGGATATTCCATTGGTAGCTATGGGCCTTTCAGTTCTATTTCATCATTGTTGGGGTGGGGGGGATGGGACAAGGGTGAAAGGCTGAAAGAAGAGAGCTTTTATTCACTATATAATCCAATTAAATCAGACACAGAGAACTCCTCTTCTACCTTAACATCTTAGGTATTCAAAAGGGTTCTTTATTCGATTTATCCTATACTACTTTCCTGGGGATAAATGCATTCATAAAGCTAAATGAAAGTAGAAAGTAGTAATCCATTGTACTGAAAGAATCTCAGGTTTATTTGAAGTCTGAGTAAGCTACATTGGCAACTCACTGATGAGGTCTATGATGAAGAAATAACCTAGTGTAATGCAAAGTCCCAGGTATGGAAGCAGGATTTGAATATTACCTCTTACACTAACTAATTATGTAACCATTGGTAAGTCTTTATTCCTATGCACTCCAAGACTGGCCTTCTTTCTGTTTCTCACATATGAAATCCCATTTTTTCCCTGTGTCTGAAGCCTATTCTCTGTGCCTGGAATACACTCCATTCTCACTTCTACCTTTATTTGATTCATTGTTCTTGTTTTTCAGTTGTGTCCGATTTGTTGTCACTTCATTTGGGGTTTTCTTGGCACAGAAACTGAAGTGTTTCACCATGTCCTTCTCCAGCTCATAGGGCAGCTAGGTGGCACAGTGGATATAGGGCCTGGTTTGGTGTCAGGAAGATCTGAGTTCAAATCGGGCCTTAGACAATTAACTTTTGTGACCCTGAGCAAATCACTTATTCCCATTTGCTTCAATTTCCTTATCTATAAAATGAGTTGGAGAAGGACATGGCAAACCACTCCAGTATATCTGCCAAGAAAAGCCCAAATTAAGTCATGAAGAGTCAGACATGACTGAACATCAATGACAAAACACCAGCTCATTTTGTAGAAGAGGAAACAAAGGCAAAGAAAGTTAAGTGACTTGCACAGGTAGTGTCTAAGACTAGATTTGAACTCAGATCTTACTGACTCCAAGCCTGGCCCTATATCCACTGCACCACCTAGTTTCCTGCAAAGCATAACACCTATAATAAGCCTTTTAAATTATCCCAGATGTTACTGCCTTCCTGCTGAAATTACCCTGTAATTATTTTGTATACACCTATATGTATGCATGTTGCTCCTCCAAATATAATATAAACTTGAGTGCAAGGATGTTTCATATATTTGTGATTCCAATGTTTTTGCTAGCATTATGTGTTCAATGAATGTTGATTAATTTAAACTTTTAGAGCTTCAGTTTCCTCATCTATAAAATGGGAGATTTATTACCTATAGCACCTATCTCTCTGAGATGTGGAAATCAAATGAGAAGACATTTGTAAATATTTTAGTCATTGATAAATGACTTTTATAAAATAATATAAAAATAACAGACTTTGGTTTAAGATGAGATTCACCTTGAAACCCATACAAAGGGGTTTAGTTACTAAGGTACCAAAAGAAGTCAGCCATAAGCAGAGCCAAAAGTAGGCAATACTGAACTTAAGTCAAATTCATTAGTAGAGGGATAACAAGTTTGGATGGGAATTCAGGTAGGAATTTGGTGAGCAAAAACATTCCATGTGGTAATTTCACCCTAATCTTCCATAAGACAACAAGCCACCAGTAGGGCAGAGCCTATTTCCATGCATAGCTTGGATCACAAGATGATTTTTACATATTTGATTATCTGAAGGCACTATATTTGAGTAGAGTGTAGGTACTTTGATGTTTATAACAATCATCTAAGAGAGGTAATGAAAGTATTATCTTTTCATTATTCACAAAATGATAATATAACTTTGAAATGATAATGTATGTGTATATATAATTATTGCCATACATTCACATATATACATTATCATTTGAAGTTAACATCTGTACTATTAAAGAGAGCAAAAGACAAAATTTTTGACCTGTAGCAAGAAACTATTCATTTTGGCCTGGATTTGTGTTAAGTAGAGTTAAAAAGTAAATAAATTGATTCAGTATATAACTAGCTTTACATGAAACTATACAAAATTTATTTTAATCTGCCACTGTAGTCTTAATGGGAATTATGAAAAGTACTTGTCTTGTGTTTATTATATATAGTTTTCATTTACCAAATAAAAATTTGTTAGAAGAGTTGATGGTAATAGACCCTAACTACATTATTTGCACATACAAGATTCCTACAGCAAGAAAATTTTTCAATAAAATACATATACATGCACACATGCCTTCCCAAGATTTTCTTGAGCTGTGTGGAGATTTAGGTTTTGCTTCATGAAGAAAAAAAAATTTATGCATTACATTATTTTGTAATTAAGTGGGATATTATTTCATTTGCACGACCTAAAAAGATATTACATTGCAAAGATTTATGAGGTCTCTCCAACTAAGCAAAGATGAAGAAAAATAGAGATCTTATTTTTGAAAAAATAAATTGTCTTGTTTGGTCCTTTGTTGACTACAGTAGTGAGTTCTGACATATATTCTTTGTAAGATTAGCTGCTATTGACTTTTATTGATGAGAAAGATAAAAAAACTTGATTAAAATATAAATTAATATGTAAACTTGATTAAAATTAAAATGAGTGATTAAAATGCACTGTTACATTGACCATGTAAACCAAGAGGTTCATTACCAAAAGAATCTGGTGTAAGATAATAGAAATTAGAAAAGCTAAATAACAGTGTAGAATTTTGAAAATGAATGCAGACAGCATTATAAGAATAGAAAAAAGTAAAGTCAAAATACCTACAATACCAAATACACCTGTTCGATTATTTGTGTATTTATGCTCTTCAAAGGCAAGCAACTGTATCATCTTTGGCTTTGTATCTCAACTGCCTAGAACATCACCTTATATGCAATAGACACTTAATAAATATTTGTTTAATTGAATTGTAGAATAGATTTACTATGTTCTTGATGCTTTTTTCTTGCATTTTCTTGTCATCTAAATATGATCTAAAAACTTTATATCTGCTCCCATTATTTGACCTCACAGCTCAAGTTAAATAAAAGACCTAAGTTCAGGTATTTACAGGAAATTAGTTGTCAAGAAGCTGATACAAACAAAAGCTGTATTGTTCAGTGCAGCTAGGACATGAAAAACATACACACTCACACATTATATGGTGATAGAAACAGACAGAGATTTATCCACACAGATGCAAAAAAAGTACTCTGTACAAAAGGGAAGGACAGGTGTCACGGAAGAAACATGGTCAAAGATGGCGTTGAGGTGGGAAGATTGTATATCCTAAGAATGGACTTGGTTGGGAAAAGGTAAACAGTGCCAGATATAGAAAAGGCATCCTTAATCAAACTCATGTGTGGTAGAGAACTTCTCAGTGTCACTTATCAATACCAGGTTTGGGGGAGACTAAGGTAAGTGGGATGTGACTTATTGGGACCACAAACTGGGGGTAGAATCTGATGTTAACTAGCTAAGGCAACTGAAGAAGGATGACTCACAACCCCAGCAGCTGGTCAAGTATTTCATCTAATCAAAGCTGCAAATATAATCTGCTCTTCACGGAGTTAACATCAATCAGAATAGCAGAAAAGTACAAACTTTGTCTTTGTCTATAAGCCGTATAGGCATCTGGATCATTTAACCTAAGGGATTCCATTTTGGAGTCCTATTATTATAACTACAACATCAAAAATATAAAGTTTACAATTATTACATTATAGCTTCCTGGGTCTCCTTACCAAATAAATGATTCTATGAAAAGAAAGTCTTGCTTACTTTGTTCCTCAAAACAAAATACATCTACTTTAGAAATATTTTATGATTCAAATATTTTAATAATATTTTCATACCTCAAAATTATATTTCATGAATAATATGTAAAGTTGGGATGAGTTGCATTTTTCAAAGAATGGTTCCTTATGTTGCTCTTTCAAGATACATGTGTGCGAGTGTTTGTGTGTGTATCTTAAGATATATTAGGGGGGCAGCTAGGTGACACAGTGGATAGAGCACCAGCCCTGAAGTCATGAGGACCTGAGTTCAAATCCGGCCTCAGACCAAGCACTTGACCCATTCTAGCTGTGTGACCTTGGGCAAGTCACTTAACCCTCATTGCCTCACCAAAAAAAAAAAAAGATATATCAGGAAGTTGAAGATCTCTCCCTCTTGTGTGTATATCCATATGTATGTATGTGTGTACATATATTTGCACATTAGTTCAAGCATCTAGTATTTGTTTACCATTGTAAGTCTAGACTACCAGTTTAAAGATAAGCCAGGTAGCCTATAATGCCATGAAATCAGAGGTTGATGTGGGGAACAAAATTGTAGTATATTTTTGACATGGCTGCATCCTGTCAGTCTCCCTAACCAAAGGTCTTTGCCTTGCTAGGGAAAAAGATGATAGTTGTTGATAAATATGCTAAGATTCGTATTTTCTAAAAACACTATATTTTTTTATTCTCAAGATTATTTTCAAAGTTCTCTCATAACTTTATTTGATTTTAGGAATTGTAACTCAAAAGTCACACATTATTTTATGGGACAACTGATTTTCCTATAAATTAATTAAAAAAATCTAAATCTTCAATTATGGGGGAAAAAAAGATTTTCACTGTCTATATAATCCAGCAGGGAAGTATTATCCTTTAAATATAATGTCAATCCACATACTTATATGTGTATTCAGTATGTATTTAAAGTGTAGTTACTATATCCTTTCCCAATCCTCATTCAGATATTAAAGGCAAAATGAAAAACAAAAGAACTGTAGGGATGTGTCACTTTGAATGGTGATGAGCCTTGAGATCTTCTCACATGATAATCAGGACAGAAATCAGGGCATGTTTAGCCCGGGGAAGAGATTTTAGAGGAAATGGATTGCTGTCTTTAAGGGTCTAAAGGGCTGCCATGTGGAAGAGGGATTAACATTACTCTGCTTGGCCTAGAAGGAAGAATTAAAAGCAATGGCTGGAAGTTTCAGAGAGGATGATTTTAGCTTTTGATGTTGTGAATTTTTCCCTAACAATTGTAGCCTCACCAAAGTAGAATGGGCTTTCTCAAGGAGTAATGCATTCTCATTCACTCACTAAAGATTTTCCTATAAAGTCTAGACCACTACTTTGGGAGGCTATAGAGGAGATTTTCATACAGGTCTGGTTTGGACTAGTGATCATCCAAAACCCTTTCCAGTGCTGATATTCTGTGAATGCTAGACTTAGAATTGAGAGACACTGAAATTCAAATCCTTCCTCTTTCTAGCCAAGCAATCATGGGGAAGTCACAACTTCTGTAAGCCTCAGTTTCTTTATGTGTCACACTTCTTGACTCACAGTACCTTTTGACTCTCATTGCATATAACCTCTTAATTTTCTTACTCTGAGCCATTTCTCCCAATATATTTTATATACCATCTACGCCATGCTACCCAGGGTTGTTCTGAGTAACAGATAATGAATGGAAAATGAGTCATGGTGGATTGGTCAGATTGGTCCAGGACTCAGAACATGTATAATGTACTTTGCTTGCTGTCAACCCACATGAATGCTTGGGGACCTGCTTCTGAAAATGTTTGATATTGTAAAGGACCTCTTTCTGATTCAGATATAGGTATTCTGTCATTGGTTCCTATATACTTACTATGTGGTAGAATACAAGGCTTTTGTTTGGTTGCTGAACTGAAATCAACTGTGTAAATAAAGAATCCCTGCCCTCAAGAAACTTATCTTCTGACAGAGGAAGACATCAAATAAAAGAGAACTTGTAGGGTAAGGGGGGATTTGAGTGAGCCTGGTTGGTGTAGGTGCTTCCTAAAATTTATGTTTTAAGATGAACTTGCCCATCAGAAAAGGACTCTAGAAGGAGATTTGTTGCCAGCATGAAGAAGGCTACTGAGGTAAAGGTAAAGAAGTAGTCTGGGAAGCCATGGGCTGAACAGGAAATACCATACTCTTGCTTTCTTTATAGTGACCCAGAAAAAAAAAATTGTTATAAGTCTTTGGATGAGAACAAAGGTTGTGCCAGCAGCCCATTTTACCCACTTGGGCTGACACTCCCCTTCATTATGCTTTCCTGCTCTTAATTAAAAGAGTACCAGGAAGGACTGGAGAAGGCTATGATCTTGTGAGCTTCAAAAGATTGGAGGAACCACCAGAGGTCCAATGATAGGGGAGGATGACATAGCTGCAGCCAAGCCAGGTAAAGAACCAATGTAGCACCAAGGAGTGCCTAACACTGAATCTAAGACACACGGACTTCCTCTTCACGCAGGACATTGCATATATAAGGACTATATGCCAAGGGAGAGCTCATCCAGTGGCTATGTCACACCCAGAAGTGAACTTGGTGGGGAATGCTTTGTAACAACCACTTTAAATTTGACCCTACCCTCCTTGGGGAGAGGAGAGTTTATGCCTCAGTGCTTGTACTTCTTTTCTTACTATATTTTCTCAGTGAATGTCTCTCTGCACAAACTAATGGAGAGTAATTGCTTATCAATGATATTGAGGAGGTATCAGTTGATTTAATGATACCAGGGAGTTCTAATGGGCACTGACAGATTATAGTAGGGTAGTAATCACTGATGATTGAAATGCCAAAGGGGTTCTGAAGCTGATATCATTAGAAAAAATCCCATTTCCCCTCAGTGTACCTCTACAACCCTAACGAGGAGATACTGCCAGCCCCACGGTGGGCACCTGACCTGCTAGTGCTCATTTGAGTTGTGAGAGTAACACAGTAGCAGTCGAGAGTAGTCCAGAGCCCCTAAGTGGTACAAATGCTTTTCAAAAGGTAAAGAACATAAAAATTTAAGCTATTATTACTAATACTAACTAACTAAATACTAATTAGTAGTATTTAACAATTGCTTTCTGGATATGACACCTTAATCTGCTAATAGATTGCTGCTAACTTTTTCAGGTATTATCAATTTTGTATATGTAAGATATATATATATATAGATAGATAGATAGATATACACATAACTGTTTTGTGTATGTATGTGTGTATGCATATGTATATACTATGTACATACAGATGTATAGGTATTTGTTTTAAATATATATGATGTATATCTATTCATAAAAACATATATGTATGCATTTTATATCCCTTGACAAAATGTAAATTCCCTGAAGTCAGGAGTTAATTGACTTTTGTCTTCCTATTTCTAGCACCTAGTACAATGTCTGGCACTTACAAAGCACTTAATGAATGCTTATTGGTTGACTGACAGGTGATTCAGCTTGATATATTTATAAAGATGCATAGTGATTTATAGGAAAAACACTGTATTTGGAGTCAGACTGGGTTCAAATCCTAGCTCTGCTACTTGAATGAGCTTGATCATATCACAACCAACATCTCTTGGCCTCCGTTTTTCTCATCTATAAAATAAGGGAATTGGATTTGATGGTCTTTGAGATCTTTTCAAGTTCTAAATCTGATATAGACATGTAGGCACATACATACACACATGCATGCATGTATGTATAAAAGAGTCAGGTTATTGTAGATAGAGGCCCTGCCCCACACTCAGGAAGACGCTTTGGTGCCCAAGGAACTCTCTAAGACTAAATTCAGAGTAGTTTCCCAACTAAGTTGGTAGAGGGAATTCTTTACATCAATGAAATCACAGGTCTGCATGATAATGTGCACAAACACATGTGTATTATGCATATATGAATGCTGTTGTGTGTAATTTTATCTGGAGAAAAAAAAACTTGGTACAAAACTATACTAACAGAAGTGGAATTAGCTGGCTGTTCTAGGCTTTGCAAAATGAAGTCACCTTCCCCTGCTGAATCAGCACCATTGGCAATTAGAATCATTCAACTTCTTTCCAAGAAATACAGACAATAAAATTTATTGCAACATTTGATAACCACATTATAAGCGCTTTAATTCTCTCAATTCCACCAGCAGTCTTTAAAAGAGCCAGTAACCCCATTTACCATAAGAACAAGGTAATATGTATCTGAGATGATGATTTATTGTACATTTAATCTGTTATACAAGTGAAAGGTCATAGTCATTATTATACTATTTAAATGTCTAATAAAACTGTTCATCTACTGTTTTAGTTTATTGGCTAGGTCATAGGGTCCATGCATTAAAGTCAACGAAAAGCTATATCTCTTTCAAACAAAAGTATATTTCCAGCATCTTAGCTGAAGTGTAATAAAGTTGGCTAGAAAATAACTGGCTGGAGCATTCGTTTAGTGTAAAATTTACAGTCCCTAATCAAAGCTATGGGCAAAAATAAAATAAATAAAATAAAAGCTTATGGGCAGCTAAGTGGCATAGTGAATAAACTGCCAGGCCTGGAGCCAGGAAGACTCATCTTTTTGAGTTCAAATCTGGCCTCAGACACTTATTAGCTGTGTGACCCTGGGCAAGTCACTTATCCCTGTTTGCCTCGGCTTCCTTGTCTATAAAATGAGCTGGAGAAGGAAATGGGAAACCACTCTAGTTTCTTTGCCAAGAAAACCCCAAATTGGGTCACAGAGAGTCAGATACGACTGACAACAACAATGTTAAAGTAATAAAGGCCACAACTTAAGCAGCTGAGTAAGCAGCATTCATTAACCCTAATATTTTTGTTCAAGGAAATGAAGCATTTTGAATGAGACACTTTGTTCTGACCTGACTTGGGCCCTTCTGATCCCACAGCCTCCCTTTTCCTGCTATGATGATTCTTTACCAAGGAACAATTTAAATTATGGCTTTAACACCATGAAAAGGAAAGATTTAAAAGACTTTTGGATAGCTGAATTCCTACGATATGTTGTCTTTGTTGTCTCCTGATGCAAGGTGATTGGAAGCAACCACTAGAGACAAGCAAACGTACAGAAATCAAAAGTTAGCAACAAAATGTTGCTAACAGAACAAAGGCAGAAGAAAGTAGAGTAGCAGCAAATCCTCTGAAATGTCAGAGTCTGGGGCAAATGGTTGGCACTAGCTAGGTAGTAAACAAAGGGAAGAAGGAAAGAGACATGTGGAGCTAGCATAAAATCTGACACACCTGCTAATGGATGTCAATATTGTACCTAAATTTCCATATCTCAAAATGGTCAGGCAGAAGCCCAGTGATAGCCTTTATTGGGATCTTCTTGAGCTTTAGGGAGTTAAATCTGAATTATTCATTGTCTGTCTATCTGTCTCTCTCATATAATATCATATTTAAAAAATAATTTTATAAATTCACACATAATTATATACATATGATTACATACATATGTATGCATGTATGTATCCCTAAATAGGCAATTCTGGGAACCCAGGAGCAGCCAGATATGAATTCCTGTCTACAGTCTGCAATATATTTTTTTCTGACTACATTTTCACTGAGATCATGGAATTAGTCTCAAAAATTAGAAACGATACCATTTAATCTGATTTGAACTTGAATGAAAATCCTTATTCAATACTCCTGAGAAGAGGTGATCCAGCTGCAGCTTAAAGAACTCAAATGATGAAGAATTCAACACTTCCCAAGACACCCCACTCTACCTTGGGATAGCTTTAATTGTTGGGAAAGATATCTTTATAGGGAACTGAAATCAGCCTCTGTTATTTCCATCCATCAGCCTCAATTCTGTATTTTGGGTCCAAATAGTCCTTGGGCTATAGGGCAAGTCTAATCCATCTTCCAAAGAAGAGCCCTTCAAGTACTTGAAGGGAGCTATTACTCTCTCTTTTCCAAGTCTTCTTGGACTTCCTAATTCTAATTCTGTAATTTTCCCCCAATCCTAGTTACCCTTTCATCTGAACTTGATTTAATTTGCTGTGAGCCTTCTTAAAATATGACTCCCAGAATTGAACACAAGACCCCAGATGGTATGTGATCAGTCTGGAGTAGAGCTCTATTCTCCCAACCTTATCTTGCAACAATTGCTAATTCCTTCCCTTTTTTTTATGCTTATCATTATTATGAGTTATTGAGGGATAGTCCTTCTTTCCATGGCCAAAAACAAATAAGGGAAATACTTTCTCATGAAATTCTTATCAGAACCAATGCTATTTTTAGAAATCTCAGTAATATTTTCAGGAATTGGCAGAAACCTAACACAAATTTCTGACCCACAATTTCTTTGACATTTCTTAGATAAATGAACTCAAAATGCAGAATTTACTGTACATGAAATAGGCTACAATGAACAGTCACAAAGAGAAAGAAATTATTCTGATGGAGTTATATAAATTTTAAAATAGGAAAAGGTCAAAACTCCTTTCATTAGGAACAAGCACTGGGGAAATAACACATTGGACCAGACTCTCTTCTTCCTAAGACTCACTTCCTTCTCAGAAAATAAATCAGAGCTTAGAAAGTTATAAGAAGTCATGTTCTAAGTGTCATAGTGGATTGAGTGTGAGGCCTGAAGTATGGAAGCCCTAGCTTAAAATCCTGACCTAGATATTAACTGTGTAACCCAGAGTAAGTCACTTAACCTCTGTTTGCTTGAATTTCCTCTTTTGTAAAATGAAGGTAATAATAACATGTACCTCCCAGAATTGTTATGAGAATAAAATATGATATTTGGAAAGTAGTTTGTAAACCTTAAAGTACAACATAAATTCTAGCAATTATTATTATTACTATTTTATTTTAATCATTATTAACTGTTTTAGGTACATTGGGTCCACTTAGTATGCTATTTGCATAATGTATTAAATGATACTCTAATATACTAAAAAAAAAAAAGTTCAATGTGTGTAAGTGCTTGACATAGCCCCATAAAAGAACATATGTAAGATTTATATAATTACAACAAACTCAACACAAGACCCGAAAATGTGAGGGGCCTGATTTGTTAGGATAAAACTTTACATGAACAGAAAACCCATTGTAATCTATTCTCATCATAATCACAACTAATCAAGTAACAGTTTGTGTGTGTGTGTGTGTGTGTGTGTGTGTGTGTGTGTGTGTGTTTTCCCACCCGCTCCCAGAGCCATTTGGCCAAACCCACTTAATTGCTTTCTAGGATAGTGTGCAGATGAATGGTAAAGTAGGTGCATAATGGTTATAAATTGTATTGATGTTTAACAAGATGCTCGATTCCATCTTGATTTGCCGTTCTGAATATCATGCTAGCAAAGAGCAGCCCTATCAGTTCAGCTGATACAGCAGCAATGTAGTTGGCTGATAGGTCATATCCAAAAAGTAGTAACGGACAAGTCATGTAGTATCAACCAGTTAGATTGTATCATTTATGTCCCACAAGGGTGTGCTTAAGGCTTGTTCTATTCATTGACAATAGACACAAAATAGGATCAGTAGAGATTATCAAGTTTTAATTTTTATAAATGTTTATCTAATGTGTCACCTATATTATATTAGTTAGCATAGTAGATCAAGTGTTAGACACTGAATTAGAAAAGTTTGGAGTGAGAATTTGCTAAGACATGAATTAGCTATGTGAGCTTGGGCAATCTACATATCCTCGAATCCCTCATTTGTAAAATGAGAATGAGAATAGTACCTTTCTCACACAGTGTTTGTAAGGATCACAGGAATCGAGCACTTTGCAAAACTTAATTTACAATGTAAATGTCAGCTAGTATTATTATGAAAAAATAGGTAAAATTTTAAATAATCATTATGAACTGGATAAATTCTATCATATCACATGAGATAAAGCAAAACTAAAATGTGAACAAGTGCAAGGTGGTACATAAATTTTTGTCAGATTTAGGTTGAGCAAAGATTTACTAGGTACCACAGAGAGAACAGTTTATGCAAGTGAGGTGAACCCCACCACCTTCTCCAAAGAACTAAAAATGAATATCACAATGGTGGTCATGGAAGGGTCTATAAAAGGCATGAGCAGTTTAGCCAACATGGAGCTCTGAAGAAGAGAATTAAATGATGTCATCAAATACTTATAGGACAGGGAGAGATGATGGGCTGGCCACAAGGCTAAAGGAGAAGAAACATGTTTATAGCTTGTAACATCAGGAGAAAGCAAAGAAGGCCTCCAGTACCTTAACTGGTTGCCCTTTGGTGATCTTTTGGGACTATAAGTACAATGGTCACATAAGATATGCAGGCAGACTATGATCTTCATTGCTGGAGAGAATTCCCAATAATTGAGATCACAGTTCCATTTCAGTATTTGAGTAATTAAGTAATCTAAAGTCATACACTCATGATATAGTAGAGTTTCAGAGTTGGAAGGGATCTCAGAAGCTATTGAGGTTTTTTCATAACTGAGCAAGAATCTCTTCCCCTAGGCTTCCGTTTATTTGTCCAAGGATGCAACTATTTGAAGATGTGATGAGAGGAAGGAAAAAGCAGGGGAAAGGATGATACTAAGAGATTAGGTGAGAAATTTTCTAGGGGAAAGATGGCCTTAATGAAAGGAGAATGGTAGCTAAAACCTTTACAATAGCACAGAAAAAAGGTAAACAGCCTTCTTTCAAAAATCTTTCATGGCATTCTGCTGTAACTAGCTGGAGCCAAATCAATAAACAAGCATTTCACAGGCAAATAGATTTAAAGCTATTCAAGATCTTGAGCTTCTTGAGTTTAACTTCTTCTTTTTATAAATGAGGAAAATTAGGACAAAGAGATTCAGTGAATTCTCCAAGGTCACGCAGCAAATAAGTGTCTGAAATAGGGTTTGAACTTAGTCATTCCTGACTCCAAGTCCAGCTTATACCCCTTATGCTACACTGCCTCATTGAGCAGTAACTAGATACTGAATATACAAAGACAAAAAGGAAAACATCACCAGGCAAATCAAGCTCTTGGGTTTCCTTTCAAGTGATGTGAAACACTGAATAGCCTCTGGAAATCTCTCAGGGTTGGAGTTGATCCAAAAGCAATATGTATCTTTAGGGGCACCCCTTAGACACATATATATATTCTCTCCAGGTAAAGGTACTCGAATTCTATCAAACTAATATTTAAATGAATTTTGTTACCTTTAAATTAGGACAATACCAATACCCTGGTCAGA
This sequence comes from Vombatus ursinus, assembly GCF_900497805.2. Taxonomy (NCBI): domain Eukaryota; kingdom Metazoa; phylum Chordata; class Mammalia; order Diprotodontia; family Vombatidae; genus Vombatus; species Vombatus ursinus. The sequence goes on along the minus strand of NW_020955033.1, from coordinate 4,192,368 downwards.
TCTAAGCATTAAGTTTCTTAAAATGACATCTTTGTAGGACTTGGTTGGGGAACATTAAAAGGCCCAATTCTAGTGAGAGAGAATCACAATAAAGCAGTGATACTCTTCATAAAAGTGATACTAGTATAGATATGGTTTGCTTTTAAGTAAACCAAAATCAAATATTTTCCTCTATGGCTTCATTTAGATATAATGGTAATTCTTTCCCTCAAATAATAAACAGTTTCATCTTTTTATTTAGAATGAACAAATTATAGATATGTATATATCACAAGTAACATAATAGCACTAAGTAATAACGACAATAATAATGACTGATTTTCATAGCTTTCAGAAGACTGGTATCTTAGATAAAAGCTTTTATGTAATTTATGTAATTTATTCACAGTATTACTTTGAATTTGAAAAGAAATAATTCCATCCATTCTACTTTCTTATAGTGTGAATTAAAGATTTATTATTTAACCATACAAAATTCTAAGTCTCCAGGGTTTGCTTTCTAAAATGCACATCACAAAAAGTTTCAGCACTTTATTAGACAGCAATTAGTGCCCTAGCTGGTGATGTGAAAGTTAAGCTGGGTGAAATTAATTGTTTAGGGCATAGTTCAGGCCTATTCAAGAAGAAGAAGACCCAATTGTTGTTTTTGATGTTATATTCCATTATGTCCACAAAGGACTGCTTCATAAGAGCTAATTATTCTTCAGGCTATGGTTGGTAGTGAATTTTTAAAAAGGCATAAAATCTTGATATCTAGGTCCAAATCCCAACTTTGCCCCTCCTTTAGAATAATTGCTCTATCCTTTACCTCTCTATGACTTAGTGCTTTTATGTACAAAATGGGAATAATACTGATACTCATCTCCACAATGCCATGGGGTAACACAAACATGATGAAGTAGTTAAAAAATTTAGTTTCAGTTAAATATTTGGAAAGAGGTGAGCTTTGGTTAAACACTAGGGTATACTTAAATATTCAAGAGTCTGAGGTCTCATTCATTTGGAAGTTGTGCCCTCCTCTCTCCCTCAGGTACAAGTAAAGAGTTAAGAAAAAAAAAAAGGAAGTTTCTGGGAGTTTGAGCATTCCATGCCTAATCTTTGCTAAGGAGGGAAATATGTTTCAGAATCTATGACCCAGACTGTTCATTCATTCACTCAGTTTTTTCTTTCTTCTTCCTCCCTGCCTCCCTTCCAATTTAGTAAGTTTTAGCAAAACATTTAACAAGGACTTTCATGCTCATCCTGTGGAAAATGTGAAGACATATGGGCTTGATCATAACATGGTTGGGTGAGTTCAAGAACTTGTTAAATGATGAGACTCAAAAGACTGGCCATTAATGGTTCATTATCATCTTGGAATGTAGGTCTCCAGGAGTGCCCCGGGGATCTCCTGGGTGCTTTGCAATGTGTTATTTTATATTTTTATAAGTGATTTGAATAAAGTCATAGATGGCATGTTTATCACAACAGCAGATCATTCAAGGCTGGGATGAAGAGAAAATGTACTAAATGTCAGATTCAAAATTCTAAAAGCTCATTATAAATTAGATCATGGACCTGAATTAAAGATAAATTTTAATAAGGATGTATGTAAAGCCTTGCACTGGGTTCCAAAAATTACTTTTACATGTTGTAACATTTGAATAAGTACTAAATTTCCTCAGTATACTGTATATATGCATATATGCAGACATATTAGAAAATATAAAATAGTAAAATGTCTCATATTCCTACAAGCAAGAGGAAGAAATATAATTAAATTATGTAAAAACGCCATACATAAATTTTCTTTTTTTTTTTTCAAGAAAAGATATATTTTACTGGATAAGATCAAGTCAGACTTCTTATTCTGGGTTACATATGTTAATGGAAAATTAATATTATCAAATATGAGAATTAATAGCTGGTTACCCATCCAATAATTACTGACAATTTTTAATCAATTAATTTTGAAGAAATAATCTTGTACCCCTACTTCAGCATTTTCATATTTTAGAAGTGAATTTTATTGATTTTTTTGAATTTACATCACAGTCATTCCCCATTCCATTACAGCTAACACCAAAAACATCTATCCTGAGACTATGTCTCTAAATGTATAAAATATATTGAGCACCAGTAATACCCTGAATTCTGGCCCCTGATTCACACCTTCTTCCATGACAGAAGCAATATGTTTCTTTTTTTTTTCTCCAATAAATTTTCTGACTTTTTGATCACTCACAATTCACCTTCCTTTTAGAGCACTTCATTTAAATTGTGAAAGTCATTGTGTATATTTTCCTTTTGTTTCTGTTTATTTTGTTCTGTACCATTTCCTTCAAATTTTACCATGTTTTTCCTCTAAATTTTTCATATTAGTCATTTCTTACAGCACCATATTATATCATTATATTAATATACCATTCTTCCCCTCCCTCCATTATTCTCCAATCAATGGGCATCTACCTTTTTTTTAGTTATCTAAAACCTTTTCAAGAGAACTATCTGCTAACAAACTGCCCCTCATATTAGACCTGTGCCCTTCTCCTTGGAATTGTATATATTTTCTATTTACCTATATGTATGCTATTTCCCTCCAATAGTACTAAGTTATTTGAGGACAAGGGCTGTTTCATTTTGCTTTTCATATCTCTAGTGCCTAAGAGGTTACATGGAATAGAACACGTGCTTATTAAGCACATAGTATATGCCAGGTACTGTGCACTTTTCCAATATTATCCCATGGCCCTCACAACAACCCTGGGAAGTATGTGCTATTATTATCCCCATTTTACAGTTGAGGGAAACTGAAGCAAACACAGATTAAGTGACTTACCCAGATCACACACCTAGTAATTGTCTGAGGCTGGGTTTGAACACAGATGTGGGTGACTCCATGTCCAGCATTCTATCTGCTGCACCACCTAGCTGCCTCAGGCAGCTATGGCATAATAGTTAGAGAGATGGCCTTGGAGTCTAGAAACCTTATGCTCAGGTCCCACCTCAGACACATACTATACTGACTGTGTGTAACAAAGCAAGTTACTTAAATGACCTCTCAAGAACTAGGCCAAAGATCTAGAGGTGCAGATATGCATTGAAGGAGAGAGTTTCCTCACTGAGAGGTTCTTAGACCAGTAAAACCTTCCTACTACCTAAAAAAAAATCCCCAGCACCTAGAACAATGCCTTATGCACAGTAATTGCTTAATAAAATTCTACTAAATAAATGTGTGTTGAATTCAATTCACTGTATATGTTATAAATGATATTTCATTCAAATATTTCCTGTTCTGCAGTTTCTGTTCATATTCAATCTTCATCTATTTTATTCCTGCAAAAGATTTTTATTTTTGTCGTCACAATTATCTATGTCATCATTTAAAATATTTTCATGTATTAATTACTGAGATTGGGCTGTAGTTCTCTTTCTCTGCTATGACTTGGCTTGGGTATAAGGACCACATTGTCTCCTAAAAGGAGTTTTGTTAAAGAACCTTTGTCTCTATTTTTTTTGCATAAGTAGCAATCAAATTTTATGCTTTTGATAGAATTCACTTGGAAATCCCTCTGTCCTGAGTTTTAGCTTTCTATGTTTGCAATTCATTTATTGCCAGATCACTGCCTTTCTCTATGTTTGGATTGTTTCTTATCTTTCTTTGTTTGCTAGTTTGGATAGCTAATAGTTTTGTAGATATTCATCAGTTATCTGTGAATTTTCAATATGTGAGTATATACTTGTATAGGATAATTTTTGAAAATTATTTTTTAAAATTCCTTTCAGTTTGTTCTGAATTTACTTTGTTCATTTTTTATTATATTAAGTTGTTTTTCCACCACTTTTTTGTCTATTTGGCTGATGGTTTATTGATTTTATTAGTCTTTTCAAGGAACTAGCTCTTTGTTTTAATCTATAATCTTTTTCTTTATTTGACCTCTAATTTCCTTTTTTTTTTTTTGGATGAGGCAATTGGGGTTAAGTGACTTGCCCAGGGTCACACAGCTAGTACATGTCAAGTGTCTGAGATAGGATTTGAACTCAGGTCTTCCTGACTCCAAGGAGCTCTATCCACTGTGTCATCTAGCTGCCCCTTGACCTCTAATTTCCAAGATTTCTTCTTTTGTACTTGTTTTAGGATTGCTAATTTGTTAATTTTCTAGTCTTTTCAAATGTATGCTCACTTTATCAATCCTCTCTTTTTGTTAATACAAACTGTCAAAGATAAAAATTTTCCTCTCAGCCCTACTTTATATATCATATTTTGGCATTGTTACATTTTCATCCTTATCCTTATCATGCTTATTTATGATTTCTATGATTTATTCTATAATCCTCTTCTTTATCGTATAGCTCATCATGAAATGAAATACTATTTGCTAATCTTTAGAGATACTGTTGCATAATTAAAGGCACCAAGGTTATCTCCAAATTCAATTTGAGGAACTTAAGTTTTCACACTTTTCTGAATTTGTTATTTTCTCACACAGTACATTCAAACAGGGCTGCATAGGATGTTTAGTTTTCTGTTTTCCTGTCCTCACATCCCTTTCTTTCTCTTGTGTTTTTTTCAGCAAGGAGAAAAGCTCAAAGCTGGACTTTGTAGTTTATCCTTGAAGTCCCCAAGTCCCTATGCAATATCATGCTGTACAGAATGTAATATACAGTTTTAAGCAAGTTCTTATTCCAAACTGTCCATTTCTAAATCTTCAGGTCAAATCCCATTACAATGAACTAATACAATGCCCTTCACATAGTAGATGCTTATTAAATATGAATTGAGTTGAATTTTACCTATATATTCTGATTATTTCATTGAATTAGATTTTTGTAATATTGGAGATTAAGCTAAGTTCATGCTGGGTCTTAGAAGTAATTAAGTTCATGGAATGTTTCATTAATTAGCACTGGAAATAATATTTAGTTGATTAACATCATCAGGAAATTCTTTAAATATTCACTAATTATAATCAAGGCTAGTTATACTGGTGCTCATCTATAATCCATGCTACTGTGGGTCCTGAGGTTGAAGGATTGCTTGAGCTGAGGAGCTCTGTGATACAGTAGAGTTAAAACTGGTCAGTTGTCTGCACCAAGTCTGGCACACATCTCCTGAGTCCCCAAGAGCAGATGACCATCAGGCTGTTTAAGAAGAAGTTAACTGGCCCAGGTTAGAAATGGAGCAGGTCAATCAATGGCCTGTGAATGGCCACTGTACTTCCTGCCTCAGTGATATAGGGCAACACAGTCTCCAAAATAAATAAAATTTTAAAATAATGTTTATAATTACACATTCTATAGAATTATTGTATCTTAGAGCTTGAAGTGTCCTTAAAGTTTATATCATCCACTCTGCTTTAGCTCTTCCACTGACTAGGAACTTGCTACGCCTCAATAAAGCCTGCTTTATTTGAGGATAGCAGTCATTATTACAACTTGTTTACTAGAATTTCTTCCACTTAATTCCTTTTCCATTTGACAGTTGTTCACATATTCAAACACAGTTACTACATCTCCACTAAATTTTTATTTTACCAGGCTAAACACCCCTAACTTCTTCAACTAACCATCTCACTACATGGTTTTCAATACTCCTCAATAGCTTGGTCATTTTTATTTTCAGAAGTTTTTCAGATCATCAAAATACCTTCTAAAGTATATAACTGGTGACTGTGGTTATGGATTTCATGGCACTGATCTTTGAAGAGTAGCAGAGATGGGGACTCACAGGGTTGGATGTATTTTACCAATTTTCTGGAAAGGGAAGGAAGTGAATCCCTCAAAATTTATGTCGATGAGTTTGATTTGAATTCTTAACAAAACTGTCATTTATATGTACTTAATCTAGGGTTGGTGCCAGGAAATCATTGGGGACACTCTATTTCAAATTCAAATATTTCAGTAAAAGGATTGTTTGTATTTAAAAAGGAAATACGGTGGATTAAATAAGAACAAGTCATGCCAGATTAACCTAATTGTTTTTACTGATTTAACAGACTGGTAAATCAGGAGATTTTTATCATGCATATACTTTATCTGGATTTCTAAAAAGCATTTGACAAAGTCTGTCATAATAACCCTGTTGACAAAGTGGACTGGATAATATTGTTGCTAATACCCTGGAGGCCTTCTTTTCCTTCTGTTTCTGTTTCATATCTATATTACATTAGTTCTCTATTCAAAATGGCTTTTGCTATTGTGGTGAAAGGACTATGACAATAATATTGGTTCACATTTTTACAGTACTTAGAGGTTTCCAAAATGCTTTTCTCACAATAATTCTGTGTTATAGTTATAATTTTATCCCAATTTTACAAATGAGGCAACTAAAGCTCAGATTGAGTGATTTGCCAATGGTCACATAGCCAGCAGCATGATTTACTGTGTAGAGTGCAGGATTTAGAGTTGAGAAGATCTGGCTTCAAAATCTAGTTCTGCTGCTAAAAGGGTGACCTTAGGAAAATCATGGGTGAAAAATGTATTACCTTGAAACCAAATTAGTGATAGGCCTGACTTAGCTGATAGTTCCTGTGTATTTGGCTCATGTAAAAATCCTGAAGTAGCCAGGATGCCTGGTCATTGCTCCCCAACCACCATATTTTGAAATATTAAAGAAGAAACATTTGTTTTCCCTGAAGTTTGAAGTTATATCTTAGGCTAGGAACTTACATGCCTCGTGAAGAATTAACTCAGAATGCTAACAAAAATCAATCAAGGTCACAGTGCATGTTAGAAAGTGTCTGTAAGTAATGGATAGCTATTAATTCTTTATTAAGTAGGAATGATAGACATCTTCTTCCATACAGACCAATTACAATGGTTGATAGGTATTAACAGGTGAAAGTTGACATGATTTTGACCTAAGCCATCTACTTTTATTTAGGATACAACAACTCTGGAATACAATAGCACACACAGGAGAAGCAACCAGAAGAGTGATTTATTATCTAGCTCTCAGAAGAATTTCTGGTCTAGGATATCTAATACCATCCCATTCCCCAAAGACAAGTCATTTGAGAGCTGCTTTTTTTTTTAAAGGTGCCTATGTGGACTTATGGGCCCAAAAGTGCTAACACAATTTTATTTTCCCTACATAAAATTGAAGGACACATGAAGAGAAACTCACAAATGGAGTATATGAGTTCAGTGTTCAGGGGGCATTCGAAGATAGGTAGGAAAGAGGAGATCAAGACAGTCATCTATTAGATCTGAATTTATAATAGTCCTCTATTTAGCAGATATTAAAAGAGTGTGGTGCAATGAAAAGAGTGCTGGGTTTGAAAGCAAATGACTTAGGTTCAAAATTGGCTCCCACTATTTACAAACTGTGTGACCTTAGGCAAACACTTCTTCGGGGCCTCAGGTTCTGCATCAATAAAACAAAGAGGTTGAACTAGCTGATCTATAGGGTAGCTATAAATTAATCTGTAAACTTTTAAGCTGAACTTTACTATCATTTTGAACAATATTTAATACTTCAGGGAACAAAACTAAACTACTAGCATTACTAAGTTAGAGAATACACCTGTAATTGACTTTTTAAAAACTTATTAAAGGGTTTATTTTTAATGACTATTCTCATTCTCTCAGAAGATGTAGTTGCAGGTGTAACATAACACATGCCCCTGAGCAATGTTTCTTATGGGGAGCCAACCTTGACACTGAAATTTACTAACTAATTTACAGAATTAATTACATTGTGGTTAAAAAGGGAAAAAAAACATGCATAGCTACAGTAACTTCCATTGACAGCTGTCACCACATATTTCTAAGTTGTGGCAACAGAGCTATCTATTACTTTGGCATGAATTATTGATAAGCTTTCTTAAAAAGTCTCCTTGGGCCAAATTCACCACTTGTGTAGCCTTCAAAATCCCCATAGGAGATTCCATATAACTATTATTTAGATTGTATCAGGAACAATTTTATATTCTTATGAACAATATAAAATATTTTTAGAGATTATATGGAATTTCTCAGTCCAAGACCATGGCCACAAGTGTAGTATTAGTGCAAAAGAGGTATGGTAGTCATATTCAATTATCATCTCTAGACAAATAAATGCTAAATCTCCATAAGAAGTCTCTATTTCTCTCCTAAGCTCTAGTGATTCATCACCAACAACCTACTAGACATCTTGGTCTGGATATCCCACTGGCATCTCAAACTCAACATCCTAAATAGAGTTTTATGTTTCCATTGACACCCACCTCTATTCTTACTTTTCTAATATCAAGGGCATTCTTCTAGCCAATCAGGTACACAGACTTGCAGTAATTCTTAGTTCTTCACTCTCACAACTCCTAATCTAATCAATTGCCAAGTCTTGCTGATATATACAACATCTCTGGCTTTTGTCTCCTTCCCACTCAGATGGCAATAATAATTTAGGACCTTATCAACTCTCATTTGGCCTATTATGATTACCTTTTAAATGTTCTCCTTGTTTCTAGTCTTTTCCTACTGCAATCCATGACCTATATAACTCCCAAAAGGGTAGTCTAACTCAGCTATGACAGTGCCAATCTTGTATCAAAAAGGTTTACTGGCTCCCCATTGCCTCCAAGATAAAATAAAACTACTGTTTGGCATTTAAAGCCTTTCACAGTTTGATTGCAATTTATCTTTTTAGACTGATTTAATATGACTTCCTCCCACATGCTCTATACATTCCATCTAAGTTGGCTTTCTTGCTATTCCCCATATGTTATATTTAATCCTTGAGAGGGAATTAATTTTTCATTCCTGAAATGATCTCCTTTGATGCTATTGTCTTTTATAAACCCTAGCTCCTCTCAAGGCTCAGCCCCAGTGCCACTTCCTATTCCAAGACCTTCCTCAACATGATTGCTTGTACCCTCCTTTCTCCTTGAAATTATTTTTATTTACTTTGATTTCTCTGTAAATAGGTTGTTTCTTCACTCCCACCCCCCATAACCCTTACTCCACCCAATTGTCAGCTACTTGATGCAGAGAGAGAGAGAGAGAGAGAGAGAGTGTGAGTGAGTGTAGGAGGGATGTCATTCTATCCTAAGTGCTTAGCACAGAGTCCTTGGTGAATAGTGGGTATTTAATAAATGTTTGTTGAATTGAATTGAAAATGAATGACTGTTGCTAAAATTCAGTTTTCCTGGGAGTGAATCCAAGTGGGATTTTCTTACAAACAAGCTTACAGGTTATTCACATTCTCTGATTGCTTCCTTGGGGAATATCACTGCAGAATTCTCCCTATAAAACATGCAGTGAACAGGAGGACACTTGGATCACAACACGTACAGATTCTCCCTCTCAACTCTAGCACCCTATTATTTGAGGGGGAAGTCACAATAACTATAACAAAATGAGTTCACCCCAAAGCACTTTTAACTCATCCTGAATGTTGATCCAAAATAGCTAGCATTATAGTACCATAGGCTTTACAGGAAGAGACCTTAGAGACCACCTAGTCCAGCCCCATCAATTTACAGAAGAGGAAAGTGAGGACCACAGAGATGAGGTGATTTCCCCAAATTCACACGTATAGTAAGTAACCCAGCCAGGGTGTAAACCCAGGTATTCTGATTCCCAATCCAGTAATCTCTCATTGTTCAAATGACCTCAATCTAAATGTTGTATCATTTTAATTTATCTGTGTGCCAAATGCAGGGATTTCTTAATTTTTATGTCATGGACCCCTTTATCAATCTGGTGTTGCTGAAGGACCCCTTTTCAGAAGAATTATTTTTAATGGTCAAAATAACATACATAGAATTACAAAAGAGACTAATCATATTGAATTGGAGATATCACAATATTAAAAGTTCCAAGTTAATGGACCTACTGAAATCTACCCACTGATGCCTTGGTGGTCCATGGACCCCAGTCAGTTAGTTAGTATTTGTTAAGCTTCTTTCTGTGTTCCAGGCACTGTGATAAACACTGGGAAAACAAAAAAGGCAACCCAACCCACCCCTGCAAAAAAAAAGTCTCTGTGCTCAAACACATAATCTGAAGGGAGAGCAAACAAGCAACCAAACATAAAAAGCCATTTGAGGGGAAATAATTGTCAATTTTCAGGAACAAATGTAACAATCCTAGACTTATGAATATAGTTTTTTTTTCTCATTATTTTGCTGGCTTCTTAAGGCTTTTGAGACTTACTGTTGGATGATACCCAAGATTCCTCTTTGGTCCCTGTTGTCTCATTTCTCTGTTCCCTCTTTTGACAATATTATTAACTTCAGATACTACCTCAATGGATTTCTCCATTTTCCAGTCTTGATATGTCGTCCGATCTCCAGATCATTAACAGATCACCAAGCATCTTAAAAGTCACTAGTGCCTTAAAATTCACTAGTCCAAAATGGAGTTCATTATTTTCCCAGCTCTTCCTTCTAATTTCACTATTTCTACCTGAGCTAACTGCCATTGGCCTGGCTTTCTGTGACAGTAACTCAAAGTTATCTTTCATGTTTTTCTCCATTATTTGTTGTTATTTAATGAGTTTTCAGATTCTGTCCAGTGATCTCAACATTACTTGGATCTCACTCTCTTTAATCCCAACTGCCAACACCTAAGTTAAGGCTCTCAATTTCATGTGCTTGAAATACAGCAATAACCTCCTAACATTCTTCCCCCTAAATTTTAAAATACCATGAATACAACTGACAGTCATCTTTCTTGTACATGATTCTTACCAAGAAAGACAGCATGGCATAGTGGATTGGTCACTTGATTTTGAGTCAGGAAGACCTGTGTTAAAATCTCACTTCATACATTTACTATGTGACTTTGAGCAAGTCACTTGATCTCTCTGTACCTTGGCTTCCTTGGAATGGTTGGAGTAGAGGAGTTTGGATGTAATATCCTTTATGGTCTTCATTTCTAAGTTCAACTCCTAATTCTGTAGACTTCTACAACATAATAGCAGTCTCATCATGGAAGTTCACTCTGCCCTTGGCTTTCTTACCCTGGAAGTTCAATTTAACCCATTGGCCCCTTCTTCTGATTAGTCAGGCCCTTTCAGAAGCCTCTTTTTAAGGAAAATTCCCAGGCCAACCATGTCTTCATTCTTCTCTTTACTTCATTCACCATTCCCTAGATTTTCTCCTTCATGCCCCCATGCAAATACTTTCTCCTCCCCCATACCATCTTTTCAGCGACATTTCATGTGTTATATTATCCCATTAAATGAAAGTTCCATGTCTTTATTTCTGTTTGCATTTGAATTCTGGCATATCATATAATAAATTCTTGATGACCTGATTTTAAGGTCCCTGCCAATTCTAGGTGATGGGAATTAGTCCTCTATTAAAAAATGCTAAATTCTTCCCAAGCAAAGTTTTAATTTTTCCTACATACAAGGACTTTTGCAAATTGGCGATGACATAGCTTCACATTTTCAATTCATATTTATTCTCATCACATAATCTTTACCCAAATCCAACTAGATAGTATGCAGACCCATTGCCACCCCACTTCCCTCCTCTCTCCCCATACAGGCTTTGTCTTCTCATTTCTCCTTCTCTTTTTCCAGTCTATTCTCTATGCTTTTGACTCCCTTTCTCAGTGTCCATTTAAATTCCTCAAAGCCCAAATAAAATGTCAATTCCTCTACAAATCCTTCTCTTTCATACAGAGATTATTTTATTTTGTTACTCTCTATTGTTCTTTGCATGTGTCTGTTCTGCCTATTTCTATGGCAGTATGTTACTAGGTGAAGATCTTTGAAGGCAGATATTGTGTTTAGCTATACTCAGTATTTTCTTACCATGAACTATGGTGCTCTCCATGAGGTAGGCAATTAACAAATGTCTTGTTGCATTAACTGGTACCTTCTAATATGAAAGATCCACCCCTCTACTTCCAAAGATAGGATTCTTCCAGTTAGCTACTTTTGTTACCCTCATTCAAATAGTCCTCTGAAACATCAGAAAAGAAGGAAGATGATTCTGCCATCAGTTTGCTCTTTCATTACAGAAACTTTTGAAGGAATTTTGGAAACTTACTAAGGATGTTTTTCTGACATTTTCCCTTTTTTTTTTTTTTACAATTCCTTCCCACAAAATGTACAAATGGTATTTGATTTAGTTTTTCTGTTGTGGCTTTTGATTTATTGTTTCTCCATTCAAAATTACTTTTTCAGGAAGAACCATTTCATATACAAACATAAGCTGGATTATGAAGAGTAAATTGGTTTTAAAGACCCAATATTCTAAGTTTTAATTAATTTCCTCAAAATGAAGGTGAGTAGAATCAAATTATTTGACCCCATGCTATCTGGGAATTGGACCAATTTCTCATTTCTGTGCCTGGGAAAACTCCACATATTGAAGAGCACTTACATGAAAATGTGTCAGTGTCAAGACTGTTGTGATTTTCCATGCTCTTCTATTGCTTTGTGACCAAAAATAGAGTAAACTATCAAAGATAATGGAAATAATGAAAAAAATGTTGGAATTTTAACCCTTTGGATAAAATAGGCTACAAAGTCTCTAATGGTGTGTCTAAATCAGGAATTTTTAACTTTTTTGTGCCATAGAGCTTTTTGGCAAATCTAGTACAGCCTATGGAGTCCTCACAATAATATTTTAAGTGCATAAAATACATAAGATTACAAGGAAAGTAAATAATGTTAAAATTAAGTTGCCAAGATATTTTTTTTAAAAACAAGCTTGCAGACCTCAGTTTAAGTATCATGTAAAACATTACCTAAAAATTCACCATATGCTATTTTTCAAATGATAAGGAAATGTTTTATCTTCTCTTAATGTTCCTCTCCAATAATATCTTGAAGTATTTAATGATATTTAACAACAAACAAAATACTTTCTGAAGTTAAGGAGATGGAGCAGAAAAGATACTTGAGTTGAATAAGGAGAAGAAATTGTGGAAGAGTTTTGGAGAGCTTTGCCCTTGTGAAGACCAGAAATTAAATCTGAAGAAGAGAAATTTGCAAGAGACTGATAATTTATAAAGGTAAAATGGAACAATTCAATCTGGAGAGGTGAAAAGATTGAGGACAAAGGACCTAAAGAGATTAAGGCAAAGTAAATGAGAAAAGAAAAGTAAAATGACAATCAAAGTAAGAGAGAAAAGGAAATTGGGTATGGCTGTCAAGTTAAGAGGTGACAAAAGAGTTTAGAGACATAAGGAGAGCAAAAAGAGGTGTAAAGCTATTAATGTAATGAGCTCAGGAGGTGAGTTTGAACATTCATGAGCTGAAGTTTAAAATAGAAGAAAGTCATTTATGAGTATGGAGAACAGCCAACGTCATTCAATTCCTTTGACTTAAAACTAGAAGAGATCTTAAAGTTTATCTAGTCCAATGACCATATTTTACAGCATAGAGAAAGTGAAGGTCAAAGAGAGTAAATGACTTTTCCAGGATCAACTGGCTTATATAAAGAATGTGTGGATAAAGAAAAGCTTCCAGTAAATGTATCCTGACAGTACTTATTAGAAATAGTTATAGTTACAGCTATGTAATTATATCACCAGAACCCCAAATCCCTCAACTTCTTCTCTGAAGTTAAACTGTCCTCTTCAACCTCAGTAACATTTCCTCCTACACTTAACCCCCCCCCTAAAACCAAGGTGAAAAACTTCTTACAATTCTACATATAACCAAAACATGCAAATGTTAGGAGTTGCTACAACTGTACATGTCCACTCATCATCCAATTTCAACTCAAAGGGAAGACTATATCAGTTGTACAGGTCCTTACCCTACCTAAGTTTCTGCGACAAAGGTTTTTTTTAATCAAAAGGAGACTCAGCACTGTGGAGTATAGTGGGTCCCAACTGATTCTAGATGACTCTCATGTGTTTCAAATTCAGGTTTATGTCAGGAGACCTCCAGCTCTCGCTCCTTTTTATAACTTGTCAATGACTTTAGCCCAGCATGGGAAATATGTAACATCCCCACTGCTTCTCCTACAGCACTATTAGTGTCAATCAAGCACTGCTGCTTATAAAATTTCCCTTTTAAAGGGACCAAAGCTTCCTTTAAGTAATTTTAAACACATTTTGAATGTAACAACACATTGAAATAATAATCACATGTCAAAAGAACTATTTGGTACCAAATTTATGGCACTTTTACACTTGGAATATTTTGTGAAATTTTGGTCACAGAACCTGAAAAGCTGGAAAAAGCACTGATCAAAAAACTCAAATAATTCAGAGAAGAATATGTATGCTTCCATCTGAGAATTTTCCAAGATGAATATATGTTCTCAGCAAAATGAGTATTTCCTCGAGCAATGAAAATTACAAGCGTTCCAGGCATGTCCACCTGTGTTACTGTCTCTTACTTATGTCCTTCCATAAGTTCATCACAGGAGATCTAGCCAACATTCATGGGGCCTTCATCAAATTCTCCTGACACCACTTGCTGGGTAACTTGCAAATATTTTTGGTCAAACTTTTATAAGTTCATATTTAACATTAATTTTCTTTGACAATTTATTGGTTTTAATGGTCTTTAGTCTGACCACAGCCATCATATATGTCTTCATTGCCCCTTGTGTGATTTTCAATTTCAATTCTTCAGAATAAGTTAAAAAACAATTCTTCAGTCTAGGAGGAAGAAAGCTGAGGAAGGATATGTTTTCTTTTTTGTTGTAAGATCAGGGATATTGGGGATGAGGTGAATATAAAATTATTTACCAAATTCTAGAATAATACAATTATGGAGGATATACTTGAATCTAGAAATAAGTAATTTTAAAATAAATAAAACAAGCACAATTAAAAGGACAAAAGAAAAGGCAAAAGTGATAAAACAAGCATGTTTAAAAAAGAGAAAATAAAAGATATAGAAGTTTTAAAATTGACTAGTGAGCAGTATAATCATCCATCATCATTATTGAGGATAAATTTTCCAGGGCTTCTATACCAGCAATGCCAAGGTTTCAGTATATAATTGTGAGCAAGTGACTTACTCTTTGAATCTTCTCTCAACCATAATAATTTCTACTCTATCAGCATAAAAAAGCAGCTGTTAAGTAAAGTGGAAATTATAGGCGGCCAACATTTTAAAAATGTGAAAAGTGCTATAAAATTAAGGTATCGTTAACATTTTCTAGTTATGGTTTTGGTAAAATCATAAATAGGTTCAAGAAGTGTTTACATAAGCTCACTTTTATAAGAACTAGCATAGGTTTTAAGGAAATTGTAAACTACTCAATAGACTATAATGTCCTTACTACCTTTGTCACATCCTGACTGTCAATCCAAGAAAAATCACTTAACTTCTCAGTTCTATAAACAATTATGAATAAATTACAAAGAAGGTGATGACCTTCATTGGTACAGGATGGACCTCACCTAGAACTCTCTATACCTACGAAATAAAAGGCCAAAACCCTATTCCTCCTTCTCCCTTCATATACAAAGATTTTTAAATTTAATATTGTGTGATATTTCACACAATATAATTGTTTACAACAGAAGTGTGATCCAGAAAGAAGACAGAAGCACTCCTAAGCTACTGGCTGGTTAGTGGGATTCTACTAGGGTCGACAAACACAACAAATGTCAAATTGCAGTGTTTTTTTTATTGACATATTGAATAGATGAGTAACATGAGCACTCAGGTTTTTCCACCTTCCTCCTAACAAAATAGTGAACACAGCTGAAAAATATAATTTTGTCTGACAAAAATGGATTTGCAGAATTTACAAAACCACAACAGAGTACCAGATGAAATGGCATCCTGCAGGAGTGCTTTGTACTTTGTAGCTATTGCCTATGTAAATAGTCTTCTCAGATCCTACATTTTAAAAGTTAGGAGATTTAAAAAAAGAAATCATATAAATAGCTTAGAAAGGTGGTGTATAAGTTGGAGTTGAAGGTGACTACACAACAAAGTTCTAATAAATCAGAAGAGAGTCTGGTAATGATGCCCAAATTTCTCCCTTTGGCAGCAGGTAATAAGTTTTATTATGTCTTGGATTTAGATATAGATATCCCCCTAGACTATTGGTCTTGAGGCAGTATTTCATGAATGTCATCAAAGAAGAGAAAATGAAATGGACCACAGAGAGTGCATTGGCACTGGCTAAATCATTATACTGCTTCCAGCAATAAGGAAACATTGTGTACATTGATCCATACAAGGCACTGGGAGGAAGGAAGGAAGAAAAGAAACTGGCAAATGGCATATCCTTAAGTCATAGACAAGTATAGGATTCTACCACTAGATAGAATTACTCCTTTGGGTTATGTCATTGTGACTCCCTGATAAAATATAAATACTCCTAGGAATTAACACATTAATTTATTAGCTATGAACAGTTTGAGCATTAATTCCCTCTCATGCCCCAAGGCTTTGCATAGAACTATCTGCCATATCTGGAATGGACTCACGATACCATAGTATTAAGGATTTAGAGCTGGATGGGACCATTTAGCCATCAAGTCCAACCTCTTTTTCACTGCTGTCTCATGAAATCCCTGGTTTCTTTCAAGGCTCAATTCAGGTGTCAGCTCTCACATAAGTCTACCATGATCTTCCTGGGTTCCTATTACTCTCCATTCAGTAATTACTTTTTGTATCTTTTGTATGTAATTTTTCTAGGTATATGTTGTTTTCTGCCAAAAGAATATTCTTTTCCAAGGGCAGGGATTTTTATTTTTGTCTTTCTCTATATATCTCTAGCATATAATATAGGAGATGTATGTTATTGTTTAGTAAACTAGTCATATCAAACTCTTTGTGACCCCATTTGGGGTTTGTCATTTCTTTTTCTAGCTCCTCCTTATCCTCACAGATGGGGAAACTTAGGCAAACAAGGTCAAGTTACTTTCCCAGGGTCACAAACATAGTAAGTGTCTGAAGTCAGATTTGAATTCAGGTCCTCTTGACTCCACAGCAGACACTCTATCCACTGCTCCACCTAGCTGTACCACAGGAACATACATACAGGCAGATACTATGGACCCTCATCAGAGATACATAGTGAGTGATTAAAGTAAACATTACATAGTAAGTGCTTAATAGATATTTGATTAAATTCATTTATTGACAAACTTTCCAATGTGACAGTAGAATTCTGAAGGAATTAAACTTAAAAATGATAAGTTTGGGCAAAGGGGAAGAGATGTGTGGCTCAGGAGATATTATCAGAAGAAGGGCATTCCCCTGCAGGGCTAAGAATCAATGATAGATGTCATGACTCCCAGGCTTTTTCCACAGTATCACTACTAGCTCCCTTGTATAGACACAGAATGCTATGGAATGACTCTATTGTATGCAAATTCATATTTTGATGTTATATACAGAGTAAAAGATTTATTTCAAACAGTTTTAAAATGAGAAATGAATAAAATTGTAAATATATCAGAGCAGCTAGGTGTCACAGGAGATAGAATGTTTGGCTTGGAGTTAGGAAGACCTGGGTTCAAATCAGAGCTCAGCCACTTACCAGCAGTGTGACCATGGACAAGCCATGTAACCTTTGTTTGCCTCAGTTTCTTCATCTGTGAAATGAAGATAACAATAGCACCTACTTTCCAAAGTTGCTTTGAGGATCAAATGAGATGATAATTACAAAGTGCTCAGAGCAATGCCTAGTAAATAGTTGGCATCATAAAAATGTTAGGCAGTATTATTACCATCATCATTATTTTTTGCAATGGCCAGATGTGTCTTTTCTTGTTATGTGTCAAAATAATTGGAAGTGGCTACCTTTTTACATTTTTTAAGATGCATATGGGTTAAGCCTAACAATGGGTATGCAATGTCTTCATAGTCCTTTAAAAATATTTCTTTTTATCTTCTTATCCTAAAAAGTAGTACCCACAAGGCAGAATAACATACACTTTATGCAAATGATTTTAAAAGCTTTTATATTAGGATGATAAGACAATGTTTATCTTCTATTGATAAATATTGTCAGAACTACAAAAATTAAAACAATGCTATTCTTTTTTCATTTGTCTCTTTTGTCTGATTGAATTTTGAGCCCTGTAGACTTATGATGCACTGTGAATAAAAACAATTGCCTAAGGAACTGTTCACCTGGTTAACAATGATGATATTTTATATCCATGGTAGTGTTTTCCATAGAAAAATCTCAAAGCACAGTTCAATCCTTAATTTAATAATTCTACACTATCTTTTGAGATAGCTTTGGGGCAAACCTGAAGATTACTCTATTTTTGCAATTAGAGAGAAAAAGGAAAAGCAAAGTGATTCTCATGGCTAATTTAAGGCAGATCTAAGAATAGATAAAAATAATTTGAACACTGGATAGGAAATGACACAGAGACTTAGGTTTCTATGATACAGAGAAAATACAAATTCACACTTTAGATAGATAGATGATTGAATTACAATCTAATTCTCCACTGTCCATATCTGAATTTTTCACTTTTCAGGCTATCAGTAACATGTTTTAAAATCCTCCTTGATTTCATAATTATAAAGAAGATGCTACTATTTTCTCTAGCTCTAGCCTGACATTTACAGTGTTTCTCTCCCTCCCCCTCCCTTTCCTTTTCCCCCTTCCTCCCTCCATCTCCCCCTCTTTCCCTCTCTCCTTCTCCTTCTCCCTCTTCCTCTCTATCTACCTCTCTGCCTCCCTCTATGTCTCCCTCACACTTTCTCGTCTTCCTTGCTGTTTTCTTTGCCCTTTTCTAGAGGTCTGTTTCCACTTGTGCCTGCCCTCTCCTTTCTCTTCCTCCTTCATAGTTTCCATGTTGAACTCAAGACCTTCAATTGGACATTTGCTTCTTTTTGGTCTGTTATTTCTTTAGCTTCATTGGAGCAGAGTTTGAATGGAGGAATAAAGAAAATTAAAACTACTTAAATGGAAGATAGAGGTGCAGCTGCTGGAGTAACACAAAGAACAGGATCAGAATTATTTTGTGGTCACTTAGGGTTTGGTTTCTATTTTCCTTTTTGCCAGGGAGGGGAGGTTAGAATTTAAAAGTCTTTAAAATCTAGAGACATTGTTTATTAAGTTTGAATTTCCCCTGCCATACAATCATTATGAGAGGCAAATGTCATCAAAGTTGAGTCCTTCTGCTCATTTGATCATCCCTTTGTAATTAAATGTTCCTCTCACAGAACCCATGTGAGTTTGCTCTCATCTGCTGCTTGATGTGTGCCCCAAAAGAAAAAGGAGAGTAGGAACAAATTGGCAAAATGTCTAGGGTAAGCAAATATAAATTAATAATAAAAACTGTAGGGAATTATCTCTATGAGGCTTTATTCTTATTTTTATCTTCTAAACTCAACATGGAATTTTCACTCACTATGGTGCATTCATAATTGAATGTCAAATCAGGATGAAGCTAAGTGGCCAATGCACTTGTGATCTTAGATCATAACTAAGATTCCCAAGTTTATTTGATAGTCCTGGACTACACAATATCCAAAATCATGCTTCTTAAACTTTAGTTTGGGAGAGAGAAGAGTAGGAAGATCATATTTCCTTACTTCCATTACAAACTAATTACAAGTATACAGTGAAACTCCATTTAACAAATTCCCTGTGAATAAAGATCGTTTATAATAAATTTACCTGCTTAAAAAACCTTTTTAAATCTAGAAAAACTTACTTTCTAAAATAGTTTTTAACCTGTCCACTAACAGTTGTTTCCTAGAACAGCATTCTTGGGTCAACTTCCTGACCCATTTCTTTAGCTACATCAGTGAGAAAGTGAGGTAAGAGCAACTGTGACAGGGTTAGTAGAGCCCTGAAGATGTCCTAAGTTTGTCAAAGAAGCATCACAGCTACCAAGCAAAGGATAGTTTGTACAGCAATGAGGTGTTTGGGTATTTGTACTATTGGACAGTCAACGAAAATCACTGAAGAGACAGCAGAAAATTCAAGTCCTTCTTTGAGCTCTTTTACAACCCTCAAACACATATGCAGTTAAATCACTAATCTGTTCTGATGACACCACTTTTCATTCCTACCCCTATGGTCACAAATATTGAACATTGTAGATTTTAAATACCACTGTTATTTCCTTGCCCACTGTTATCCTGGTGTTATTGTCTCCAACTCTAGAATCTGCAGTCAAGAAATAACCATTACTCACTTTATGTTTTTATGCTCTCTCACTAACATCACTGCTAAAAATTAAGATTCCTGAGTTGTCTCAGATGTTTTTTAACCCAGTTCAGAAGAATTATAAAATGCACAGCAGGTCTCTGAAAACTCAGTCTTGCAACTGAATTAAAATTATTTTTTTCAAGTAATTTTCAAAATTAACTCCAATATTGTACACTGATGCCAGTCCAGATGGCATTGTTTTATTTACACACAACTCTGTGAACCTTTGCAATTTACTGGACACAGAGATCAAAGGTTTATAGGTTTTTGCAGGAGAGGAAAATGAGAAAGTTAAGTGACTTGTTCAGAGGCTCATGACTATAAGTCTAGTATCCCATCCACTACACCAGAAGTATCAAACTCCAGCCAGAGTCTAACAAGCAAAACTTCCCAATGAGGCTAAAAGGAGATAAAAATATAATTGAAAAATGTTTAGAAAACTAAAAAAGATGATACAACATATATAATGTTAATTTGTGGGTTTCTAAGTCAATATGGGGCATATGTTTCTATTTGAGTTTGACAAAAATTCACTAGACCACACTGTGCCCTGCTGCCTCTCAAAGGACTTTGGTGATAGTAATTATCTCAGTTTCATTGGAAAGAGGCAGCTTAATGAGAGTTAATCTAAGTATATTTCAGACTGTTGACCTAGAGCATGTTCTGTTTGAAGCTCTTGTCCAAGACATGTGTACATATCAAGAATGGAATAGAAGTAGGAGCAAGTCATTTAATCTCTCTAAGCCTCAGTCACTACCTCCATACAATAAACTTGAGTGACTTCCTATCACCTTCAGGATCAAATAAAAATTCTGTTTTCCATTCAAAGCATATCATAACTTGGCCCTTCATACATTTCCTATCTTCTTAGACCTTATTCTATCTCATGTATTCCAGTCTTCCTTGCAATTCTTCAAATAAGTCGCTCCATATCCAACTCTAGACATTTTCACTGCCTATTCTCCATACTTAGAATGCTCCCCTTCCTCATCTCCACTTTCTGGCTTCCCTGAAGTACTAGCTAAAATGTCATATTCCTTTAAAAGCCTTTCTGATCTCCCACATGCCTTCTACTGCATTTTTCTATCAATGATTTCCATTTTCTCTCTTATATATCGTGTTTGTATATAGTTGTTTACATATGGTCTCCCATTTTTGATAGTGAGCTTTTGAAGAACAGAGATTATTTTTTGCCTTTGTTCATGTTCCCAGTGCTTAGCACAACACCTGATGTGTAGTAAGTGCTTAATAAATACTTACTAACCAACTCATCTGTAAATTGAGGATGTTAAGCTTCATTGATGATTTATAAAGTCTCTCCCAGCTCTAAATCAATGATCCTACAATCCTATCAATGAACTGTCTCATATTTGTATAAATATACAGTGATTTCTATGTTGCTGGCTTCTGCTAGTCAATCCCTTTCAATACAGTTGAGCAAACATTTATTAAGCTTGTGTATGGCACACTGCAAGACTCAAAAAGACAAAGACAAAAACAATGTGTCTTCAATGTGTTTTCCTTTTTCTGCTCTTTTTAACACTAATATTTTGTGAGGTGTAGTGCCCATCTACATTGATAAAGGAAGTTTCTCAACTGGGAGCTCCGTAAATCAATATTCTTTTCTAGTAAAACTAAACTTTCCTCCTAGTTATGCTATAAGGGTTCATCATTAGATACTACCATCTCATAAGATTCTGAATTTCAGATGACCCTAAAGGAAAAGGAATGACATATCTTGGTTGGATGTTAGTGGCAGAATATTACCAATAATGGCAGGTGAAATGCGGCATAATATCTATCATTAAGGATGGTTATGAGCAGGATAGGACAGACAACAATCAAGTAGTAAGAGAGAGAAAGAGAGTAAATAATGAGCCATAGTGCTGTACTGTTATCCATGAAATATTAGAAGAGTCATAGGGAGGTCTCCTGCTCATTGGACAGAGGCTCTATTGAGGTTTTTAAAAAAGACATGTATAGGCATTACATATAAAGAGAAAATATAAACTAGTATGACCTATCTAAATTTTTAGAGAAAGTATTCACCTAGATGAAATAATAGAACAAAAAATCAATCATTTTATATTCAATAAGTGTTTACTATATGCCAGACATGGCACTAAGAGCTGGAAATACAAAGACAGAGTTCAATAGATACATGAAAATATCAGTGTTAAATTACCAAAGGATTCCTTGTTTCAAATGGGTTCTCATCACATGAATTTGTGGTAAACTGGACTGTTTTATAATGAGTTGAATGAAAAAGATAAAGCATATATTATTATTGGGAGCACATATGGAACAGAACTAATACAGATCCATCCTCACTTTAGCTGGTATAGGACTATTGCATAGTCCTACTATATCTAGGCAAGCATCGTGGCAGAGTGAATAGCATGGCATTAAGACTTTTTGTTGTCAGTTTTTTCAGTCATGTCTAACTCTTCATGACCCTATTTGGGGTTTTCCTGGCAAAGATAGGGGAGGGGTTACCCATTTCCTCCCCCAGCTCATTTTACTGGTAAGGAAACCGAGCCAAGCAGGGTTAAGTGACTTGCCCAGAGTCACAGAGCTAGTAAGTGTATAAGGACAGATTTGAAATCATGTTTTCCTGACTAGGTGTAATCATGGGTCTGTATCTTAACTAGTAACACATCATCACTTTCTTCATCTATAAAGTGGGGTAAATACCGCCTAACTCACAGGGATGCTGTGAGAAAAGGACTTTGTATGGCTCAAAGTATCATATAAATAAGAGTTATAAGTATTTTAGTAGTATTTGACAGTTATAACACATACATTCCCATCACCAGAATAGACATTTCTTTCTAGAGGTCTTTCTAGTGGGAAAGAGGGCCATCGGATGGAAACAGTCTGAAGATGTAGCAGTAGGGGAAATGAAAGGATATGGTTGCTAAGCTATGTTGAGATATTTGTAATAAAAGTGTATTGAGAAGCTGAGAAAAATCACCAAGGAGATCTATCATCTGGGGAATGAAATGGCAGGCTAAAAAGAATTGGACTAAACTCCACTTTGAATGTCTGAAATGGTCAGGTTCAGTTGTTTATCTAAGCAGTACAAGCCATTGCATCTTAAAGGTAAGCTGGTTTGACTTTTTGTGGAAGCATGGGTGAACTTTGTGCAGTGCTAAAAGACTAAAACTAAAACTAGTATTTAAATGGATCTGACAGGGTTCTGCAGTCATACATATAGGAGCAATCACAAACTAAGTGCCCAATAATTTGGTAGGGAAAGGTACAGAAATGGCCTGGAGGAGTAGATATTATTAAAACACCTTTCCTAGGGTGTTTGTTGAATGCTAGTAATATTTAGAAGAGTGGCTAGCACATTTTAAGTACTTGTTAATTGATTGATTGCTTAATTATAAAGCTTAAAGTGTGATTTCCTATTCCTGATTTTTTAAATGAACGAGCTCATGGTTTATATCCTGGCTCCTGAAATCTGCCTTAGCCAGAAAAATTTGAAAATAATTATTAATTTCTCTCTTTGTACCTTTGAATATTCCTCAATGAGTACAACAACCTTCTAGTGTAGTCAAAGTTTCAAATAATTTGTCTTTCTTCTTTTGCCCCTATGAACTATCAAAATGTCCAGGAAATTCAAATTTGGAATTAGAATTGAAGAAATTATGGAATGGCCCACCATAATTTCAATGCAACATGCCCAAATTGAATTCATTTTATCCTTTCCTCCCCCCCCAAAAAAAACAAACCCTTTCTTCAAACTTTAATATTTTGATTTAGGATTTGCTATTTTCTCAGTAACCAAGGTTTTTAAACTAAGTTTTGTTTGGTTCTCTCCCCCATTCCCTATATCTAATCAATAATTAAGGGCTATTAATTCTAATTTCACAGCATTTACTCCATTACCTCCACTCACTTAGCATCTACCCTCTTTCAGAACTTAATCTCTTATTTCATGGACTTCCTATAATAGCCTCCAAAAAGATCTCTCTGCTTTTACTTTCTCCTTCTCTCTCCAGTCTATCCCCTGGACAGATATTCTCCTTGGATGCATACTAGATGTTGGAAAAAGAGGAAACAGTAGAGTCCAGCTCCCTCCATAGCTACTCCAACAATGATCTAAGAAGAATACTGCACCAAACTGAAGGAGAAACTGTAGTGGGTCATCTTTACAGCCCCAAATCACAAATCTGATCCACAGATAAGTGACCTGGGCAGGAACTATGCCATATGAGTGTGATGGAAATCACAAAAGCCATCACCCAGAGCTCTAAGTTAAGGCAACAGTGCATTGATACTGCACACTAATAGCTGATTTGGACCTTGCCCATGCCCAAACCAACAGCAAGGAATTTCCGATGGTGTGCCCAAAGCTACTAAGGTAGATCACTCTAGAGTGGGTCCTAGCCAAAGCCAACAGCTTATGGCTTCAAGCACAAACCCAAGGCAAAGAGTTCATAACTAGATGAGTAGCTCAGGTCACTGAGAACTAATCATTCAGCCCCAGGCCCAAGCCAACAATAAAGAGTCTCCCAGTGGAACCAGGGTACAGGACTTAATGCCTAGAACTCTGAGATAATTCTATAGTCCAGTGACTCCCAGAGCCAACCATGGACTCAGACTCTAGCCCAGGCCAGTAGCTCAGGGCCTATAGTACACCAGACAAGCAGGGAAACAGAGTCTCCCAGATGGACCAAAATAATAGGCTCAGTCCTAAAATAACTCCCAAAAAGGCTAGCAATGCTGGGTGGCCTAGAGAAGATCACTGGAAGAGTAACTAAACAAAAAAGATAAAGAGCTATTATAAGACCAGAAATACCTAAGTCTCCCCCAGAAAAAAGAAAATAACAGCAAAACATCTGCAAGAAAAACCTCAAAGAAAAACATAGAGCTTGCCTACCAGATCAGTCTGAATTCCCAGAAGAATTGATGTGAGATAGAGTTTAAAATAGAAGTATAAATCAAATGAGAGAGATATAAAAGAACTATAAAATGAATGAGAGTAATGAAGGAGAGATCTGGAATAAGAATTAACAGCTTTTCATAAGACACATACAACCTTACCTAAATAATAGATTCCCTAAATGTTAGAATGGCCAAAAAGAAGTTAATGATTGTAAGAAATATGTTATAAAAATATGAAATTGAAAAATAAAATAAACTGAAGCAAGATGGCAGAATAATAGGAAGAAGTACACGTTAAACCACTTTAAAAAAAAGCCTCAAACACATTTGGGAAATTCACAAGACAGAATTCTAATGGGAAAATCCAAGCAAAAGTCACAGTGAGTCATTTTTCAATTCCAGGTCAACAAAATGAGACAGACAGAGAGGTCAATGGACATCAGGGGATGGGGTCTGGCCAAGAGTACAAACACCCAAAGAGAGACTGTGAACCAGGGCCCAAGGACATCGCCAACCCATAGACAACAATCTGATGTAGGTTATAGGAAAAGGTTCCAACTGGCAGCTTTGCCGTTCGCTATACAGTTCCAGGTCACAGATCTAGGGCAGACAAGGAAGAAGCCCAAGTATAAATGTAGTATTCTTTAGTTTCACCTGCAGGTTAAGAAGTGATTTCAAGAGCTAAGATAGTATAACAACGAAATAGCAAATACCAAAGCAGTGGATTGTGGTTCAGACTCTGGGAGCAGTTTTCAGTTCCAGTTTCTAGTCCAGACAGAAGCCTAGGGAGTAATAATGAAGGTAGGAATCACAGATGATAATGAAGCCTGGGGGGGGACTGTCACTGAGCCAGTAGAGTTTCCAGCTACCTGATAGGGGCTGAATCCAGCAACAATCTACTATTAGTATGACCCAGGTGAGAAACTGCAGTATGCAGCAACCAGGGTGGACTGTCATAAGATTTGCCCTGGATCAGACCACTTTAGGAGCATGTAGATTCCCAGACTGTCCCTGAGATGCTGGAATAACACAATAGTCAATATCCCCATGAAAGCAGCAACAAGAAGAACCAAGACCTTCACTCCAGAATTATGAAGATTCCAACCCTAACATCAAGTTTAAAGTGAGGAAATAAACTAAATGAGCCAAGTAAAAAGAATCCTACCACAAAGCAGTATTATCATGACAAGGACACTCAAGATACAAAAATAGAAGGGAATTTCTTCAAAATACCTGCAAGCAAAACCTCAAAGACTAACACAGCTTGGACATAAGTTCAACTAGAATTACAAGAAGAGATGAAGTAAGAGCTTTAAACAATTTTTAAATGTTTTTATAAATGAAATTAGCTCAGTAGAGAAAAAATGGAAAAAGGAATGGAAATATGGAAGAAAAAAAATGGAGGGAAGAAGTTAGCACAAGTTGTACAGAACCTTGCTCAACTAACGAATACCTTGAAAATTACAATAGACCCACCAGTAGCCAAAGACTTGTTAAGACAATAAGAAATAATAAAACAAAGTCAAAAGACATTACAAGAAGAAAGTATAAGGTATCTTATAGCAAAAATAACTCACCTGGAAAATGTCAGTGAGAAAAATGTTAATAATCATTGGATTAGCAGATTACCATAACAGCAAGACAAAACACAATAAAACTAGATATCATATCTCAAGAAATATTATGAGAAATCCTCAATATCTTAGAACCAGAGGATAAAGTAGAAATAGAAGGAATCTGCTGGTCACCTCCTAAAAAACATCTGAAAATGATAACTCTTAGGAACATTACAGCCAAAATCCAGAATTTCTGGGTCAAAGGAAAAATACTCCCAACAGTCAGAAAGAAAGAATTCAAATACCAAGGAACTACAGTGAGGATCACATATGATTTAGCAGCCACCTTTGTAAAGGAGTAGAGAGCTTAAAATATGTTATTTAAGAAGTCAAAGGGTACAGGCTTACAATCAAAAGAAACTTACCCAGAAAAACTTGGTGTAATTCTTCAGGGGAAAATATATATCTTTAATGAAATAGAGAACTTCCAAGCATTGCTGATGAACAGAGCTACATAGAAACTTGAAGTTCAAACAGAGGATTTAAGAAAAAGGTATGAACAACCATAAGGGACTAAACAAGGATTAACTAATTACATTCACTTAAGGAGGATAATATGGATCCCCTCTGAATCCTATCATCACCGTAAGTCACAGAGGGAATCTAATCAGACACAACACTTGTGAATGCTTCTGTTATGTCTTGATCGTTATTTTTAAAGAGCAGAAAGAGAGAGGAGAAGAGATATATATTAGGCAGTGATGTGAAGGAACTGGTTAACGAAAATTATCTCACATAATCAGTTGATGCAAGTAGATGTCTATACAAATAAAAGAAGGGGTTGGGGAGAGCACCTAATAGCTGAACATCACTCTCATCTGAACTAGTCAAAGAAGGGAAATACACACACACACACACACACACACAAATACCTAAAGGTTGGGAATATAATTACATTTTATTCAATAGAAAATCAGAATAGAAAGGGAAGAAGATAGAAGGGGGATCAAGAGGGATGATAGGTTAAGGGAGCAGTTAGTTATAATTAAAAAATATCTAAGGACACATAAAAATATTCATAGCCCCTTTTGAAGTAGAAAAGAATGGAAATCTTAGGGGGTGCTCATCAATTAGAAAATAGCTGAATAAGATATGGTATATAAATGTGATGGAATCCTTATGTGATAGAAGAAATGATGAAAGGGATGGTTTCAGCTGTCAAAGGATATGAACAGGCAGTTTTCAGATGAAGAAATCAAAACAATCTATATTCATATGAAAAAATATTCTAAATCATTATTGATTAGATATGTTCAAATTAAAACAACTCTTAGGTAGCACCTCAAGACTGGCTAATATTATAGAAAAAGAAAATGATAAATGTTAGAAGGATGTGAAAAAATCGGGACACATGCATTGGTGGAGTTGTGAACTGATCCAACCATTCTTGAGAGCAATTTGGAACTACTCCCAAAGGGGAATCAAACTGGGCCTACCCTTTGATCTAGCAATACCACTACTAGGTCTGTATCCCAAAGAAAATATTAAAAAGGGAAAAGGACCTATATGTACAAAATATTTATAGCAGCTCATTATGTAGTGGCAAAAAACATTGGAATCTGAGGGGATGCCCATCAATTGTGGAATGGCTGAGCAAGCTATGGTATATAAACGTGATGGAATAGTATTGTGCAATAAGAAATGATAAGCAGGCAAGATTCAGGAAAAAAAAAACCTGGAAAGACTTGGATTAACTGATGCAAAGTAAAATGTGCAGAACCAAAAGAACACTGTATACAGCAACAGCAACAGCAACATTGTGTGATGATCAACTATGAATGGCTTAGCTCTTCTCAGCAATACAATGATCCAAGACAATTACAAAGGACTCGAGGGAAAGTACTTTCCACATCCAGAGAAAGAACCGATGGACTTTGAATGCAGATTCAGTAGTATATTCATTTACTTAATTTTTTCAGTTTTTTTCTTTTGTTTTGTTTCTTCTTTCACAACTGTGATTATTATAGAATTATATGTTACAAAATTGTACAACCTATATCAAATTGCTTACCATTTTAGGAAGAGGAGAGGGGAGAGAGGGAGGGAAAAAATTTTGAAACTTAAAATTTTGTAAAGATGAATGCTGAAAATTATCCTTACATATAATTGGAAAAACAAAATACTATAAAAACAAAGAAGTAAGGAGAAACATAAAAAGATAAATTAGTGAAATTTGGGGGAAAGCTTTATAAGGATGAAGTATTTGCAGATTCAATTGGCACAGTGGATAAAAGGCTAAGCCTGGAGTATTAAAGACCTGAGTTCCAATCCAGCCTTAGATACTTTTTGGCTGTTTGACCCTGAACAAGTCACTTGGGTCCTGGAAAAAGGCCACAACTCCCCCCTTGGGTTTCTAAGACTGCCTCTGAGTAGTTACGCATAGCTCCCTAATGCTATCAGCTCAAGTCCTCCAAATTATCAGTTGTAAATCATTTTAGCCAGCAAGTCTTAAGTAAATTTTGGAAAGGGGCATTTACTAAGGGGGTACAGTAAGAACAGTTGTTATAAAACCTCCCAAAAGTCTGTGACACAGTCTTAAAAGATCAAACAATGTCCAGAAGACAAGTCCAAGCACTTGCTTCAAAGGGGTAATTCACAGCTTCTGGTTATCAGAAGTTCTTTTCTTGCACTTTGGGTACTCAAGAAGTTCCCCTAAACAATGATATAGACCATTGATCCAGAGATGTTGTTAGGACATTGAGTGAAAGGTTGGAAATCATGCATCCTCCAGACCCTTTGAACCTAATAAGGTCTTTCTCTAGCCATAGAGGAAAGGGAAAAGAGACAGACCTAAGTCAGAACCAATATCACTCCTCCCTCTGTCCTCCAGGAAGTCTTCCCCATTCCAGTTAAAACTGGAATGTCACAATTGGATGGCTTCCTTCCCAATCTGCTTAATAATCGAGGACCCCTAGAACTTGATAAACTTACCTCAGTCTATCCTAACCCACTTACTGTTCAACTTCATTCAGGTTTCAATCATTATTCCCACTACTTACAACCTTTGATTGATTGCAATTAAAGGCTATAGTTGAGATTATTTTCACTTGTTTAAGGTCCTAGGGTGTCTTGTCAATTCTGTTAAGTGGGGTGTGATGACCTGATTGAGTAAATCAATGTCACTTTCCATGTAATATTTTACAAGCCTGTTTTTTTTTTCTTTTTCTTTCCCTTTTTTTTTTTTAGGCAATTGGGATTAAGTGACTTGCCCAGAGTCACACAGCTAGTAAGTGTCAAGTGTTTGGTCTGAGGCCAGATTTGAACTCAGGTCCTCCTGACTTGAGGGCTGGTAGTCTATCCACTGCATGACCTAGCTGCCCCTTAAGTCTGCTTTTTCAATGATAGTGTTTATAAACCACTCATGTTTTACTTATTACCATCTCAATCCACTCACTCAATCATTCATTCTTTCATTCATTCATTCATTCATCACTTTTGGTTGCTGACCCATCACTTTTTGCCAGGCTCACATGCAAAGGGCCATTTTGCATTATCAATACATCACTATCAACTAATAGAGTTAGTGCACTCTCCCTCCTTAGTTTTCCTTATCACCTATTTCTCTATATACATATTATACATCATGCCCCCTTCCCAATAGAATATAAGCTTGTTGGAGGGACAAATTATTTTATTTATTTATTTTTAAGTTTAACACTTAACAGAGTGTCTTGATTATGTTGGATGATTAATAAATGCTTTTTTAATTAAACTGACTGAATTTTTAGTATTTTCTTATACTAATCTGAAACCTGCTCACTCAACCACCAATTGACCCTACTTTATTTGGTTTCCATAGCCAACAAAGAAGTCTAAATCAATCTTCCATATGATAAACCTTCAAAAATGTGAAGACAGCTGTCATGTCCTCCCTAAATTTTATTTTCCTCAGACTTTATTGAAGTGTGAAGAAGCTATTTCATGTAGGGAATCATACCTGAATTGGAAGGCTCATTCTACCCCACCCCATTAATCTGTTTTACCATTACACGTGAATGATGAATGAATATGGTGAAATGAAGAGTCATTTGCATGTGGGTCTGGTAGAAACTGATGAATCAGCAGGTAAAATTGATGAATGAATGAATGGAACAAGATAGTAAAAATGTAATATAGGTGATTGTAAAGACACCATCATCTGAAAGACAGACAGATGAAATATGACATAGAAAAAATCAGGGGTTGCCTATAGTTCTGTTTGAAAGCTGGTAAGCCCCATTTAAATACATTTTAAAACATTAGATTCTGTGAAATGGGATATCTGAGTCAGAGGACAATTTGTAAAACATTTTAGGCAGTTGTAGCTTTAGTAGTTACTGAATAAATTAAATTATATGCAAATTTCTAGATTCCTGGGAGGAATATGTAGAGAATGAACTGATTTTTTAAATGTTTTTCCCATTAGAAAACAACCATCTCATGGTTTTCCTAAAAGTATTTTCACTATAATAGTACATGATTTTTTTCATCTTTTTTGTTTGATTGAGAGGAAATAAGTAACCTTTGTAATTCAAACAGGATCTTCTTAGTTTGAACAAACTAAGCCCCTCAAATCCTAGACAAAACAAAGAAAGATTAAGAATGAGTTAGTTCTACACAATCCTTCAGTAAAATCAGAGTATACCATCAGTGATTTTTGAATATTAGGAAGTTAAGTTCTAATCACCTTCCTCCCTCAACTAACTCTTTCCAGCTACTGATATATGTTAGACTTATTTCTCAATGGTTAGCATACTCCAACTGTCTTATTCCCCCTGTTGAAACACATTCTTCTTCCACACTCCCTCAATTCTATCCTCCTGCAGATCTATCTTCACATCCCCCTATGTTCTCTGCAATGTGTGTTCTATTATTAACAAATTTGTTTTTATCTTAAACATTTTCCTATTCCCATTCCTCTGATCTTCTGGCTCTCACTAAGACTTGCCTCCCTTCTGATTATACTAGGCCATGCTTTCCAGCACTGGTTGTGTCTTTACTCATATCCTCTCTTACCACCCCTAACTCACTGGTCATAGTGGGGGAGTTGGAATATGTTTTGTTCCATATTGCTACTGCCATAGTTTTCCTCTGACACCACTACTCAGACACCTCTCCTCCTTTGAGATTCACACTATTCAAATTTATAACCTAATCCAAATCCTGGTCACTGTTATCTATTTCCAAGACATTCTCATTCTTTCCTCAATGAATTCAATACCTAGCTCACAGTCCTCTCCACACCTCCCACTCATATGCTGTGATGACTCAACACACATATTGATGCTCCCTCAAATGCCCCAACTTCACAGTTCTTCAATCTACTCAGTTCCCATGACTTATACCTCCACTCAACCTCAGCAAAAAAAGATGATTATACTGCTGAGATGACCTTCCACCACTCACAAGTATTCTTATTTGGTGTCCATGAATGCTGAAATTATTTTATTTGATCACAACCTTTCCATCCTCCATATTTTACCCTGCTTTACAACCCCCAACCCTGTCCTATGCCAACATTGTGACCTTGAACCCTTCCAGTCAAATAAATTCAACAAGCATTTATTGAACACTTACTATGTGCCTGCACTCTATTATATGTTTGGGATATTAACAAAATCCCACTCCCCCCAAAAAAGATAGTCCCTATCTTCAAGGAAGGAGGAAGACAACACATAAATGGGAAATACAAAGCAGGATAAGGAGAGGCACCCTCATAGGGACATGATGGCAAAGTCCAGGAAGTGAAGCTTGGCTGGTGCAGTTCCTTCCTCAAAATGAAGGTTCCTCTGCCTCTCAGTTCTTTCCCTGGTCATCATCACTCTATCGATTACATTTTCTTTCTCTATCTAAACCTATCAGTGAACTAGTCAACCCTATACTATCTTTTACATTCCATTCCCTTTCCCTCTTCTCCTATTAATAATTATGTCTTGCCAAACTGATCTTTGGATTACTCCCACCATCCCCTTCCCCTGCTCCTAAACAAACCTGGAGAAAGTCATCAAACAATGATGACTGGGTCTACTTCAAATGTGTTATACAATCTCACCTGTAACCTTACTGAAATAAGGCATTGCTTTCAAACCTCCCAATCAATTCATTCTCTCAGGAAGAACAGTAGTTATTTCAAATTTTTTCATTCCTTCTCAAGCTTCCCAAAGTACCCTCTTTTTCCACTCTATCAGCTAACTCATACATCATTGAAAAATTCTAGGGCAGTTTTGACCCCTCCATAAAGAGGGGCCTTCCTCCATGAAGATCCTTGGAGAAACCAATGAGAGAATGGGGCCAGCATGCTCTATGTCAGGTTTGGGGAACCACATGGCCTCAAGGCTGCAGACTCCCCAGCACTGTTCTAGGTGAAAAGACAATAGGGCAGGATGGATGTTCTATGGTGAGGAGGCCCAATGTGCTGAAGGCAGTTCCAGGATGAGATGGAAGCTGCTGAGGCATGGTGCTAATGCCCAGAAAGTCAGAAGCAGAACTGGGAGGGGAAAGTGTCATTTTTATGGGGCCTCCACCAGCCTCTAAAACTACATGGTAAAAAGATATACCCATTTGAAATCTATATAAACTATAAGGAACCCTATTCCAACACCTCTTACAGAACAATTGGATTTCCAGAACCTGGATGAATTTTCTTGTATGAGTTCTAGGGGTACTGAAAGGGTCAGTAGTGATTTTCTAATGCCACCAAATCAAGCCCTAACCGATGTCTTTGCCTTCAAAATTATCAGTTGAGAATAAAATTTGTCATCTAGCCTTAAAAGTGTATTTTCTAAGGAGGTACCATAATAATATTTGGTACAAAACATCCCCATAAATATCTGTGACAATCTCTCAAACTGTACAGGGAAAAGTCAGTTCAAGCTTAGACAGCATATGTGGCAAATATATAACCCACTGTTCCCGGATGCCAGAAGTCCTATATTCTACCATTTATGAAGTGATCAAGAAGTTCCCCTTAAGCACAGTGAATGTGACTCCATTTATTCTTGGCTCTCAATGCAGAGCAGATACTAATTCATCTGGTGAGACTTCAGGTATAGCAACAGGAAGATTGGTGCCATTGCTGTTCTAGGGATATGATACTAGGACACTAATGAGAAAAGGAAGATGCATTCTCCAGTCTATTCAAAGCCTCTGGCCAAAGTCAGGGATGGGAAAGGAAATCTAGCCAAAGTCAAGACTTTTCCATCCTTCCAAGTGCTACCTCCTCAGGTCAGCTAGAATTCCACACTCATTTTGATTTCTAGAATTTCTTTCCTCTAGTTAACACAATGCTTTGTACAGGATGAAATGAGTATAAATGAATTTTTCTATCTAAGGGAAGAGATCTCTTGTCTGACACCATTTGGTTTCAACAAAATTGATTTCAAATGCTGTTTGCACTTAATCTTAAGTCCTATAATTAAATTATTGATTGAGGCATGGTCTCACCTGGTTAAGATATGCAGGCTAATATAGGATTGGGGTAGTTCTGACTTCTCCCTTTCACTATGACTTACCATCCTATGACTGAACATAGGATATTAGGAAAACAAATGACCAAGACTTTTCCTTGTCCTATTACTATCAATTATTAGGATAGTGGAAAGTAGAAAAGAAAATGATCTTTCTATCAAGCTGAAATTCCTTTTCATTTTATGTATTTATTTATTTGGTGGTGGTGGTGCTTGTCATAGGTAGGGAATGCTGAAGGGGAAGGGAAATCCAAACCTTTAGGATAGTACCAGCAGGCTGGAAGCCTGAATGCATATCTGGGGTGAAAGTCAGTATCACATATAGAAGAAGGGAGCTATTTCTCTTGCTATCTCATCTTCATTTCTCTTTCAATGAAAATCTTCAGCACAGGATGTACTCTGAGTCTAGGTCTGTATAGAATATAATAGCATTCATCTGAGAGGGAAGAGAATAATATCTAATTTTTTCATGAACTTCTGTGATGGAATGTTCCTGTATTTTTAGGGTATAATACAGACTGTTATATAGCTGATTTATGCATTATCAGGATCATAATGTCATATATTTAGAAGTAGAAAGGACCTGAGAGGCCATTTAGTCCAAACCTCTCATTTAACAGATGAAGAAACTGAGGCCCACAGAGGTTAAGTGATTTGCCCAAAACCACACAAGTAGCAAAAAGCCAGAGGTGAGATATGACTGTGTCCCCTTATTCCAAATCTATGTCTCAAACATATCATGTTTTTATCCAAAGAATGCTTGTTGGAAAGCTGAAGACTTACTAACATTATTAGAAGCCTAGATATGTGATATATACAAGATAAGCTCTATGATTCTCAGAAAAAAGCTCTGCCTAGGAACAAAATGAGCCAAACAGATGTCTTTTGAGGGTAACTCCCAAGATTGAATCCAATCTGTATACTTCCAGACTCTTGGATGCTAGGCCATGGTTAATATCTCTATGATTTTTATAAATATTGAGACTGGTGAATATTTGCTATTTTAAGAAAAATAAATATTTTATTTTAATAATGAATTTGATTTCTATCTTTCTTAAAAGCATAATGATGTAAAAATTATAACTGAAGTTTCTCACTACACTATATTATGAGAACATCTAGATTTTTTTTTTGGCTAGGCAATGGGGTTAAGTGACTTGCCCAAGGTCACACAGCTAGTACGTGTTATGTGTCTGAGGTCAGATTTGAACTCAGGTCCTCCTGAATCCAGGGCTGTTGCTCTATCCACTGTGCCACCTAGCTGCCCCTAGATTTTTTTTTAAAAGGAGAATCTGGCCAGGGACAATACTATCTACCTAACGGCAGCTGAGGGAATTGAGAATTAAGTGAATCACACTGACCCCATCTTCTAACTCAATTCTGGATCTAGTTCAGTTCCTTTTCTACTTAATTATGAATCTAATACAACTTCTGTCTTGTGACAAAAATTTATTCTATTATGGGAATTGTGAGAAAATTTTGTTGTATTGTTTGAATGTAGCCCTGCATGGCTGGGAAACTGGACCTCCTCTACCTGTTACTTAGAAACACATAACTAAGGGCCTAGGTTATACTGACCAGAAAACCAGTCAGATCTAAAGACTGATGCAAGGAGTTTTCTCATTATTAGACATCTCAAGCAACCCATATGTCTTATCTGAAAATTGACCCTGTACTGGTCAATCAGGTATTGTTTCCATGTTCCTTTGAATGAATATAGACATTTGAGGGTAGTAGGACACCTATTTTTTTCTGGTCTTAAGGAATTGCACCTATTTGTTCTCCCCCTCCCAATTCAGAAAGCCTCTAATCATTCCTCCAATTAGAAATCAGATTACCTAATTTTGCATCCTGGTTAATTGCTTTTTTAAAATTGATCTTGTATGATTAATTGTTTTAATATGTAACAATTTTTTGCCCCTTGTATTCAGGGTCCAGTGCCAAAGCTGAGGAAGCCTACTCCCAATTTGTTATGCAATTGGCATGCATTGCTTAATAAACTGATATGCTTAGAAGCTCAAACCTTTGTTTCCTCAGTCATTTCAGGTTCCACTTGCTATAAAGCTTACATAAATTTTAGGTTTATTACTAAGAGAAAACAAGCTGCCTTGTATATGGTAGTTTTATAAACCCAGATTTACTAAAAAATGATGCCAAATGCCAGAGCATGTTGACTTTATTTTCAACATCATCTCCCTGGAAGAAAATATGGTCAAAGGATGGTCACTGCAACTGCTGTTACTGTATTATATCCCTATTTTTAACTCCAAAGAAAATCTAGGATATTCTCAAATGAGGGGAATTTATCTAATAGCCAAAGTACAGAGGTATTTAGTATTCATGAACAAGGTGGACAAAAATACTGAAGAAACACATTATATTAGTCATAGTATGCACACAGCCCCAGAAAACCTAATCATTAATAGAACAATTACATTTTCATAACTGTTGGTTGATTATAACCTTAGCATGACTATGACTACTTTTCAAATCCCAGTGCCTCCTGGAGTCAAAGTTAATTTCTTTGGGATTAGAAGTTAAAAGGTTTAGGGGCAGCTAGGGGGCACAGCGGTTGGAGCACCGGCCTTGAAGTCAGGAAGACCTGAGTTCAAATCCAGCCTCAGATCAAACACTTGTCACGTACTAGCTATGTAACCTTGGGCAAGTCATTTAACCCCAATTGCCTCACCAAAAAAAAAAAACCAAAAAAACAAAAAGACAAAAAAAGAAGTTAAAAGGTTTAAAGAAGATAAATTTGGTCAGTGACTT
The DNA here is from genome assembly GCF_900497805.2 of Vombatus ursinus. Classification (NCBI taxonomy): domain Eukaryota; kingdom Metazoa; phylum Chordata; class Mammalia; order Diprotodontia; family Vombatidae; genus Vombatus; species Vombatus ursinus. The sequence continues at coordinate 4,155,618 of NW_020955033.1, read as the reverse complement.
TATTATAATAATTTTGAAATAACATAATTCAAAATGTTAGAATTATACCTGAGCAGGCAGAGCCAAGATTTAGAGTAAAGGCAGGGACTCCCCTGAGTTCTCCCCTAAACTTATCCAACTATCTTTAAATATTGACTCTAAGCAAATTTTAGAGAAGCAGAACCCAGAAAAAGATGAAGTGAAATGATTTTTCAGACCAAAACAACTTAGAAGGTTGGCAGGAAAGGCCTGTTGCACCAGGGTGAGAGAGAAGTACAGTACAGGGCACCAAACTTTACCCTTTGATCCAACAATACCACTACTAGGTCTATATCCCAAAGACATCATAAAAAAGGGAAAATGACTTACATATGCAATAATAGCATATTATAGCAGCCCTTTTTGTGGTAGTAAAATATTGGAAATCAAGGGGATGCCTGTCAATTATGGAATGGCTGAACAAGTTGTGGTACATGCATGTAATGGAATACTATTGTGCTATAAGAAGTGATGAGCAAATGATATGTGAATATAAAGGAATATTGTTGTGAAATAAGAAATGATAAATAGGCAGATTTTAGAAAAACCTGGAAAGACATGCATGAACTGATACAAAGTAAAAAGAGCAGAACCAGGAAAACATTGTACACAATATCATCAAAATTAAAAGATGGTCAACTATGAATGATTCAGCTTTTCTCAGCAACACAATGATCCAAGACAAGTACAAAGGACTCATGAAAGAAAATATCCATAACCAGAAGAAGAACTGATGGACTCTGAATGCAGATCAAAGCATATTTTTTCACTTACTTTATCCTTTCTCATTTTTTTCCCTTTTTGATCTGTTTCTTCTTTCACAACTATGATTGATGTGGAAATATTTTTACATGTAGCATATATGTGTGTGTGTGTATATATATATATATATATATATATATATATATATATATATATATATAAAACTGAATCAATCTGCCAACCATTTTAGAAGACGGGAGGAGAGGGAGGGAGAGAGAAAAGTTTGGAATTCAAACTCTTATAAAAATGAATACTAAAATATTGTAAGAATATCAAGTGTAAATGACTAAGCTATTTTCAGCAATACAATGATACAAGAGAACTCTGAATGACTTATGATACAAAATGCTATCTATCTTCAGAGAAAGAACTGATGGTATCTGAATACAGATTGAAGCATACATTTTTCACTTTCTTTATTTTTCTTGGGTTTTATTTTTGGTCTATGTTTTCTTTCACAACATGACTACTATGAAAATGCTTTGCATGACTACACATGCATCACCTATATCAAACTGCTTGCCTTCTCGATGGGGGGGGCTTGGAGAGAAAGGAAGGGAGAGAATTTGGAACTCAAAATTTTAAAAATGAATGTTCAAATTTGTTTACATATAACTAGGGAAAATAAAAAATAAAAAATGAAGAAAATGAATGCTAATTTTTTTCTTGACATGTAACTGGAGAAAAAAATAAAATACTATTCAAAAAAGAAAAGTCACTGAAGAGAAGAAGAGTAGAATTGGTGAAATGGAAAAGAAGATACAAAAGCTCACTGAAGAAAATAATTCCTTAAAAGTTAGAAATGAGCAAGCGGAAGCTAATGACTTTATGAGACATAAAAAAAATTTAAAAAAATCAAAAGAATGAAAAAAATAGAAGACAATGTGAGATGTCTCACTGGAAAAAATAACTGACCTGGAAAATAGAACCAGGAGAGATAATTTAAGAATTATTTGACTACCTGAAAGTAATGATCAAAAAAATAGCATAGGCATCATATTTCAAGAAATGTTCAAGAAAAACTGCCCTTATAGAACTAGAGGGCAAAATAGAAATGGAAAGAATCCTTTGATCATCTCCTTTAAGAGATTCCCCCCAAAAAACAATTCCCACCAATATTATAGCCAAATTCCAGACCTCCCAGCTCAAGGAGAAAATACTGGAAACAGCCAAAAAGAAATAATTCAAATTTTGTGGACCCATTTTGCAGCTTCTACATTAAAGGATCAGAGGACTTGGAATATGATATTTCAGAGGGTTAGGATTACAACCAAGAATCACCTACCCAGTTAAACTGAGTATAATCCTTCAGGGGGAAAAATAGACATTCAATGAAATAAAGGACTTTTAAGCATTCCTGGTGAAAATATCAGAGATTAATAAAAAAATTGACTTTCAAATACAAGACTCAAGAAAAGCATAAATAGGCAAACAGGAAAGAGAAACCATAAAGGGGTTCAATAAGGTTAAACTGTTTATATTCCTACATGGGGAAATTATATTTGTAACTCCTAAAAACTTTTTTTTTATTATTAGGGCAGTTAGAAAGAGTATACATAAACAGAAAGCAGAGGTGTGAGTTGAATGTGATGGTATGATTATCCAAAAAAATAAATTAAATTAAGAGATGAGAAAGAAGAATGTACTGGGAGGAGGGGAAAGAGAGATGTAGAATGGGATAAATTAACTGACCAAAAAAAGAGGCTTGAAAGAGATTTTATGGGGAGGGCAATGGGGAAAGCAGGGAAGGTAGCACATGAACTTTACTCTCATCAGAACTGGCTCAAAGAGGGAACAATATACACACACAGTTAGGTGTAGAAATTTATCTTACTATACAGGAAAGTAGGAAGGGAAGGGGATAAGAGAAGGGAAAAGTTGACATAAGAAAGTGCAGTTTGAAAGAGGTAAACATCAGAAGCAAAACACTTTTGAAAAGGGACAGGGTAAAAGGAATTCGTTTTACTTTTCCTTAATCTTTTTGTTAATCACATGAGAAGTTAAAGCATATTTTTTTTGCATTAAACTGTCTTTTTTTTTTTAATCATTCTATTTAGTGAAGGTTTTGGTTAGGGCAAGTGTTCTGTTCTTCTGGACTTGGGAACATTATTTTAAAAGATGCATTCAATAATTCATGAATAAATGAATGCTCAAATAGTATTCAGAAAATGTCATGAATACTTTTCAGCTTGTTAGAATTTATTCTCCACAATCCATGAATTAAATCACACACTTGAAATGTCTCATTTTATGTTCACATTTCTACGTGAAATATTTATTAATAATTCACTTGGGCATATCACTTTACATTATAAATTTGAAGACAATACTTGCTACATACAGTAATTACCTTATAACATTAGTGATTACACAGTGATCAGGAAACATGTTTTATTCTTAAAAGTAAAGCAGTAATATAGAGTTCACATGAATATCCTGGTTAGGTTTTGATAATTATCATATAACATTTCCTAAAGAACACGTTAGGATTTGAACTTAGCTTGGAAAAAAAAATAAATCATAAGAACAGCTTAAGTACTATAGCCAGTGCTTAATTCAGGGGAAGAGAAAAGGACGAATGAAAAACAATTTCCTTCAATTATCTATGATGGACAAGATTTTGATAAGGCTTCACTGGTTTCAACTTTCTGCTTAAAAAATGGAATCAAGAATTTTTCTAGACAAACAAAGCTCTAATAACTTTTTAATGAACAGTTCGCCCTCCATTCACTGAAGAACATCAGGACATTAAAATAGAGAATGAAAAATGTATTTGAAAATTGTATTATCTAGACAGCTGAATCATAAGATGAATCTTGCAAAGAAAGCCAATTTGGTGCCAGTGAAGTGAACAAATCTTGTAGCTGTGGCACTCTTCAAGAGGTGATAATGTGGCAGCTAAACCAGGAGTTTACAAATTTTCAAATGTTCTAGAAACTTAGATGACAAAGGTAGAGCCTGATGTTCATATTTTGCAACAATGATCAAGAGGTCTGGACCTTTTGTGTTCAACAGGTCTCTCATCCTTATACAAGATGCTATAAAAAACTCTGAGGATATAAAGACAAAAGTGAAGAGGTCCTGCCCTCAAAGAGCTTATATTCTAATGAGGGAGACATATGTATACATAAAAGTATAAACAAAACAGCAATCAATAAATCAGTAAACATTTATTTTTATTAAGTGCCTACTAAGTGCCAGAAATTGTTGTAAGTGCTAGGGATACAAAAAGAGGCAAAAGACAGTCCCTGCCCTCAAAGAGTTCACAAGGCAGGAGACAAACAAACAAACTATATATACATACATACATATACAAATACATATACATACATACATATATATGTATATATGTATATATATATATATACATACAAGCTATGTGCAGGAAAAATAAGAAATCATTAGCAGAGGGAAGAAGGGAAGACACTAAAATTAAGAGGGTTGAGAAAAGCTTTTTGTAAAAGATGCGACTTAAAAGAATCCAGGGAAGTCAGTAAGTAAGAGAGGAATGAGAGCTTTCTAGGCATGGCTGACAGTCAGAGAAAATACCTGTATGGAGCTAAGAGGGGGAGTTTCTTGTCTGTGAACTGGCAAGGAGGCCACTTTTACTGGATCTAAGTCTAGCATAGCAGGGAGTAAGGTTTAAGGACACTGGAAAGGTAGAAGTGGGCTAGGTTATGAAGGCCTTTTAAAGTCAAACAGATGATTTTGTATTTGCTTCTGGAGGTGATAGGGAGCCATTGAAGTCTATCGAGTAGGGGAGTTACATGGTTTGACATGTTCTTTAGGAAAATTATTTCAGGATGTGTAGCCAAGATGGTGGAGTAAAGGCAGGAACTCACCAATACTTTCCATCAAACCCATAAAAATAACTTTAAATAATGAATCTAAACAAATTCTAGCTAGGCAGAATGCACAAAAAGACAGAGTGAAACAAATTTACAATCCAAGACAACTTGGAAGGTTGACAGGAAAGAGCTGTTGTACGAGGGTGAGAAAGGAGCACAATCCAACAAAGGCCGTGCCAGCACAGCCCCAGCCCCAGAAAACCAGGCACAGTCATTGGGAGTGATTGAATCAGCAGCAGCAGTGGCTGCTTCTGGAGCTCTCAGTCCACAGACAGTAAGGGGGTAAACAACTAGTTAGAAGGAGATTACAAGTGTCTTTTTGCCAACACTGAAGCAAGACGCTATTGCTTTGCCAATACTCAAATGTGGGTCACAATCCTCGGTAGCAGGCCCAGGGTGAGGAGGAGCACTAACATAGCAGAGCTTGTGGCAGCAGTGAAGTGGAGACCCTCCTCACAGTTCCAGGGCAGAAAAGGGCACTTGCGGTTATTCACAGACCAGAGCACAGGTCAGGAGAATAGTAAACACACCTCTCCTTAGATCATACCACCTCAAAAGAATTGAAAACTTACAGGTCTCCAGAATATCTGTGAAAACAGATGCACAAAACCCCTGAAGTTTGGGACAATGCACCCTCCACCTAGGAAGCAGAACCCTACTTTACCAAAGAGTTAAAATTCAAGTTGGAGGCTGAGAAAATAAGCAAGCAACAGAAAAAAAAAAGAAAACTCTGACTATATATAAAGTTATTATGGAGACAAGGAAGATCAAAGCACACACTCAGAAGACAACAAAGTCAAAGCTCCTATATCCAAAGCCTCCAAGAAAAAAGTGAATTGGTCTCAAGCCATGGAAGAGCTCAAAAAGGATTTTTAAAATCAAATAAGAGAAACAGAGAAAAATTGAGAAGAGATATGAAAATGATGCAAGAAAATCATGAAAAACGAGCTTGCTGAAGGAGACCCCAAAATTACTGATGAAAATAATACCTTAAAAACAGACTAGGTCAAATGGAAAAAAATAGGCACAAAAATTCACTGAAGAAAAAACTCCTTAAAAAGTACAATTGGCCAAATGGAAAAATAGGTTCAAAAGCTTACCAAAGAAAATAATTCCTTAAAAATCAGAATGAAGCAAATGGAAGCTAATGACTTTATGAGAAATCAAGAAACAATAAAACAAAGCCAAAAGAATTAAAAGGTAGAAGACAATGTAAAATATCTCTTTGGTAAAGCAACTAACTTAGAAAATAGATCAAAGAGAGATAATTTTAAAATTATTGGACTACCTGAAAATCTGATAAAAAAAAGAACATAGACATCATCTTTCAAGAAATTATCAAGGAAAACTGCCCTGATATTCTAGAACCAGAGAATAAAATAGACATTGAAAGAATCCACCAATCACCTCCTGAAAGAGATCCCCAAATGAAAACTCCCAGGAATATTAGAGTCAAATTCCAGAGTTCCCAGATCAAGGAGAAGCAGCCAGGAAAAAAAATAATAATAATTCAAGTATGGTAGAGCCACAGTCAAGATAACACAAGATTTAGCAGCTCCTATATTATGGGACCAGAGGACTTGAAACATGATATTCCGGAGGTCAAAGGAGCCAGGATTACAACCAAGAATCACCTACCTAGCAAAACTGAGTATAATCTTTCAGGTAAAAAAATGGGATATTCAATGAGATAGAAGACTTTCAAGCATTCTTGATGAAAAGACCAGAGATGAATAGAAAATTTGACTTTCCAATACAAGACTGAAGATAAGCATAAAAAAAAAAACAAGAATGGAAAATCATATGGGACTTAATCAGTTTAAATTGTTTCCATTTGTACATGGGAAGATGATATTTGTAATTGATAAGACCTTTCTCATTATTAGGGTAGTTAGAAGAATATATATAGACAGAGGGCACAGGTGAGAGTTGAATATGAAGGGATGCTATCTAAAAAAATAAAATTAAGAGGTGAAAGAGGAATCTACTGGGACAAAGAGAAAGGGAGGGGGTAGAGTGGGGTAAATTATCTCATATAAAAGAGGCAAGAAAAACTTTTACATGGCTGGGGAAGATGGGGGAGCTGAGGGAGGGTGAGTGAACCTTACTCTCATCAGAAATGGCTCAAAGAGGGAATAACATACACCTAGAAATTTATTTTACCCTATGGCAAAGTAGGAGGGGAAGGGGATAACAGAGGCGGGTGATAGAAGAAAGGTCAGATTAGGGGATGGGGTAGTCAGAAGCAAAACACTTTTGAGGAGGGACGGGGTGAAAGTGAAGAAAGAATAGAATAAATAGGAGAATGGGATAGAGGGAAATACAGTTATCAATAGTAAATGTGAAAAAAAATTGAAGTAAGTTTCTCTGATATAGGTCTCATTTCTCAAACATACAGAGAACTGAGTCAAATATATAAAAAAATAAGAGCCATTCCCCAGTTGATAAATGATCAAAAGATATAAACAATTTTCAAATGAAGTAATCAAAGCTATCTATAGCCATATGAAAAACATACTCTAACTCACGAATGATTGGAGAAATATAAATTAAAACAATTCTGAGGTACTACTTCATACATATTAAATTGGCTAATAGTACAGAAAAGGTAAATGACAAATGTTAGGGGGGATTTGGGAAAAATGAGATATTAATGCAGTGTTGGTGGAGTTGTAAACTGATTCAACCATTCTGTAGAACAATTTGGAACTATACCCATAGGGCTATAAAACCATGCATACACTTTGACCTAGCAATTCCATTACTAGCTCTGTATCTCAAAAAGTAAAAGGACCTATATGTACAAAAATATTTATAGCAGCTCTTTTTTGGGGGCAAAAATTAGAAATTGAGGGGATGCCTATCAATTGGGGAATGGCTAAACAAGTTATGGTATGTGATTATGATAGAATACTATTGTGCTCTAAGAAATGATGAGCAGAATGCTCTCAGAAAAACCTGGAAAGACTTGTATGGGCTGATACAAAGTGAAATGTACTGTGTGCAAAGTAACAGCAATATTGTAAGATGATCAGCTGTGAATGACTTAGCTATTCTCAGTAATACTATGATCCAAGACAACTCTGAAGGACTTACGATTTAAAATGCTATCATCCCCAGAGAAAGAATTGGTGGTGTCTGAATACAGATTGAAGCATACTTTTTTTTTCTTGAGTTCTTTTTTGTCTATGTTTTCTTTTACAACATGATTATTATGCATAGTTTTGCATGAGTATACATGTATAACCTATATCAAATTGCCTTCTCAGTGGGGGGGGCAGAAGGGGGAGAATTTGGAACTCAAAGTTTTAAAAACAAATATTAAGAATTGTCTTCACATGTAACTGGGGGAAAATAAAATACTAAATAAAAGCTAGAAAAAGAGAAAGAAAATTACTTCGGTGGCTAAGTAGAGGATAGACTGGAATAGGGAGAGACTTGAGGAAGGAAGACCCACCAGGTGGCGATTGCAATTATCCAGACATGAGGTAATGACCACCTGTATCAGGGTGCTGGCATCATCAGAAGAAAGAAAGGGATATATTCAAGGGATGTTGCAAAAGAAATTGACAGGCTTTGACAACAGATTGATTATGAGGAGTGACAGATGATGAGGGATTAAGGATGGCACTAGGTTGCAAGCCTGAGGAGCTGGAAGGATGGTGATATCCTCTACAGTAGGAAGGAAGGTAGGAGGAGGGGAGGGCTTGGGGACAAAAATATTAAATTCTGTTTCAGAAGTGTTGAGTTTAAGTTGTCTACTGAACATCCAGTTTGAGATATTTGAAAGGCAGTTGGAGATATGAGATTGGAAGTCAGCAGAGAGACTAGGGGTGGGGACAGGATAGGTAGATTTGAGAAGTATTGGCATAGAGATGGGAATTAAATCCAGAGGAGCTGATGGCATCACTAAATGAAATAGTACAGAGGGAGAAAAGGGCTCAGTAGAGAACACTGAGGAAAACCTGCGATTAGTGAGTATGATCTGTATGAGGGGACTGAGAAGAAATGGTGAGATAGATAGGAGAACCAGGTATTCTTCAATCCTATAGAAAAAACAATAGTATGTGGGGGGAGAAGGTGATTAACAGTGTCAAAGGCTCCAGACAGGTTAAGGAGAATGAGGATTGAGAAAAGACCATTGGATTTGACAACTAGAAGATCATTGGTTACTTTGGAGATAGCAGTTTTGGTAGAATGATAAAGTCAGAAGCTGGATTGTAATGTTTTAAAAAGAGAGAGGGAGGAGAAAAAGTAGAGGCACCTCTTGTAGAGAACCTTTTCAAAGAGTTTAGTCACAAAAGGCAGAAGACATTTAGAACAATAGTTAGGATCAAGTGAAGATTTGTTCAGGTTCAGGGAAGATGGGCATGTTTGTAGCTAGCAGAGAAGAAGCCAGTAGACAAGGAGAGATTGGCAATAAATGACAGCATGGGGATGACAAAGAAGGGAATCTGTTAAAAGAGATGGAAAGAATGGGAACATTTGCACAGGTGGAGGACTCAGTCTTGGTAAGGAGTAAGGCCATTTCATCATGTGAGATAGGAATAAAGGAGAGGATAGTGGCAAAAGGCATATGAGTGATATGAGGTGAGGGAAGAAGAAGGCGTTCACAATGAATGGGCACATTTTTTTTCTCTAAAAATGAGGCAAGGTTCTCACCTGAAAGGATTGGGGAGAAGGGGAACGATGAAAGCTTTGAAGAGAAATGAAAAAATTGGAATAACTGCTTTGGAGTATGCATTAGTGAGTTGATAAGGTTAACCTAGAAGAATTGTCTAGCAGCAGTGAGGGCCCAGTTGCGTTGGTCTAATAAAATTTTAATGGACTTGTCAGAATGTTTGTGTGATTTTTCTCCACTTTTATTCAGCAGCACATGTGTAGGACAAGAGTTGGCACATGTTGGGAATGATCCAAGGCTGAGACTTTGCGGGACACAATAGTTGAAATGGTGCTAAGGATTTAAGAGGGGAAGGGGGAGTTAAAGCTAAATTGGTTCACCAAGGGGTCATGATGGGGAAAAGAAAAGAGAGTGGCTATCATAGGGCAGATGGTCTGGCAGAGAACTGAGGGGTCAATGTATTGGGGTTCCTTGGGAAGACAAATAATAAAATTTTGTTAGGGAAGGCAGAGATAGAGGTGAAAAGCCAAGAGATTATAGTCAAATAAGGGGATTTCAGAATTTTTGAAGGTAGAGATGGTACACTTTTGAGTAATGGCAAGATCAAGGGTATGACCATCATTGTGTGTGGCTGAGGTGGGTTACAGGAGTAACTACTAACAGGGAAGTGAGCAATTGAATGTCAGTTTAGAGAGTTAATATGCATGTTGAAGTCCCCTAGTATGAGGGCAGGCCTTGAGGAGCAGAGAAAAATGGTGAGTTATATAATGAACTTAATGAGAAAGGGAGGAGAGTAACCTGGAGGTACATAGGATTAAATGGTAGATTTAATGGTAGATATGAATAACATGAACTTCTAAAAAAAGGAAAGGCTACTTAATAACACAGATAGGAGAATCTGGAAGTGGCAATAGAGAGTAAAGAGTGTTCCAATTACTTTCCCTCTACCAGTAAGCTGAGGAGAATGAGCAAAGGTACAACCAGTGCTGGAAGGAGTAGCCAGAGCAGCTAGAGGGAGATACATTTCAGTAGTAGCTAGGAAATGGTAGGAATTGGAGAAGAAAAGATTTTGGATGAAGAGAAGTTTATTGCCTGTGGTACAGGCTTTCCAGAGGGCTCAGTAGAAGGGTTGGGTGGTGTTTGATTGAAACTCTGGGGTATGAGGGTTGAGGGAGGTGGAAATGAAGAATAGGGAGGTGGGTGCAGGGAATGGTATTTGATGATGACCTATAGAGTTCAGAATGACTGGGATGTGAAGGGTATGACCATTAGTGAGAATGTTTATCATTGAGGGGAGGGTACCACTTCTATTCCCAAAACTGGCCAAAAATTGGACCGGAGGAAAGTACAGGATGAAATAGGAAGCACACAGTCAAATGATTAGGTGGTTTGCACTGTTTCACTACTCCTCTTCCCTCAGAATAGGGGAGATTATGAAGGAAAATGCACAGCAGGAGGTAGAAGCTTAAACTGCCAGGCAAGAAAAAGAAGTCCCATTCTCCACCAACTTTCCTCTGCTTCCTCCCTCAAGGGCCAGGGAAAGCAGGAGATGGAGGTCCTGAGGTCAAACGGAAGGTTGCTTCTCTTTGCACTGTTAGTAGAATGGGAAAGTAGAACTTTCTGATTCCGAGGTCAGCATTCTATACACCACACCATATTGCTTCCCTTTCTAAAGTATATATCCATTGTCAATTTATAGCCTATACATAACGTCTATAAACTATGGCCATCCATTATTTCCCAACTTTTGGTTTTATTCACATTATATTTTCAAATATTGTGCATGTCTAAATATCTTATCATAATTAGTTTTTATTAACAATTGACATTGAGAAGATTAAAATTGATTATGTGTCATTTTCTTCTCGATCCTATTTACAAGTAATTTATTTTGCCCTGTAACTAATTTTGTCCTGTAACTGCTTAAGTCATTATTCTCTGTCTCTGAACTTACTTCAGAGTTCAGCTGGTCTATAATTGGTTAAATTTAAAAATCCATATATCCTTGCCTCAAGGAATTTAACTGACATTGGAGAATATGTGAGAAAGCAAAGAAATTTGGGCCTGATATTTTTTATTCCACAAAGCTATCTTTCAAAGATGTCTGGTTTGTTGTCCAAAAGTCTAGGCACTCGTGAACTCACGCATGGACTCAAATGATGAGTACTTCTTAATCTCACAAGAAAAGCAGGGGGGGTCATTGCAAGCCTTATTACCAAACTTCCAATAAATCATGTTGTTCCCTGAGCCTCAGCTCCATAACTAATAATGCTGTCTGTAATTCCATGATGCTATCTACCCTGCTCTGCTCTTTGTTCTGTACTCCCCAAAATTCTATATAAAGGGAACTATATTCTTGCTTGGGGTCTTTGGCATGATTTGAGGCAAGTCATGGACCTATTTATTGTCAGGTAGCGTGCCCCTGCTAACAAAGGTTATCTTACATGGAGATCTGCCTCAGTTTATCCTTTTATTAAAATCACAATCATAACAAATATTTTAACAAGTCTCTTACCGATATAGGAACTAGATTTATGATTTAACTGCCAAGTTGAAAAAAAAAACTCTCTACCAATGAAGGCTGTTTAATTTTTTTTCATTTCACTCTATAACAAATTCTGGCATTGCAATAGCTACTAATTTGAGTTAATAACTTATTAAATTTTTTTAAAGCTAATTCTAGGGGCAGCTAGGTGGTGCAGTAGATAGAGCACCGGCCCTGAAGTTAGGAGGACCTGAGTTCAAATCTGGCCTCAGACCAAACACTTGACACTTACTAGCTGTGTGACTCTGGGCAAGTCACTTAACCCTAACTGCCTAAAAAAAATAATAAATTAAGCTAATTCTAATAGGAGAGTCATTCACACAATAGTGTGTCTCTGACTTTGTTATACTAGTTTAACAAGTTTCAATGGCTAAACAAATTTTTGCATATGAATATAATAATATATAAGTGGACCTGGAAATATAAAGATTTCAGAGAAATTTAGGAAGATTTATAGGAACTAATTCAAAGCAAAGTAAGCCAAACCAGAACAACATGTTACATGATATCCATAATAACGTAGAACTTTGTCAAACTCAACTAGAAATGGATGTTTGTGGCTGCATGTTGACTTAGGAAGACACAAATTAATAGTGTTTTATTTCATTTTTATTTATTTTGTTAAACATTTCCCAATTATATTTTAATTTGGTTCAGGACATCACTCAAGAGTTTTTGAATTTGACACCTCTGATGTAGAATAGTAGTGTCAAACTCAAATAGATACAGGGCCACTAATCTTTACACAAGAATCCCAGCCGGTCACATATGAACTTAGTTTTAAAATGTGATGTCATCTAGGTTTTTTTTAATTTATTTTACTAAATGTTTCCTAAATACATGTTAATATGATTCCAGCCATGTCAGGGAGTGTGGTGGACATGTTTGACACCTCTGCTGTTGTTTATCCTTCACTTTGAAAGAGGACCAATGACATCATGGGGTGATGCCTTGACTTGTGCATGAACTGGATTTAAGTGAGGCAGAGTTGCACAAAGTCATTGAAAGATGAATAACATGAAAAAATATCAGAACTCTGATCAATGCAGTAACCAATCAATGCTGTCTTGAGAAAATTGATTGTAAAATAGGGCTCTTGGCTCTTATCGGAGAGGTCAGAGAATATCAGTGTAGATGAAGGACACATGGTCAGAAATGGCAAATATGTTCATTTATTTTGCTTTACCATGTTTTTTTGTTGCAAGAGAGAATTCTTGTGAAGTAAGGCAGATGGATGGGAAAAGACAGCGGGACGAAAATATGAGAAAAGAGAACTAATGAAACTTCTTTTCAAAATATGCTATCTGATGTAGTTCATCTCAATTATTACCAATTTGAAAAATAGTTCCATGAAGTAAATTATAACAAATAACTACAAACAAAAGTGGGAAATTAGGTGGTGCAGTGGATAAAGCACCAGGCCTGGAGTCTAGAAGACCTGCGTTCACCTACTAGCTGTATGACCCTAAGTAAGTCACTTAATCGTTTTTGCTTCAGTTTATCCATTTTTAAAAAAGCTGGAGAAGGAAATGGAAAACCACTCCTGTATCTTTGCAAAGAAAACTTCAAATGAGATTACAAAGAGTCAGACATAACTGAGATGACTGAACAACAAAAATAAGTAGATATGAATAAAAATAATTAGTAATAGATAAAATAAGAGAGATTTGTATTGAAAAATATGGTGTTCAAATACATTTTTCTAAAGAGAACACATACCCTCCCATAATTAACTAGATTAGATTGGAGATTCATCTGAATAAATATTTCTCTTTATACCCAATCTGCCAAGAACATGAATGAGAATAGCATTATGGAGCCAAGTCCCTTTACCCTTTGAACCAGCAAATTGTCCTCAATTAATTGTAAGAATATGACAGGGGTTGATATGTTTAGTTAAATTAATTCTGCAAGTGATAAATATACACAGCACTATGGTTAGTTCTGGAAGCAAATGAGGTCCAGTGAGGAAAACAGATACTAAACAAGTAGAAAAAAAATAGCCTTTGTCCTCTGAAAGCTTATTCTACTTGGCATCTGAGAAGCAATGGCAGTAATTAGGATTAAATGATTCCATTTCTTGTTATCAAAGATCCTCAGAAAGATAGGACTCCAGGTGAACTTTTCCTTGAATAGCTCTCAAATACCAACTAATACCTACCTGCCAAGGTAAAGTCTAATCTTCCCTAAGTCTAGTTGTGACTTGACAACATTGTTTAAATTATCAAAGTCAATAATAAATCCTCTAAAGTTACCTTTCCCCTAAAGAAATCTTATTGCCAAAAAGAGTGAGTGCCCTGAACATAGCAGGTCCTCAGTAACTAATCAAATGTTCTTAACCTTTGTTGTATGTCATGGCCTTATTTGGCAGTCTGATTAAGCCTATAAACCCCTTCTTAGAATGTTTTTAAATGCATAAAACATAATGCATAGGATTACAAAGGAAATTATTTATGCTGCAATAAATTTATCAAAGTATCAAGTTCATAGAACCAAGGTTAACAATTATGGCTGCAGATGATGATTATACCTCTGCTAATAATTTATTCTCAATCTAATGGCTTATTTAACTGTCATCAATGAGGAATCTCTAAAATATCAACTTGTGTTTTATAAAACCATAATTAGTTTTAGAAGCTAAAACGTCCATCCTGTACACTGTTACCAAAGTGATTTTCCTCAAGTGTAGTTCTGATCATTTTCCTCCTCTACTCAATCAATTTAAGTAGTTCCCTTATCACCACCAGAGTAATAAAACACTGTTATCTGACACGGGGTGGGGGGTTCAAGGAGCACAATAATAAACCCAGCAGAATTCATTGCTACATGGCAATTGGGTGAAGAAAGATTCATATCAAAAGTAGAAAATTACTCCTCCATTTAGCTTTTAAAGCTATTCACAAACTGTGCCCAAAGTATCTTTCCAGCCTCCTATACTCTGCAATATAGTCCAATCTGACATTTTCTCTGATCAACACACATAATACCCTACCTCCTATCTCAGTGATTTTGTACTAGCCCTCCCTAATGTCTGGATAGAAATGTACTCCTTCCTCATCTTGTACTTATAGAATACCTCTCTTTCTTCAAAACAAATTCAAGAACCACTTTTCACACGAATCCTTTTATGATTCTCCTCCTTGGGTCCTCTCTTCACCCATTTGCCTCTTGGCAATGAATCCATTGTGCCTCTGTTTCTGTTGTATATATTACAGGTGCCTCCCTCCCCCATCTCATGCTGAACAACAGTCTCTCGGCCTCAGGTTCTTCAGTTGCTAGTGGTACATTCACCAACTTCACACATCATCACTCTCAGAGTGGAATAGGTGAAGTGCTGAGGCTTGTTGGGATGGCCTCTGTAGGGACTGCCTTATTGACATGAACACAAATCCAGCTTACCAGAGTATAAGAGAGAAAGTCGACATTTTAGGTCAACTCATCTAAACAAGCCAGAGTAGGACCTAGCAATGAACAATAGCTAGTTTGAGAAATGGCCTGAGACATAGTGGGGTCCAGACAGGAATGCTAAAAGCTAGAGAGGAAAGAATTATTTCACAGGTAGTGGAGTCATAACTAAGGAATATTTTCAGAGCACAGATGAAGTGAGTAATTCATGAGTTTCCTGGCTACACATTAGAAAGATGACACTATGCCAGGTACTCCTCCAGATATTAAAAATCAGGGTCCTCCTGCTCCTTCTCAGGATTCCTATTGACTTGGTAACAGTGATGCATAAATCCTTGCTGTCATTCAGGAAATTCCTTAAAACTTATGCCTTTTTTGTAAATTTGGGGTAAAGAGTAGACAGCATTTATTGTGTGTCAAGGAGTATTATTTTGCCATGGGAAGGGCTGAATTGATTTATAAAATATAAAATATTCTTTTCAGTTTTCTAATAAAATTGTAAAACAAAAAATGTTCATTGTTTACATGATATTGGAGAGATATGAAGTGATAATTGATATTTAGGGAAACACACAAATAAGATTTGTGATTTATAACACTAGAATCCCTTCCTACCAACTCTTCAGGTTTATCCCTGGATCATGTAGGGAAGAAATAGTCATGTTCTGAAGACTAGACATGCTAGTTTAGACGGGGTTGGTAAAGCAGGGTCCAGAGCCAGTACTACAGATTCACCACAAGGGGTCCTTTTAAGATGTTGGAGGTATTCCTTGCTTTCTTCAGACATCACAAGGGAGCCCTCTGACTCCTGAACTGTCAGTCCCTTCCTTCCTTTTACATATGACAATCCCACTTTCTTTTTCTATCATATAATCTTTCAATGATATCTTTTACTTTTGGCCTTCTTGGAAGTTGCTCATTGGTTTTTGTCTAGCAGCTTGCACCCATAGTGTGTCTCTTCATTACCTTCTGAATGATACATACATATACATATATATATATATATATATATATACACACACCCATACACACACACACACACACACACACACACACACACACATACATTTTAGACTCCTGTCTCACTGCCACTGATAACATGTTGATATTTAAAAAGTTTGACCTTTGCTTTCATGGGAAGCTTGAGATCAATAAAGGAACTTTGTAATTTCCTGAAGACAATTCTGCCTACTTTACATCTGATCAACTCTAGTACCAACTTGTTGACCATTTGTCCTGTCTTTCCCATACACTAATAGACAAGCACTATTGATTGCTCATCCAAACGCACACCGTAATCTGGGCAACAGATTATCTACATGAAATTGGGCTTACCAGGGTGGATAGATAGGCCAAACTCTTTTGAGTGATTATAAATCTTTTCCAAGAGACATTTTAAATGCATTTAGGACAGGTAGTTAGGATGGATAGTGGAATACTTGTCAAGGTTTCTTTAAATTGGTTTTACCCTCCATGATCTGTGTGCTATTATATGAGTCACTGCTGCTTATAATCATCCATTGTGCTTCTTCAAGGTGACAAGCATTTATTAAGCACCTACCACATGCCAGGCACTCTGTTAAGCATTTGGGATATATTTTTTTAAAAAAGGCAAAAACAGTCCTGCTCTAAAAGAGCTTACAGACTAATAGGAAAAACAACATGTAAACAATTATGTTCAGACAAAATATATCCAGGAAAATTGCAGATAATTTCAGAGGGAAGACACTAAGACGATGAAGCCCTGAGAAAGAATTCTTGCAGAAGGTAGAATTTTAGCTGAGACTTGAGGGAAGCCTTAGTCTTTGCTTCTCTGTGGTAAACATCCTTAGTTTCTTCAACCAATCACAATATAGCTTGAAGGTGGAGATGAGGAGAAAGAGAGCTCCAGGAATTCAGAACAGCTGATGAAAATGACTAGTGGTGTGTGTCATCAGCAAAGAGGCAAGTGTATTATATCCCAGACTATGTGGAGGGGAGTAGGAGTAACATTTTAAGAACAGTTTTTTTGGCAGTCTAAACCATTGTTGCTTTTAACAAACATCTCTCTCAATTTATCAAGTAAGTTGTGTTTTTGAATGAAGTATTTCATGAATTTTTAATAGTATTTTATTTTTTCCAATTACATATAAAAACAAATTTTAACATTCATGTTTCATAAAATTTTGAGTTCCAAATTTTCTCCCTCTCTCACCTCCCCCTCACTAAGATCATAAGCAATTTGATATAGGTTATATATGTACAATCATGTAAAGCATATTTCCATATTAGTCATATTGTAAAAGAAGAAACAGACCAACAGGAAAAAAATGAAAAAAAATAAAGTGAAAATAGTATGCTTCAACCTGCATTCAGGCTCCATCAGTTCTTCCTCTGAATGTGAATAACATTTTTCATCATGAGTCCTTTGGAATCGTCTAGGACTATTGTATTGCTGGGAAGAGCTGTAATTCACAGTTGATCATTACAAACAATCTTTCTATTATTGTGTACAATGTTTTCCTGGTTTTGCTCACTTGACTTTGCATCAGTTCATGCAACTATTTCCAGGATCTTCTGAAGCCTGCCTGTTCATCATTTCTTATAGCACAATACTGTTCCATTACATTCATATACTACAACTTGTTCAGCCATTCTGCAATGGATGGGAATCCCCTCAATTTCTAATATGTTGCCACTACAAAAAAGGTGCTATAAATATTTTTGTACATGTAGGTCCTTTTCCACTTTTTTATATCTATTTGCTATACAGACCTAGTCATGGTATTGCTGGATCAAAGAGTATGCACAGTTTCATTGCTCTTTCAGCACAGTTTCAATTGTTCTCCAAAATGGTTGCATCAGTACACAAGTCCACCAGCAATGCATTAGTGTAGCACTTTTCCCACATCCTCTCCAACATTTATCATTTTTATTTTCTGTCATATTGGCCAAACTGATGGGTATAAGGTGGTACCTCAGACTTGTTTTAATTTGCACTTCTTTAACATAGTGACTTCAAGCTCTTTTCATATGTTTATAGATAGGTTTGATTCCTTTTGAAAACTGTTTGTTCATATCCTTTGAACAATTATCAATTAGGGAATGACTTGTATTCTTATAAATTTGAATCAATTCTCCATACTTTTGAGAAATGAAAACTTTATCTGAAACACTGGCTGTAAAAATTGTTTTCCAGATTTATATTTCCTTCTATTTTTTGCACTGGTTTTGCCTGTGCAAAAACTTTTAAATTTAATGTGGTCAAAATTATCTATTTTATGTCTTGTAATGCTCCCTAACTCTTCTCTAGTCATAAATTCTTTCCTTTTCCATAGTTATTTTTAAAATTTTTTATTTTAGTTTTCAACATTCACTTCCTCAAGAAATTGAGTTCCAAATTTTCTCCCCATCTCATCCCTCCCATCACCCCAAGATGACATGTATTCTGTATACCCCTCCCCCTAATCTGCCCTCCATTGTATCTCTCCCCCACTTCTCTTATCCCCTACCCCTTCTATTTTCCTGCAGGGCAGAATATATGTCAATACCTCATTTCTGTATTTCTTATTTCACAGTTGCATGTGAAAACATTTTTTAACATATGTTTTTAAAACTTTGGGTTATAAATTTTCTCCCTTTCTCCCTCCCCACCCACCCTCATTGAAAAGGCAAGCAACTTGATAGGGGTTATAGATGTGTAGTCATGCAAAACACTTCCAGAGTAATCACATCGTGAAAAACTAAGTATATTTCCCTTCATCCTATCCCGTCCCCCATTTATTCTATTCTCTCTTTTGACCCCGGCCCTCTGCAGAAGTGTTTGCATCTTATTATCCCCTCCCCCAGTATGCCTTCCCTCTATCATCCACCTGCTCTCTTGTCCCCTTACCCCCTATTTTCCTGTAGGGTAGGACAGATTTCCATACTCAATAGTGTATGTCATTCCCTCCTTAAGCCAAATGTTATAAGAATAAGATTCACTCATTCCCTCTCACCTTTCCCCATTTCTGCTCCACTGTAAAAGCCTTTTCTTGTCTGTTTCATGTGAGATAATTTATCCCATTCTACCTTTCCCTTTCTCCTTTTCCCAATATAATCCTTTCTCACCCCTTAATTTTATTTTGCAGATATCACGCCTTCATCTTCAACTCATCCTGTGCCTTCTATCTATCTATCTATCCTATCTATACATATATAAATATATTTTTCCTCCCACTATCCTAATACTGACAAAGGACTCATGAGTTACAAATATCATCTTTCCATGCAGGAATGTAAGCAGTTCAACCTTAATAAGTCTCTTATGATTTCTCTTTCCTGTTTACCTCTTCATGTTTCACTTGAGTCTTATATTTGAAAGTCAAATTTTCTCTTCAGCTCTGGTCTTTTCATCAAGAATGCTTGAAAGTCCTCTATTTCACTAAATGACCATTTTTTACCCTGAAGGATTATACTCAGTTTTGCTGGGTAGGTGATTCTTGGTTGTAATCCTATCTCCTTTGCCCTCCAGAATATCATATTCCATGCACTGTGGTCCCTTAAAGAAGAAGCTGCTAAATCTTGTGTTATCCTGATTGTGTTTCCACAATACTTGAATTGTTTCTTTCTGGCTCCTTGCAATATTTTCTCCTTGACCTAGGAACTCTAGAATTTGACTACAATATTCCTAGGAGTTTTCCTTTGGGGATCTCTTTCAGGAGGTGATCAGTGGATTTTTGCAATTTCTATTTTGCCCTCTGGTTCTAAAATATCAGGGCAGTTTTCCTTAATAATTTCTTGAAAGATGATGTCTAGGCTTTTTTTTTTTTGATCATGGCTTTCAGATAGTCTGATAATTTTTAAATTCTCTCTCTTGGATCTATTTTCCAGGTCAGTTGTTTTTCCAATGAGATATTCCACATTCTCTTCTATTTTTTCATTCTTTTGTATTTGTTTTACAGTGTCTTGATTTCTCATAAAGTCACTAGCTTCCAATTGCTCCATTCTAAT
Organism: Vombatus ursinus; assembly: GCF_900497805.2. NCBI lineage: Eukaryota > Metazoa > Chordata > Mammalia > Diprotodontia > Vombatidae > Vombatus > Vombatus ursinus. Next base: position 4,135,448 of record NW_020955033.1, on the reverse strand, counting down.
TTTGAAGGAAGCATTTTCTTCAGTAAGCTTTTGGACTTCCTTTTCCATTTGGCCAATCTTGCTTTTTAGGGCACTCTTCTCCTCATTGGCTTTTTGGACCTCTTTTGCCATTTGGGTTAGGCTGTTTTTTTAAGGTGTTATTTTCTCTCTCAGCTCCGCAGAAACAGATTTTCCCACTGACCTTCCATGTTGTCTTTGGCGTTCATGGGTTGAGAAGTCAGGAAACCACCACAGCTGCCCATGATTCAGGCCTTTGAGGCCTGCTCCAGGGTCACTACGGCCTGCATGCCCACATTAAACTGTGCTCCTCTCCCAGCCCAGCATGATATACCTTTCTGATCAACCATCCAGGTTGTCTTGGGCTGGAAATTTATTTCACTATGTCTTTTTGTGGGTTCTCCTGTATTAGAATTTGTTTAGAGACATTTTTATAGGTATTTGGAGGGGTTTGGGGGAGTGCTCAAGCAAGTCATTGCTTTTACTCTACCATCTTGGCTCTGCCCCCCTTTTCCATAGTTATGACAAATAAACTATTCCTTGCTCTCTTAATTTGCTTATGGTATCACCCTTTATGTCTAAATCATGTACCCATTTTCACCTTATCTTGGGATATGGTGTAAGATGGTGGTCTATACCTAGTTTCTGTCATATACTTTTCCAGTTTTCCCAGAAGTTTTTTTGTCAAATAATAAATTCTTACCCCAGAAGTTGGGAACTTTGGGTTTATCAAACACTAAATTATGATAGTAATCTACTACTTTCTTATATATAATCTATTCCACTGATCCACCATTCTATTTCTTTGCCAGTACCAGATAGTTTTGATGATTCTGGCTTTATAATGTCATTTAAGATCTGATATAGCTAGCTAGACCACCTTCCTTCTCATTTTTTTTATTTTTACTTTCTGTACTTTTGCATATACTTCTGCATAAAATCCTTGTAGCTAGTGTGAATAGCTTCTCTGTTATCCATTTCTCTTTTTGATTGTTGATTACTTGCTCAAATAATATAAGGCTAAATAGTTTAAATTGTATACTATATATTTTCTTTCATCTTATTTGTTTGTTGTTTTTTTTGTTTGTTTTTACTAATTCTGATATAAGTTCTGATGAGGTGATGATGTCTGCATAAACACCTGATAACAGTTATAACTCCAACATCCATAACTAGTCTTTTCCAGTCCATTAATATGTATAATATTTCACTCTTTTTCGGGCAGTTAGGTGGCACAGTGGATAAAGCACTGGGCCTAGAATCAGTAAAACCTGTGTAAGACCTGCAAAAGGAAATGGCAAACCACTCCAGTATCTTTGCCAAAAATGAAACAAAAAACAAAATGGAGTCACAAATAGTTGGACACAGATTAAATGATAACAACAAATTTTATTCTTTTTTGTTTGTTTTGGCTAGACAATGCGGTTAAGTGACTTGCCCAGCGTCACACAGCTAGTGTTATATGTCTGAGGTAGGATTTGAACTCAGGTTCTCCTGAATCCAGGCCCAGTGCTCTATCCACTGTGCCACCTAGCTGCCCCAACAAATTTCATTCTTTATGTTGTTATTTGGTGCTTATTATGTCCAATTATTTTCTCAAAGAAAGTTCATGACAGTAAGCTCTTACATGTTTTTTAATTGATTTATTGGTATAAATGCTTGAGGCATCAATGTAATCCATGAGTTTGGGGTCTCTCTTTTCTCTAGCTGAACCTACATTTGTCATATATTTCCTTCTATTCTTATTTTTTCTTCCTTTCCATTAAAGTAACTAAGTATCAGAATGTATGTTACTGTCTTCGGAAGTTCTTTGTAAAATTTCTTTACATTGTCATTTTCAAAAACTGATGTTGTTAGTTTGCAATAACTTTCAATTATTTAATTTTTAACACTAGTAATACAATGTGGAATGACTAAATATTCCCTGAAATAATGGTTCTTATTGAAAAGTTTACCTGTTAGATCTATAGAGAATGGAAAAATTTATGACCAAACAAGAGATAGAGAACATTATGAAATGCAAAATGGACAATTTTGATTACATTAAATTAAAAAAAGGTATTGCCCAAACAAAGCCAATGCAACCAAGATTAGAAGGGAAGCAGAAAGCTGGGAAATACTTTTTTACAGCCGATGTCTCTGATAAAGGCCTCATTTCTAAAATATAGAGAACTGAGTCAAATTTATAAGAGTACATGTCATTACCCAATTGATAAATGGTCAAAGGACATGAACAAGCAATTTTTAGATGAAGAAATTAATCTATCTATAGTCATATAAAAAAAATTCTCTAAACCACTATTGATTAGAGAAATGCAAATTAAAACAACTCTGAGGTAGCACATCATACCTATCAGATTGACTAACAAGACAAAACAGGAAAATGGTAAATGTTGGAGAAGATGTGGGAAAATTGGAACACTAATGCATTGTTGGTAGAGTTGTGAACTGATCCAACCATTCTGGAGAGCAATTTGGAAGTATGCCCAAAGAGATATAAAATAGCATGCCTTTTGATGCAGCAATAACACTCCTAGGTCTGTATCCCAAAGAGATCATAAAAAGGGGAAAGGACTCACATGTACAAAAATATTTATAGCAGTTCTTTTTGTGGCAGCAAAGAATTGGAAATTGAGGGAATGTCTATCAATTGGAGAATGGCTTAACAAGTTATGGTATATGAATGTAATAGAATACTATTGTTCTATAAGAAGTGATGAGCAAGCGGACTTCAGAAAAACCTGGAAAGACTTATATTAACTGATGCTGAGTGAAATGAGCAGAACCAGGAGAACACTGTACACAGTAACAACATTGTGTGATGACCAACTTTGATAAACTTAGCTTTTCTGAGCAATGCAATGATCTAAGACAATCCCAAGAGACTCATGGTGGAAAATTTTGTCCACATCCAGAGAAAGAACTGAGTCTGAATACAGAATGAAGCATACTATTTTCTCTTTTTTTTCTTTCTCATGGTTTTTCACTTTCATTCTGATTCTTCTTTCACAGCATGACTAATATAGAAATATGTTTAATATGATTATACATGTATACCAGATTGCATGCCATCTTGGGGAGGGGGATGAGGAGAGAGGGGGAAAATTTATAATTCAAAATCTCATAAAAATTAATGTTGAAAACTAAAAATAAATAATTTTAATTTAAAAGAAAGAAAGAAAGAAAATGTTTCTTCTTGTCTTTGGATATTTGACTAAACCTACTCCACAAACTATTTTTTGCCTCTCCAACAGAGCCTACGAACCATCCTGTTATTCTGCTACAATTTCTAGCTTCTGAATTTATTTTTTAAAAAATTCCAGATTGATGTGATCCAGCACTTCCAACAATATATCATGAGATAAGTGTCTCACATTTAGAATACCAATACTCAAACTAGAGTCTGTTGACAGCCTTAAAACTGTGATCCTTAGCAACTTCTGTCCATTTTCCCACAACTCTGATATCATTATTATGGAAGTGAGCAACAGCCACTTGTAAGTCTTTTTTTCTTTTTCTGAACACCATGTTTTATGGTGGATGAATCCTATGAAATTATCAAAATCACAGATTCAAGAATTTTAGAGTTAGAGGTGGCCAATTAGTCCTAACATCCCAAGAAAATCGCCAATCCAACATACTTAACAAATGCTTACTCAGTCTGTGTTGAAAGAGCTCCATTAAAGACATAATACTTCTTCTATCTGTTGAAGCAATCAAGTCCACTTTTAGATATTTACAATTATAGGGGGTAGCTAGGTGGTGCAGTGGATAGAGCACCGACTCTGGATTCAGGAGGACCTGAGTTCAAATCCAGCCTCAAACACATAACATTTACTAGCTGTGTGACCCTGGGCAAGTCACTTAACCCCACTGCCTAGATCCCTCTCCCCAAAAAAAGAAAAAAAATGAAAAGTAGACTAGATTTGCTTGAGATTACATTGATATTATGGGGCAGCTAGGTGGCACAGTGGGAGAGCACCGGCCCTGAAGTCAGGAGGACCTGAGTTCAAATCCCAGCCTCAGATCAAACACTTGACACTTACTAACTGTGTGACCTTGGGCAAGTCACTTAACCCCAATTGACAAAAAAAAAACTATTATAGGAAGTTTTTGTTTCCCTCAAACCAACCCTAAATTTCTCTTTGTAATTTCTACCTACCAAGATCCAGAGGTCTTGTCCGCCAGAACCAAACTGAACAAATCCAATTACTCTTCCACACAATAGCCTTTCACGTATTAAAGATGGATAAAATAGTTTTGTGTTAGGCAATGGCTAGACTTGACACATCTCAATAGAGAGACCAGGCCCCATGACACAAGTAGAATTTTAAAAGAAATCTCTGGGCTATGACACAAAAAATTCAAGCCACACAGGAACTAAGTAGCACTATATGAACAGTCCCTTGCCATTCAAGTAGTTAAAACACTTTGTAGTGGTGACTTGGCACCTGGAAGCCCCAAGGGCAGTTAAAAATGAACATAATGGTCTTGAAACCACATTGACCTATCAAGTTCCTCCCTACCTGCTTTGGGCAGACTGCAATGACAACTAATGCAATCATGCCTCTGTGAGGAGCCACAGGGGATGAAGGGGCTATGTACCAACAGAATGGAGTGTTATCCCATGTTTGAGATCTGCTTCTTTACAAGCTAAGTAAAACTAGTTTATAAAATGTATTTATTCCCAATATGGTGGTACACACCTATAACACTAGTTACCCAGAGTCTGAGGCTGGCATATCACTTGAGCTCATTTACTGTTTTGAATTTCTGGGTTGCTGGAGCCAGGCGGTATCCACATCAAGTCTAGCACTAATATGGTGAGTGCCCAAGAATAAGTGGGTGCTAACAGGCCACCTATGGAGGAATAACTTGCCCATAATGAAACCAGAGGAGCTCAAAACATCCATGCAATCAGTGACATGCCAATGAAGTCTGTGGCATGTGCTTCCTGAGCAAACTAGGAATATCCAGTGTTAAGAAACAAAGACTCTTACTTATGTCACATCAGTTGTATACATCAATCCATTCCCTGGGCTTAGTGCATTCCCAGCCCTTCACCTGCCCAGTCACCTAACATAATTTCCCTTGAGTCTTTGCTTCTCTATGGTAAATATCATCAGTTTCTTCAATCAATCATCATATAACATGAATAGCAATGATGGGATGGAATTCATATAAAGGTTTCAAATTTGGGAATCAAAATATTTATTTTTCTTTTATTTTCTCAGAAAAATTGTATTGAAGGAATAGACAATTTTGAGAGGAAGAAATTAAAGCTATCTATATTCATAAGAAAAATGCTCTAAATCACTATTGATTACAGAAATTCAAATCAAAATGACCCTGAGGTACCGCATCACACCTATCAGACTGATTAACATGACAAAAAAGGAAAATGGTAAATGTTGGATAAGATGTGGGAAAATTGTAACACTAATGCATTGTTGGTGGAGTTGTGAACTAATCCAACCATTCTGGAGAGCAATTTGGAAATACGTCCAAAGAGCTATAAAATTGTGCATACCCTTTGACCCAGCAATACAACATCTCAGGTTGTATCCCAAAGAGATCATACAAATGGGGAAAGGACCCACATGTACAAAAATACTTATATCAGCTATTTTTGCAATGGGAAAGAATTGGAAATTGAGGGAATGCCCATCAACTGGGGAATGGCTGAACAAGTTGTGGCATACAAAAGTAAAGGAATACTATTGTGCTATAAAAAATGATGAGCAAGTGGACTTCAGAAAAACCTGGAAAGACTTGTATGAACTGATGCTGAGTGAAATGAGCAGAACCAGTAACAGCCACATTGTACAATGACTGACTTTGATAGACTTAGCTGTCCTCAGCAATGCAAGGATCTAAGACAATTCCAAAATACTCAGAGTGGAAAATGTTATCCACATCCAGAGGAGGAACTATGGAGTATGAATGCAGATGGAAGCATACTATTTACTCTCCTTTTCTTTTGTTGTTTTGCTTTGTTTCTTCTTTCTTGTGGTTCCTCCAATTAATTCTAATTCTTCTTTACATCATGCTAATGTGAAAATATGCTTAATATGAATGTATAAGTAGAGGCTATATCAGATTGCATGCATTCTTGGGGAGGGGGGAGATTAGGAAGGGGGAGAAAATCTAAAACTCAAAATCTTATGGAAGTGAATGTTGAAAACTAAAAATGAAAAAATTATTTTTAAAAGAGAAGAAAGTGTAATAAAATTAAGACTGAATTATTACAATGATAGGGACTATACTCACAAAAATACCACTATTTATTGAAATAATTTAATGCAATTAATAGTGATTGTTTTGACTGATTACCTAATTTACTCATTGGGGAATGAACTAATCATCATTCGTTAATAAATAATTACTTGTTATTTAGCAATCTGAGTATGAAAGTAATAATTTAAAGTGTTGAAAGTGACTTAGAAATTTTAACTTAAAATCTAGCCTACCATATTAAAATGTAAACATCACATTCTTGCTAGTCATTCTCAGAATTAATTTATTCAAATGGACAGCATTGCACAGGAATAAGTTAACCTGAGTGATGTATGGATTAAGAGTATCTTTAAATCAAGGAAACTTAGAGCTGGAAGGGAATTCAAATGTAACCTAGTTCAACTCTCTCATTTTATAAATGAGTAAAAAACTGTTGAGAATTTTTCAGATGTCAATTTCCTTTTTATTAATTTCACAGTGAACTAGGTTGACTTTTGTCCCTTTAGAAATTGATCAAATCATTAATAAGATAATTTAAAAGGTACTAAAATAACTGTTACTGATGAGAGATTTATGCTTTATTGTGGATGATGATGATAATGATGATGATGAGGATAGCTAGCATTTTACAGTACTTTAGAGTCTACAAAATGCTTTTTCCTATTTTACCTCATTCTTTCTTTACAAAAACCCTGGGAAATAGATGCTATTACAATTCCATTACAGAAAGGAGGAAACTGAGGCTGGAAGAGAAAAGTGACTTGCCCAGTCATTGAAGTATTAAGATCTAAGGCAGAATTTAAATTCTGGTCTTCCTATAGGTCCCAAACTCTCTCCATTATGCTACCTAGCTACCTATTGTGGCATATATGTGTCTGGTATGCCAATATAAACTTTTTGGATTATAATTATTATGTATAAATAATTTCTGATGCATATTGATTAATCTCTTGAATAAAAATAAAAATCAATTACCTGAATTCTATTTGGGAAATTGATGGTTTGAGTTTTTGCTCTTTCAAAGTACACTATCCATAATGATTGTCACATGACACATGATATGTAGAAGAAAATGTAGATTTACTCAGAAATAATGTTAAGAAACAACTATGCACATGAGGAAAGGGATGAAGATAGATGAATTCATTTAATAAGAGTAAGAGTTTAAATGGTAGTTCAGCCAAATTTAACTCTGAAATATTTTCATGGTGCCCTCTTTCTTTAGGCAGTATTGTATAGTGTTTAGGAATTGACATAAACCAGGTACTTATTTCAACTGACTTCATTTTACTAATGGATACCTAGTATAAAGTGTTCACTGAAGTGTGAAGAAAGATACTAATTTGACTATGTATGGCCTTCACTTTATCTCCAGTTTTGAAAATTCTAGACAGGGGCCTAATCTTAGTAGAACAAACTTCAGCTTGGTAGTCTTAAATAAAATGACAATTTTCTCATACTGGGACTCTGAATTGAAGACCTAAGTTCAGTGCCTCAAACACTTACTGTCTGTGTGATCCTATGCATGTCACTTAATTTCTCTGTGGCCCAGTTTCCCCATCTATAAAATGGAGACAATAGCAGTGCCCATGTCACAGGGTTACTGTTAGGGTTGAATGAAATAATATATGGAAAGCAATTTGCAGACTTTAAAGCACATCATAAATGCAGTTGCTACTATTGTTACTGCTGCTCCAATTGCTGGTATTACTACTACTACTACTATTACTACTACTACTACTACTACTACCACTACTACTACTACCACTACTACTACTGCTTTTGGTGTTGTTTGATCATTTTAGTTGTGTCAGACTCTTTGTGACTCCATTTGGGATTTTCTTGGAAAGATATTGGAGTGATTCACATTTCTTTTTTCCAGCTCATTTTACTGATGAGAAAACTGAGACAAATAGGGTGAAGTGATTTTCCTAGGGTTACACAGCTAGAAAGTGTCTGAGACCAGATTTTAAATCAGGTCCTCCTAACTCCAGGCCCAGTGCTCCCAGTCCTCCTTCTTTGTCTCCAAAATAAATTCCAATAAATCCAAAAACAGAGCCTCTTTATGATATTGATGCGATCATGGAGATTACGCCAGCAAAACACAACTTCTAAAAGGTTCTACCAAATGGGAAAGGTTGCTAGGATGAACTTTTGTGATAGATTTTACTTATTCTTAGAGGACTAGACAGGCAAAAAGTTCATCAGTGAAAGTTGTCTGCATGGTGATTTTTTTTTTTGGTAGAGAAAGGGAGGAAGCCAGTGAAATGAGAAGTAGATTTTTTTTAAATCAAAACAGCACTCAGTCCCAGAGTCAGAAATATCTCAAAATCGGAAAAAAATTGTTTTCAGGTATGAATTTTCTAGATGACTTTTCAGATCTCAACAACTCTGAGGTTCAATGATTCTATGATAGATGTTGAGTCATTAATGACTTCTCCAGTTTGAAATTTAATTTTATGATCATGTATTATCAATCTGTATTGCCCAAAATAATAGTATCAGAGGTTTTGCCATATGATTGGCTAAAATCTGAATAAAGTAAACAGAAAATTTCCATCATGGATCAGTCTACTAATCCTATCAAAAAAAGGAAATGAGTTGAGTCTGCCATGAACTAACATTGCTGAACCTCTACAGGCATTTTGTACAAGTTCAACTCTTCCTGTTGTGAATGTTTACTATTCATTACTGAATTTAATAATACATTTTAGAATTTTTCTAAGAATTAAATTCAAACTCACTGATCTACTGTTTGCCAATTCCACACCCTTCATTACCTTCCTTTTAAAAATCAAAACTCATGTCTTTCTCTAGTCTTATATTTTCCTATTATCCTCACTAGCCAGTTAGTCTATCTTTTCCACTTAAAGGTAATTTTCCTTTGCAGAGAAAACAAAAGGAAAATAAAGGACCTGAATGGCCATATTCTACTTTCATGAAGATTGAAATAGAGAGGGAAAGATGGGGGGGGGAATTAAAGTATTTTAAATTTGCACGATGGGCCAGAAGGCCTTAGAGATCAACTGTAATTTTCTGATCCTCACTTTTCTCCTCTATTAAAAAATAGGATAAAAGGATGATAATAGTAATACCTATCTCACAGAACTTTTGTGAGAAAGATTCTTTGAAAAAATTAAAATGTTACCTAAATGGGAGTCATAATTAATCATAAATATTAAATTAACTATGACTTCTTAGATGGAATTATTATCCAACAGACAGTATAAGATGCTACTGGAAGAAATGAACCACATCTATTTTTACATTCTCATTATACATTAAACTTGAACACATAAGGAATTGACAGTTAGATACAAGGATAGCTTATAAGTTCTTTTGAGAGAGAAATAAATAAGTTAATTAAGAGTTTCACTGTTTGCCAAAAAACAAAAAGAAATATCACTATATAAGATACTTGCCCATCAAATCTTATATTTTCCTGATGAGTATAACCAATAATAGTGATAACTCCTATTTATATAGTCATTTAAGCTTTGCAGAGTACTTTATATACTTTCTCTGAAATGTTTTTCATAGAAACCCTGTCAGCTAGATGCAATTCTTATCCTAACCTTTTAGGTGAGAAAACTGAGGTTCAGAGAGATTATTCACATAGCAAGTAAGTAAAGAGGCAGGATTCAATCTCAGGACATCATTGACTATAAATCCAGCTCTCTTTTTCCTGAATCATGATGGCCATTCCACCTCTCAAAAGACTACCATGAAGAAAATTAGAGTTTATGTGCCAATTTGCATCACAAATAATATAACATGAAGAATTAGAAAAACATTTTTAAGAAATTAATTTTGAAAATCTTAAATCAATTATAGGCTGTTATTTCATTCAATTATATGTCAATAAAGTTGACAATTTAAGTGAAATGGAAGAATATTTACAAAAATATAAATTGCCTAGATTAGCAGAAAAGGAAATAGAATATCTAAATAGACCTATTTTAGAAAAAAAAAAGAAATTGAAGTGGCCATAAATAAGCTTTCTAAGAGAAAAGCACCAGGACCAGATGGATTTACAAGTGAATTTTATCAAACATTTAAAGATCAGCTAATTCCAATATTAAATCAATTATTTGGAATAATAAGTACTACCAGATTTCTTTTATGAAACAAATATGATATTGATATTTAAATCAGAAAGAGTAAAAACAAAAAATTAAATTATAGACCAACTTCATTAATGAATATGGATGCAAATATTCTAAATAAAATACTAACTAAAAATTACAAAAATATATTACAAAGATTATACATCACGATCAAGTAGGATTTACACCAGGAATGCATGGATGGTTTAACATAAGTAAAACTATCAACATAATTGATTATATCAAAAAGAAAAAGAAAAAAACACATTTTATCAAGAGATGCAGAAAAAGCTTCTGATAAAGTTCAACACTTGTTTTCATTAAGAAATTAACACATTTCTCAAAACCAAGTCAAACTATACCTTAAAACTCAGTGACTTTTTGAGAGCATGCCCATCAATTGGGGAATGGCTGAACAAGTTGTGGTATATGAATGTAATGGAATACTATTGTGCTATAAGAAATGATGAGCAGATGGACTTAAGAAAAACATGGAAAGACTTGTATGGATTGACGCTGAGTGAAGTGAGCAGGACAAGAATGCTGTACGCACTAATAGTCATGTTGTGACATGACTGATATTGATAGACTTAGCCCTTCTCAGCAATGCAAGGATCTAAGACATCTCCAAAGGTCTTATGATGGAAAATGCTATCCAGATCCAAAGAAAGAATTATGGTGTTTGAATGCAGATTGAAACATACTATTTGCTATTTTTTTCCTCTGTTTTGTTTTGTTTTCTCTTTCTGGTGGTTCCTCCTATTGGTTCTAATTCTTCCTTACATCATGACTAATGTGAAAATATTTCTAATAGGAGTATATATGTATAGCCTATGTCAGATTGCATGCCACCTAGGGGAGTGAGGAGAGGGAAGAGAAAAATTTAAAACTCAAAAGCTTATGGAAGCAATTGTTGAAAAATAAAAATAAATTAATAAAACAAAACAAAGCAAAAAACTCAGTGACTTCCTTAGAAAGTAAACATAGAGAAAAATAGGAAACATTGCAAAATTTGGTATAAAATGAATAACACAAAAAGGACAAAGATTTATAAATTACAGAGAAATCTCACAAAAAAACTCACAAATCTCACTATTATGAAAAAATTCATTACATCTTAAGAGATGCAAGTGGTTATAGACATAGTTCAATTAGAATTAACTGTGAAGTCATCCATTAGTCAAATTAGAAAGATAAGGTACTGTACACCCTCAATAAAATTCCAATCCAACTTGATTAAACGAACTATTCACTCTAAAAAAATGTAAAATGAACAAAAGTGAATATATTGCATCTATAATCATTTGACAGAGCTATTTAATTGCTGTAAAACAGTCACCACAACAAAGATATAAAACAAGTCGAGAAACCAGCTCAGCTTGAAAACATTTTCTCTCTTTGCCAAAAGGAAAAATATAACAGGCAGGCTATAAACCACATAGATCCAGGTGATTAAGTTACTTTATGTTTTTGAGAAAAGGACTTTTTGACACATTCACCAGAAGGGGTGAATCACTTCATAGAGAAAGAATACACACATTTGAACTCCATAATACATGTAGCTATAACAAGATCTCAGAATACCCAGCACTGGAATATTTGACAGGCTTATCCATCCACCTAAGGATTCCTCACCTTTTGAACTTAAGACTCAGATTAAGCAGCTACCCTGATAAACAGGACTATAAACCAAAGACTACAAAACAGAAGGAATCAAAATTTCAGGCTACTCAAAAGTGCATGAAAGGATAAACTGTGGTTAGGTAGCTACAGACACATTGCTGGGGATGGGGAGAAACTTCCACTGAGTTATATAGATCATTTCCATTTATATAGTAAGACATTAGCTAGAAGTCGATAGAATAAGGTATGAGAAAATTGTAAGCTATACTGTGGAAAAGAATACCCATGAGATAATAGGATCATAGATTTAGAGCAAGAAGAAATCTTAGAGATTGTCTAGTAAAACTCCATTCTAACTTTGAAGAAATGAGGCCCAGAGAGGGTAAGTGACTTGCCTAAGGTAAGTAGTAGAACCCAGATTTGAACCCAAGATCCGTGCAATCCTGGGTAAGTCACTTAACCTTTCTGCCTCAGTTTCCTCAACTATGAGATGGGGATATTAGTAGCATCTATCTCATATGGTTGTTGTAAAAATCAAATGGGATAATAGTTTTAAAGTACTTAGCACTGTCCTGAACCCATTACAGGTGTTTAATAAATATTTCTTCCTTTGCTCCATCAGTATGCTGGTAAATGTCTAACAACCAGCTTTCTATTCCCAAATGTACTCATAACATTTAAATTGAATCTGCATTATTAACAATTTATTTCTTAACTTTCTTAAGTCTAGGCAATCAACAAAACAATAAATCAAGCACCAATCTGTATCATTTGCCTTTTTCTGAAAGGTAAATGGTCATAATGTAAATTTAACACTCATCTCACTCATGCTGGTTCTAACTGGCTCAAATATAATCTTACCTGTAACTGAATCTGGCAGTTATTCCATTCTATCAAACTACTTTTACATGTCCACTATACCTAACCATACTGATGAGATCACAAATCTGATTGAATATGTACATACAACACCCATAAGTAATCTAACAAAGTTACAGGTTGAAAATACAAATCTATTTTTAATTTCTTGATTTTTCATACACTTCAGCATAGATAGAATTTCTGGGGGGAAATACTTCAGAGAATTTCAAAATGAAAAGACTGAATCTTTGATTTTGCTGGGCTTTATTTAGATTTATACATGCAGCTTTGAACAATTTTCTGTGACCCACAGTGAAGAAATAATAACTGCATAAAGAGCAGCTAAAAGACCTCAGTGGCAGGTCAATGCATTTTCTCCAAATGAATGATGGAACAAGAGATTATGTGCCTCCATACATTTGCAGGAGTTTGGTTTTCTTTTTGGTTTGAAGGATAATGATCTTTTCTAAAACTTACCTAGCTTTTTAAAATATCATAACCAAGTACTATCTATTCTATGCCTCTGGAAAATAATGGCACCAAATGAGAAAACTTTATAAAAGTTTTCTGGAGGACCTAATGTTTGATTACCCAATCATTTGCAGGCCATGATGGAGCATCAGAAAAGTATAGGTATAGTATGGATAATTTAAGTTATTAATTCTATTTCCCTACCCAGCATCTTTTAGATAAAAGATACAGGAATACAGACCAGGAATGTTTTGAAATCAAAAGCTCTGAAGCAAACAGTTCTCATTCATAAGCCACTATTGAACTCAACAATTCAACAGACATTTATTAAGTGCCAAATAGTACAAGGAACTGTTAGGAAATATAAAAGATAAAAATCAGACTTTCAAAGTTATGTATTAATATTTCTGGGATGTGTTTATATCAGATAAACTAATTTTGACTTAAATAACATAAATATACCTATTAAAACATAACTTAAATAACTAAATAACATGACTCCAAAGTTATTGAAAGCTCTAAAATTTTGACAGTATTTGTAATACCATAGTGATGCGGATATGAATGTGAACATGTTCATTCATTTGCTCTGAATTCCAATGAGGATGAATTCCCAATATTTTGCTATGAAATTGAGCAGAGTTTAAAAAAAAGAGATAAAACAGTACTTTAATCTTAACTTCTTCACCTTAATCTTACATAGTCCAAAGACAGATCTGTGATACATTCTACTCCTGGATCAATGTGGACACTACCTCAAATTAGATAGCAACTAATACCTGTCTTTAAATTCTAAAACTCATAGCATTTTAGAGTTGCAAGATGGCTTTGTAGCCGTTGAGTTTAACCTTTATCCAAAAGGGCTCTTCAAAGTAAGATACTTAATTTTGCTTGAAGGCCTCCTTGAAGGAAGAACCCATTGCTTCTTTGAGCAGCCCATTCAATTTTTGTACAATTGTAGTTGTCAGAAAACTAAAATTTGTCCTTTACAATTTCTACTCATTCCTCTTGGTTCTGCCTTCTGAGGCCAAAGAGAAAAAAATCTAATCCCTTCACATGACAGCCCTTTAAATATCTAAAGACAGCTATGCCACCCTCTCCTCAAGGTTAAATATCTCCATTTCCTTCAATGTATCCTCATGTAACATGAACTCAAGACACTTCACCATGCTGAATTCACGTCTTTCAGTGTTCTAAAGTTTTTTTTTTTCAGTATCATTCTTAAACTCTGGTTCCCAAAACTTAATATAATACTCCAAAGATATGTTTTATCCAGATAGAGGAGAAAGAGACTATGACCTCCTTATTCCTAAAAATATGCCTCTCTTCATATTTATTGATATTGCATTAACATTTTTTTTGCTGTTTGCTGACCAGTGAAACATACAGATGAACTTTTTCAGATAAATTCCTATCTTAATATGTCTCCCTTATCTGATATTTGTAAAGTTCATTTTTTAAATCAGATGTAAGATTTTATAATTATTTTCACTTGCTTTCACTGTATAACTGGCTTTCTTTTTTACATCACATATTTCCTAAACAAAACCTTCACACTAATTAGAGGTGGCAGAGAAATTGGTTCATTTAGGGATTCCCAATACTAATACCAATGAAATCACAGGTCAGGCCCTTATTTGTATTTTATAAATGAATGAATGAGCTCTATCCTTTGCCTTCAGTCAAATGTGTAACTTTTAAGAAAAGGACCACTTTATATATATTTTAATTGAAAGTTTACCTGTTTACTTCTCACTTTTATGAAAGATTCTCATGATATTTGTATATATCATTCTCAAAAAGGTCTTATGGTACAGAGCCAAGATGGCAGAGTAAAAGCAGCATCTTACTTGAGTTCTCCCCCAAACCCCTCCAAATACCTGTGAAAATGGCTTTAAACAAATTCTAGAGCAGCAAAACCCACAAAAAGACAGAATGAAACAAATTTCCAGCTCAAGACAGCCAGGATGATTGATTGGAAAGGTCTATTGTTCCAGGCTGTGAGAGAAGCACAGTTCAGCGTGGACCCGTAGGCAAAGACCATGCCTCACTGAACCTGGAACAGGCCTCAGGGGACTGAATCACAGGGAGCTGTGGTAGTTTCCAGACTTCTCAACCCACAAATGACAAAGACAACTTAAAAGGTCAGTAGGACAAGTCTGTGACTGTGGTGAGAGAGAAGCTTAGTCCCAGCCCTACTCCCGGCTGCAGCCCCAGGGTGGCAGCTTCTTCCAAAGCTCCCAATGCACAGACTGAGGGGAAATTGAGTGGCTGATCAAAGGGAGGTTGCAGGGATCTTTCTGCTGGTGCAGGATACTCTTGCTTTGCGGTGCTTGGACCTGGGTCACAGTTCTGGGTGATGGTCCTGGGGTGAGGAGGAGAACTGGAGTTGTGGAGCTTGTAGTGGCTGTGGAGAGAGAATCCTCCTCATAGTTCCAAGACAGAAAAGAGTACTTGTGGTCACTCATATAGCAGAGCACAGGCCAGGAAAGGAGTAAACACCTCACCCTTGATCATAGCACTTTGGAAGAAATGAAAATTTACAGGTCCCTAGAAGTATCTCTGAAAACAGCTACCCAAAACCCCAGATGCTTCACACAGTACATTCTCCACCCTGGAAGCAGACCCTTAACTTCAAAAAGAGTTTATAACTCAAGCAATTGGCCAGGATCATGAGCAAGCAGTGCAAAAAGAGTCAGGCTATATTATCTTACTTTGGTGACAAAGAAGACCAAAACATACAAGCAGAAGAAGACAACAAAGTCAAAGCTCCTACATCCAAAGCTTCCCAGAAAAATATGAATTGGTCCTAGGCCATGGAAGAGCTCCAAAAGGATTTTGAGAAGCAGGTAAGAGAAGTACAGGAAAAACTGAGAGTGATGCAAGAGAATCATGAAAAACAAGTCAACAGCTTGCTGAAGGAGACCCCAAAAAATGCTGAAGAAAATAACACCTTAAAAAATAGCCTAACCCAAATGACAAAAGAAGTCCAAAAAGCCAATGAGGAGAAGAAGGTCCTAAAAAGCAAAATTGGCCAAATGGAAAAGGAAGTCCAAAAGAATACTGAAGAAAATACTTCCTTAAAAATTAGAATAGAACAATTGGAAGCTAGTGACTTTATGAGAAATCAAGAAACTGTAAAACAAAACCAACAGAATGAAAAAATGGAAAACAATGTGAAACATCTCATTGGAAAAACAACTGACCTGGAAAATAGATCCAGGAGAGAGAATTTAAAAATTATTGGACTATCTGAAAGCCATGATCAAAAAAAGAGCCTAGACATCATCTTTCAAGAAATGATCCAGGAAAACTGTCCTGATATTTTAGAACCAGGGGGCAAAATAGAAATTGAAAGAATCCACCAATATCCTCCTGAAAGAGATCTCCAAAGGAAAACTCCTAGGAATATTGTAGCCAAATTCCAGAGTTCCCACATCAAGGAGAAAATATTACAAGCAGTCAGAATGAAACAATTCAAGTACTGTGGAAACACAATCAGGATAACACAAGAGTTAGCAGCTTCTACATTAAGGGACTGCAGGGCTTGGAATATAATATTCTGGAGGGCAAAGGAGATAGAATTACAACCAAGAATCACCTACCCAGCAAAACTGAGTATAATCCTTCAGGGGGAAAGTGGCCATTCAGTGAAATAGAGGACTTTCAAGCATTCTTGATGAAAAAACCAGAGCTGAATAGAAAATTTGACTTTCAAATACAAGATTCAAGGGAAACATGAAGAGGTAAACAGGAAAAAGAAATCATAAGAGACTTAATAAGGTTGAACTGTTTACAGTCTGCATGGAAAGATGATATTTGTAATTCATTAGTCCTTTGTCAGTATTAGAGTAGTTGGAAGGAAAAAATTATATGTAGATTAGATAGATAGATAGATAGATAGATAGATAGATAGATAGATAGATAGATAGATAGATAGATAGATAGATAGATAGATACAGGGCACAGGGTGAGTTGAAGATGAAGGGGTGATATGTGGAGAATAAAATTAAGGGTGAGAGAGGATTATACAGAGAGGAGAAAGGGAGAGGTAGAATGGGGTAAATTATCTCACAAAAAAAAACAGACAAGAAAAGTCTTTTACAGTGGAGAGGAAATGGGGGAAGGTGAGAGGGAATGAGTGAATCTTATTCTCCTTGGATTTGGCTTAAGGAGAGAATAACATACACACTCAATTGGGTATGGAAATATATCTTACCCTTCAGAAAATAGGGGGGAAAGGGGACAAGAGAGCAGGAGGATGATAGAGGGGAGGGCAGATTGGGGGAGGGGGTTATAATAAGCAAACACTTTTGAGGAGGGACAGGGTCAAAAGAAAGAATAGAATAAATGGGGGGTGGTATAGGATGAAGGGAAATATACTTAGTTTTCCACAACATGACTACTATGGAAGTGTTTTGCATGACTATACATTTATAACCTGTATCGAGTTGCTTGTCTTCCCAATGAGGGTAGGTGGGAAGGGAGGAAGGGAGAAAATTGGGAACCAAAAATTTTAAAAGCAAAAGTTAAAAAATTGTTTTTACATGCAAGTGGGAAATAAGATATACAGGAAATGGGATATAGGAATCTATCCTGCCCTACAGGAAAATTGAAGGGGAAGGGGATAAGAAAAGTGGAGGAAAGATACAAGGGAGGGCAGATTAGGAGAAGGGGTACTCAGAATGCATGCCATCTTGGTGTGGGGGGAGGGATGAGATGGGTAGAAAATTTGGAACTCAAAATCTTGTGGAAGTGAATGATGAAAACTAAAATTAAATTAATTAATTAAAAAAAAAGAAATCTATCTTGCCCTAAAGGAAAATAAAAGGGAAATGGGATAAGAGAAGGGTGGGAGGAGATAGAAAAATGGGCAGATTAGAGGAAGGGGTATTCAGAATGCACTCCATCTTAGAGTAGGGGGAGAGATAAAATGAGAAGAAAATTTGGAACTCAAAATCTTGTGGAAGTGAATGTTGAAAACTAAAAATAAATAAATTGTACTAAAAATAAAAATAAAAAAGGGAAAACATTTAAAAAAGAAAAAAAAAGTTTTATATATTAAGTTGCAAGACACTATGCTAAGCTCTAGGGATACAAATAAAAAAGTAAGACAGTCCCTGTTGTCAAGGAGCTCATATTCTAAAGATGTGGTGGGTAGGGGAGGGGAGGTATACGGGTGGGAAGAGACAACACATATAGGAGGTTTGCTTGCAAGTTCACATGCAAATTTTTTCATGCAAGTCATCATTAATAATATGCTTTTACTTATGTTCACCATTCCTCTTTCTATCATGATTTATTCCCTTACTACTTTTTGATATTGTGCTGTGTTAGTATTCATAGCTACATAGATTCACTTCAGAGAAATGGTGTTTAAAAGATAGCTTGTTGTGTCAGGAATCAGTTTAGGGGCTATTGAAAATATTACACTATATTCAAAATGGAATTCAGCATTCTAGATCCTGTCACTGTCAATCTTTAATGCCTGTTCAAGATATATTGACTGATGGACTAAGTCAAGTAGTTGCCCATTCAGCTGTATGTCATAGTTTGGACAACAGATATTCTTCATCTATTTTTGTTTCTGTTTTTCCTATTTAGATTATTAGAATGATCTCAAGAGTGCTGAATTTGGGGTTAAAAGACTCAGGTATGAATCCCAACTGTGCTATTTATGACCTGTGTGACCCTGGGTAAGCCACTTAATTTGGGTCTCAATTTCTTCATTTATAACATTAAGGGGTTGGAATAGAAGACCTCTAAGACACTGGCATTTATTTTGACCTCTAAGATTCCATCCATTTCTAATAAAATTCCACATCTGTGATTCTATGAATTAATGATTCTATATCTCATTAAGGAGACTCTATTCTATTGTGAGTTTGATATAATCCTCAAAGTTACATATACAGAAAAGAAGGAAATTCTAGAGGTATTCACCATCTTTAGAAATTCAATCTTGTATTTGAACTTTTTCTTCCACAGCTTCACTATAAATGGTGCTTTTATTGATTTCATATAATAGATATTGACTTCATATATATATATATATAGATTCTAAGTTTATGTTATTTGTGATGTGCTATTTATTCAGAAGAAAATTTCTGATTGGAATCCTGATGTGGTGATGGTTAGGTATTTTTTGAAATATTAATTGAATGTTTTCAATATATCTTCTATTATATGACAAATTCATCTACCTATATTATCTTTCACTTGATATTTATAATCTGAAGATCCTCAACAGAAATAATTCTTTGGGGCTACATCTATTAAAGAATATTTCATGATCTGAATGCCTAATCATTTTAATTTGGGAAAGATTTATAGCTAAGTTTTATTTTTGTCAAGTCAAGTGAGTTTTTTTAGTTTAGCTTACTTTTAGTTTAGTTTAGTTTTGTTTTGTTTAAAATCAACAGTCAATTTATACTCTACCCCTTTCAGTCAACTGTGTGATTTCAAAGATTGGAAATCTTTAAAAATTTTAATGAATGCTTACCTGTTTGCTTCTAACATTTTGATAAAAAAGATTCTCTTGATATTATAAAAGTTTTATAAAGAAGAAAAATTAGTCAAAGTGAACTAGATAGAATAGAGGATAGATCACTGATCTTAAAGTAAAAACAAATGCTGTGTAATTCCTATGTAAGAGAGTATGACCCTGGATAAATCAGTTAACTTTGGTTTGCCTCAATTTCCTCAAGTGTAAAATGAGAATAATAACAGCATCTACCTCAGAGGGTTGTTGTGAAGCTCAAATGAGATTATATTTGTAAAGCACTTAACACAGTTCCTGGCATATAGTAGGTACTATATAAGTACTAGTTCTCTTCCTTTTCCTTCCCAATCTCAGTTTTCTCATCTATAAAATGCAGATAATAGAAGCATCTGTCTCACAAAGTTGTTAGGAAATTAAATGAGATAACATATTTAAAGTGATCTGTAAACCTGAAAATACTATATAAATGCTAGCTATTATTATTAGATGGGTCCAAATATAATGTCTTCCAACTTGTGTCATTGAAAGCAATGGCATTTATGATCTTTTCCTAATATTTTAGTATATCTCTTTTAGGTCTCTTGAAAATCATTCCCTGGTGCAGTGGATAGAGCACCGGCACTGAATTCAGGGGGACCTGAGTTCAAATCCAGCCTCAGACACATAACACTTACTAGTTGTGTGACTCTGGGAAGTCACTTAACCCCACTGCCTAGCCAAAAAAAAAAAAAGAAAAAAAAAGAAAATCATTCCCACAATGCACTGAAAAGTATGTCACTTCAAGTATTTCTCATATGCATCCTTGGCTTTATCAGGTAGCTTTTCTCAATTCAACCTTATCAAGTAACATTTCCAGTTCTTCATGTAACTTAATTTGGGTACTAGCACCCAAATTTAATATTCCCACTATTATTGATGATGTGATTAGGACGCTATAAAAATGCTGGTAAATCTTTTATATTTTTTTTCCTATTCACTGTCCTTTTAAAAATTTCAACCATTCAGCCATCCATCCATCCATTCATTCAATAAACATTGTTTACTATATGTCAGAGACTGTGCTAGGCATACAAGCAAAGACAAAAAACAAAATTTCTTGCTATCAAGAAGTTTCTGCCCATTAAATCACTTGCTGCTGAATTGAGCTTGAGGAAATCATGTGGCCAATTTGATTGGGATTACTACAAATGTATGTAATCTAATCTCAATTGGGTAGTCCAGGAAGAACAATAGCAAAGTGATCACTTTACTAACTTCCCAGGTTGATTTTCTGTCTCAATTCTGATACCAGTTGTTCTGAAAAATCACTTCTTTCCTCAAGCCTACCACAGCAACCATCTCCCAAACCCTTCTTTACTAAGTTCACATTTTATCTTATTCTCTACTGAAAAAATAGACATTATTTATCATTTACCATACTTCTTCATTGAATCAAGATCCCTTAACATCATTTGTATTTGCTCCTTTATTCTAGTTTCTGATTAAAGAGTTTACCCTTCTGACCAAGAGAAACCTCCTTCTATCCCTCTATGAACCACCCTTTTCTATTTTCTCTAGCAGATTGTCCCTGCAGTTATTCCTCTCTCTCTCTCTCTCTCTCTCTCTCTCTCTCTCTCTCTCTCTCTCTCTCTCTCTCTGTCTCTCTCTCTTTTTTTTGGTGAGATGATCAGGGTCAAGTGTCTTGCCCAGGATCACCCAGCTAGTAAGTGCTAAGTGTCTGAGACTGTATTTGAACTCAGGTCCTCCTGACTCCAAGGCCAGAGCTCTATTCACCATGCTACCTAGCTGCCCCCCATCTCTCTTTTTAAATCTACTGATTTTCTTCCCTGCTGCCAACAAACACATCCAAATCTCCCTCAGCCTAAAAATCCCTCATTAGACCTTAGTATTTCTGCAAGCAATCATCCTATTTTTCTATTTTCCTTTACTGCCCATCTTTTAGAAAAAAAAACCATCCATACTCACTATGTTCACTTCTCTTCTTCCTCTCCCCCAAACCCAAGCTTTTGCAATCTGGTTTATTGATCTTATCACTCAACTGAAACTCCTCTTCAAAGTTACTAAAGATCTCTCAAATGTCTCTCTAGAGGCCTTTTCTCAATCCTTATTCTTCTAGACTTTTATGCAGCATTTGACACTGTTGAACACCCTATCATTCTAGTTAATCTTCCCTTAACACTCAATTCCCTTCTTTTCTGTCTGACCATTTCTTTTCAATTTCCTTTGTTGATCCATTCCCCATATCATAACTCCTAAATGTGAATTATCCCAAAGACTCTATCTTAGGCCTTCATTTTTTGTTTTTCTTCATACTTTTGCTTGGTGCTTCATCAGCACCCAAAGATTTAATTATAATCTCTAAACAGATGATTCCAAATAGATATAAACATATGTGTGCAGATATATATGTATACATACACAGATATGTGTATATATATGTGTGTGTGTATGTGTGTGTGTGTGTATTTACATGGCTATATCTATTCCCATGTGGGTTTATGTGTATATGTTATATACATTATATACATTTATGTATATCTCCAGCTGTAGTTATCCTCCTAAGAATCTCCTATGCAAAACCAATTGACTATTAGACATTTCAAACTGGATATTCTTTAGGCATCACAAACACAACATGTCCAAAACTAAACTTTTTTCCAAAAAACCTACATTTCAAACAAACTGCCCTATTTATATTGAGGGCACTACAATCTTTTAAATCATTCTTACTTTCAACCTTCTATTAACTTAAAATCCTCATTCTCCTTCATCATACATGTTCAATTAGTTCCCCATTCTTGCAATTTATACTTTCAAATCATCTCCAATATCCAGTCCCTTTCTCTCTAATCATACAGCCACCACCACAGTCATTATACCTCTTAACTGGACTATTCTAATAGTTTCCTAAAGGTCTCCCTGATTCAAGTCTCTCCATGCCATTCCACTATTTAGTACACTTAAGTGGTTACCTATTCTGTTTAGAATGAAATATAACCTCTATTTTTTGGTTTTTCAAGTGTTTCCTAATCTGGCCTCATATTATTTTTAACATTATTGCTCATTTTTCTCTTCCCATATTATTTAGTTCATATAAACCAGCCTTCTTATTGTTTCTTTTTTTGGGGGGGGGAGGGGGAATAAGACTTTTATATTTATATTTTAATTAATTTATTTATAGTTTTCAACATTTACCTCCATAAGCTTTTGAGTTTTGAATTTTCTCCCCCTCCCTCCCCCCTTCCCTCCCCAAGACAGCATGCAACCTGATATAGATTCTACATATACATTCCTATTAAACATATTTTCACATTAGGTTGTGAAGAAGAATTGGAACCAATAGGAGGAATCACAAGACATAAGAAACAAAGCAAAACAGAAGAAAAAAAAAGAGCAAACAGCATGCTTCGATCTGCATCCAGACTCCATAGTTCTTTCTCTGGATGTGGATAGCATTTTCTATCATGAGAATTTTGGAGATGTCTTAGATCCTTGCATTGCTGAGAAAAGCTAAGTCTATCAAAGTTAGTCATCACACAATGTGGCTGCTACTTGTATAACAGTCTTCTGGTCCTGCTCACTTCACTTAGCATCAGTCCATACAACTCTTTCTAGGTTTTACTGAAGTTGGCCTGTTCATCATTTCTTATAGCACAAAAATATTCCATTACATTCATAAACCATAAGTTGTTCAGCCATTCCCCAATTGATGGATCCTCTCAATTTCCAATTCTTTGCCACCACAAAAAGAGCTGCTATAAATATTTTTGTACATATGGGTCTTTTCCATTTTTATGATCTCTTTGGGATACAGCCCTAAAGTTGCTATTGTTGGGTCAAAGAGCATGCACATTTTTCATAGCCCTTTGGGCATAGTTCCAAATTGCTCTCCAGAATGGTTGGATTATTTCACAACTCCACCAACAATGCATTAGTGTTCCAATTTTCCCACATTTTCTCCAACATTTATCATTTTCCTATTTTGTCATGTTGGTCAATCTGATGGGTGTGACGTGGTACCTCAGAATTGTTCAGATTTGCATTTCTCTAATTAATAGTGATTTAGAGCATTTTTTCCTATGCCTACAGATAGCTTTAATTTCTTCATCTGAAAACTGCCTGTTCACATCCTTTGACCATTTATCAATTGGGGAATGACTTGTATTCTTATAAATTTGACTTAGTTCTCTATATATACTTAGTTCTGTACATAATTTAGAAATGAAGCCCTTATCAAAGACACTGGTTGTAAAAATTCTTTCTCAATTTTCTGCTTCCCTCCTAATCTTGGTTGTATTGGCTTTGTGCAAAAATTTTTCAATTTAATGTAATCAAAATTATCTATTTTGCATTTCATAATGTTCTTTGTCTTGTTTGGTCATGAGTTCTTCTGTTCTCCATAGATCTGACAGGTAAACTATTTCTTGCTCTCCTACTTTGCTTAAAGGATCAACCTTTATATCTAAATCATGAACCCATTTTGACTTTATTTTGGTATAAGGTATAAGATTTTGGTCTATGCCTAGTTTCTGTCATAATCTTTTCCAGTTTTCCCAGCAGGTTTTTGTCAAATAGTGAGTTCATATCCCTTTTCACTGTTTCTTACACAAAATACTCCATGTCCCATTTCTGTACCTTGTACTTACTGATTGATTGCCCACTATGCCTGGAATACACTCCCTCACCCCCTCTGCCTCTTATAATCTCATGTTTCCTTCAAATTCAATTCAATTTCTACTTTTTACGTGAAGGTTTTCTTTATTCCCCCAGTTGCTATTGCCCATTTCAAAATTACCGTGTATGTATTTTGTATATATCATGTTGTCTCCCACAAGAGAATATAAACTCCTTGAGAAAAGATCCTACTTCATTTTTGGTTTTTTATACCTAGAACTTGGACATCTTGGTGACACCATGGAGAAAGTGTTGGTATTGGAGTTAGGAAGAGTCATCTTCCTGAGTTCAAATCAGGCTTCAGACACTAGTAACTGTGTGACTCTGGGCAAATCACTTAATGCTGTTTGCTCCAGTTTCATCATCTGTAAAATGAGCCAGAAAAGGAAATGACAAAGCACTCCAATATTTCTGCCAAGGAAACCTCAAATGGGGTCACACAGTGTTGAACAACATCCCAGAATTTAGCAGACTGCCTAGAATATAACAGGTGCTTAAAAATGTTTGTTGAGAGGTTTCTAGTAAGATGGTGGAAGAGGTCAGAAAATTCCAATCTCTCCAGATTTCAAGCACAAACAAGACAAAATAGCACCTCAGGGTCAACGTGGAGTAATAAAAATAAACAAGAATTGGGGCAGAATAGTGGTCTTTCTGGGACAACTGGAAAAGATCCAAAGAAAGATGCCAGGATGGAGGTTTAGTCTGAGTAAAGTAGAAAAACCTCTGCTTTACTTTAAAGTAAAGTCTCTGCTAAAAAAGCAAGCAGGAAGCCCTGGTGGCAGCTAGGTTGAAAAGCAGCCTTGACCTCAGCCACATAAATTATCACTTCCTGGATAGTGTTGGCAGTCTGGCATCTGAGCAGGAGAAGATTGAGAAAGCCTCTGCTGACAAGGGATGTCAGGCCCAGCTGTGCTGCCAAGATAGAGTCCTGGGCAAGAAGGAACCAGTACACTCTTGATGAGTGCAGAAGCAGTGGGGTAGGTACACTGTGGGCATTTACAGGAGAGTCAGGTTCTTGGTCTCAGTTCCAGGCCAGATGGGACAAGTGAAGTTAAGAGCCACTGGAGGGTGCTCAGGGAGCAAGAATATTTTCAGCCTAGTATGCCATTGGGCCCTAACTGTGGCTTGGAGGGGAAAGGAGTGTGGGAAAAAGCAAAAAAAAAAAAAATAAAACAGCAAAAAGACCTGAGACCAGAGGCACCATCCCCCACACCCCATGATTAGAGGTGTTGATAATAATCACCTACTAAAAAATCTTTAATGAGGAACAAGCAAAGGAGATAGAACTCAACCACAGACAGTTACTATATGAATAGAGAAGACTAAGGTTCATCTTCAAAGGAGGATCCTGAAGCAAAAAAAAAAACCCTCTACTACCCCAAAGAGTAATGTCAAATTGCTACCTGCCCAAAAAGAATTCATAAAAGAACTCAAAAAAACTTCAAAAATCAAATAAGAGAGATTGAGGGGAAAAATTTTTTAAAGTAAGAACAATCCAAGAAAAACAAGAAGATTATGAAAAGAAAGTCAATCAATTGGAAAAGGAGATCCAGAATTTTAAGGAAGAAAATGACTCTTTGAAGGTTAGAATTGGGCAAGGGGAAGTTAGCAAAGTTACAAGAGACCAAGAAATAATAAAACAACACAAACAGAATGAAAAAAAAAAGAGAAGATAATGTGAAACATAACAAAAACAACTGCTCTGGAGAACAGATCAAGAATAGAAAACATAAGAATAATCAGATTACCTGAAAGGTATGATCATAAAAAAAAATCTTGATACAATAATACAAGAAATGATTAAAGAAAATTGTCCTGAAGTATTAATACAAGAGGAGAAATTAGAAATAGAAAAAAAATCTACCTATCACCACCTGAAAAAGATCCTCAGAGGAAAACCTACAGGAATAGCATAGCCAAATTCAAACACCTCCAGGTTGAGGAGAAAATATTCTAAGCAGCAAGAAAAAAAATTCAAATATGGAAGAGCCTCAATTAGAATGACACAAGAGGGTTCTGCTTCCAGGAGCCAAGATGATGGAGTAAGAGGTAAGTCACTCTTACCCTCTTGTATTAACCTCTGAAAACCCAGAAAATATTGCCCAAGGAAAAACCCTGGAACAGCTGGACCAGAAGAAAGGTGGGGTGCAGCAGTCCTGTAGCCCAGTTAGCTTGAGGGATTAATGGGAAAGGCCCCTTTTGTCCTGGGTGAAGGGAAGCAGTATAGAAAGGGAAGAGTATCAGCAAGCTAGTGGAAACTCCTACCTCAGCATACCAGAAGATCCTGAAACCTAGGTGGTGGAGCAGACAAACACCAATACCTGGATCCCCAAGTGCCTCAGTGAGGGCTAGGGAAATGGTGGAAACCAGCTCAGAAAACCACCAAGTGCCTCGTCATTCTACAGCAACCAGCTCTCCGAGTGCTCAGCAAAAATAAGGGAAGCAGCACTACAAAGGGCCCCAGGCAGATAAACACCCTGCAACATCCGTCTGAAAGGAGCTGAAGAAATTGAAAGGAAAGGAAAAGCAGGCAACCTAGAGTTGCCCTAGAGTTCCAGTCTTGCTGATTCTAGCCCAACACCAGGTAAGCTGCCAGAACCCTATAGCCTCCAAATGCCAACATCGGAGGCTCCAGTACACAAAGCCAGTGACCAGGCCCTAGGCTTCCAACACAAGAAGCTTGGGTCAGTGCCCTCTGCTCCCCAGCAGGAAAGCCCAGGAAATAAGCAAACACCATGAGCAAAAAGAAATGTACCAAGGATTCATTTTATGGAACAGTGAATATCAAAGCAGAAATTCTGAAGAGGACAACATTGTCAACAAACCCACATCTGGAACCTCAAAAGGGAATATGAACTGGTCTGAAGCCCAAAAAGCCTTCATAGAAGAGCTCAAGAAGGATTTTAAAAGTCAAATGAGAGAGGTAGAAGAGTCCCTAAAACTGGGACTCAACTGGGAAAAAAAGTACACTGAGGAAAACAAGTCCCTAAAAAATACAATTGGCCAAATTGGGAAGGAGGTACAAAATCTAATAGAAGAAAACAATTTGTTAAAAATTAGAATTGGATAAATAGAAGGCAATGACTCTATGAGAGAGCAAGAATCAGTCAAATAGAAACAAAAAAATGAAAAAAAAAGATGAAAACATAAAATACCTCATTGGTAAAACAACTGACCTGGAAAATCAATCTAGGAGTGACAATTTAAAAATCATTGGTTTACCTGAAAATCATGATGAAAAAAAGAGGCTGGACAGTATCTTTCAGGAAATCATCAAGGAAAACTGCCCTGAGGTCCTGGAACCAGAGGGTAAAATAGCCATAGAAAGAATCCAAAGATCAACTCCTGAAAGAGATCCCAAATTGAAAACACCAAGGAATATAGTAGCCAAATTCCAAAATTACCAGGTCAAAGAGAAAATACTGCAAGCAGCCAGAAAGAAACAATTTAAATAACATGGAACCACAATCAGTATTACACAGGACCTTGCAGCTTCTACATTAAAAGATTGTAGAGTGTGGAATATAATATTCCATAAGGCAAAGGAGCTTGGATTACAACCAAGGATCAACTACCCAGTGAAAATGAGCATGATCTTTCAGGGGAAGAGATGGATATTGAACAAAATAGTGGACTTCCAAACCTTCCTGATAAGAGCACCAGAGCTCAACAGAAAATTTGATCTTCAAATACAAGACTCACAAGGTAAGCAAGACAGAAAAATACATGTTGTTAATAAGGGTAAACTGTTTACATCCCTACAAGGGAAGCTGACACTTGTAACTCTTGAGAACTGTATTGTTATTACCCCATGTTCAAGGGATATACATAAAGGGAGTGGATATAAGTTGACTTTGATGTAATGATAAAAAAAAATTCTAATCAAGAGGGTTAAATGGATCCAAGTAAGTGGATTCATCTGATCTAAGAAAATGTACTGAGAGAAAAGGAAAGGAGGAGGCAGACAAGGGTAAATTACATTACAGGAAAAGGCACAAAAACCTATTACAGCAAAGGGAAAGAGGGGAGGGAGATGAGCATTGTTTGAACCTTACTCTCACCAGAAAAATATTTAAACTCAAAAGCTTATGGAAGTGATTGTTGATAATTCAAAATTAATTAAAATTAAAAAAAAGAATTACACAGGATCTAGCAGTGGCTACACTAAAAGACAGCAGGTCTTGGAACACTATATATTGCAAAGCAAAAGAACTGGGGTTATGGCTAAAAATATACCCAGCAAAATTAAGTACATCCTGAATGGAAAAAAAATGGACATTCAATGAACTGATAGACTTTCAGAATTTTACTTCAAAAAGACCAGAACTAAATAGAAAATTTGACATATGATATTCAAGATAAATATAAGGTAAACAACATGGTTTGCTTTTCATATGTAGAAATGTAAGAGCTATGTCTAAGATTGTTATTAGTAATCAGGTAGTTCACAAGAAAGAGGGGGTAGAGCTGGGTATGATGTGATTCTAAAAAGCAAAAAGAGATGTAGGAAAAGGCAAAAAGAGTGATTTTCTCATACAAATGAGGTGCAAGAGGAAGAACTGATACAGAGGAATTAGATGGGGAAGGAGGGCAAGTAGTTCTGTAACCCAACTCTGATTGGAAATGGGTTACAGTAGAAACAACAAACACAGAGAGAGAGAGAGAGAGAGAGAGAGAGAGAGAGATGGGTATAAAAGTCTTCTAAATTAAGAAAGAAATAAGAGTGCAAGGGGTAGGGAGGGGAAAATGATAAAGCAGAGATAAGGAATAGGATAAGGGGTAGCATAGAAGGGTATATAGATTAACAGGATTGGGATAAATAGGGAATAATCCATATATTTAGAAGGGCATAAAACTCTCCCAGATTCAGAAAGAAGTAAGAGAATAAGAGGATAGGGTAGAGGGAGAGGAGAAAGGAAGGCTTCTTGTTGGGGGGGTTAAAGAATAGGAGCACAAGATATCAGGTAGAAGTAAAGTAGAGGAGTGAAGAGGGATAGGAATAAGGTGTGAAGGATAGTAAGGAAAATAGGAAGGAGGAAGATGTACATGTAATTATAGTTTAGAATGTGAATGGGATGAATTTACCCATAAAATGGAAACTAATAGATTAAAAATTTGAATTCAACAATATGTTGCTTTTAGGAATGCTATAAAAATGAGAGATACACATAAATATAAAATGAAAGTCAGGAGTAGAATTTATTAAGTAAAAAAGCAGGGATATGAATCATTATCTCAGACAAAATTAAAGCTAACGTCAGATTTAATCAAAAGAAAAAATAGGGAAACTACACCATGTGTTAGCCATATTAATCAATAGTTTTAGACCATATAAAATAAAGAGATAGTATAAAAATACGAGTATATCTGCCAAAACAGACATAGGGACTATACAAATATAAGCAAAAAACACCTTTTATACAAACTTAAATCTAAATAATTGAAGTAATATTAATTGTGCATGGGTAGGTAAAGTTAATATAACAAAAACATGACAATTTTACCTAATTTATTTATGTAATATCATCTCGATTAAATTATTTTAAAAATAATATCTTACTGAGTCAGAAAAAAATAATAACTAGGTTCATTTGGAACAGCAGTGTCAGGAATTTCAAGGAAACCAGGATGAAAAGATGTGAAGGAACTAGATTCAGTAGTATCAGACCTTAAACCATATTATAAAGTGAGAGCAATCTTGAAGTGTAAAATGGATAATTCTGATTATTTTAAATTAAAATTTTCCTGTATAAATAAAACTTATGTAGCCAAGGATAGAGAAAAATGAGAAAAGTTGGGGGGAAAAAACTCTCATTGACAATCCTCTAAATAGACTGTGATTAGGTCAGAATAATGTTGTGGTGTAGGAAATGATGAGCTGGTGGCTTTAGAATACTTTGGAAAGACTTGGATTTATAAAGGAAGATGATATGTACCTACAGAGAAACAGATGACAAATGAAAATTAGCATAATGGGGTCTTATGTATATGTGCTTGAGTATATATATGTGTGTGTGTGTGTGTGTATGTATAATATATATCTATATCTATGGATATCTATGTATATACATGTGTGTGGGTATGTGGGTATGTGAGTATATGTGTGTATATCTATATATGTTCATGCTTAATTGTAGCATTTGTGGGGTGAAGGAGAGGATGAGGAAAAATAAAATAAAATGTGCACAGCAGTAGATAAAAGAAAACATACAAGGAAGCAAAGATGGACAGCTTTGAAAATAATGTGTAGTATTTATTATATAGGTTTTCTTGGAATGGGAATTTATTGCTTTATATTGACTCCTCTCTTATGTTCTACTGTGTACATGGCAATTTTTTTTTTCTTCTCTTATTTTGTGTTTGTTTAAAATAAATTCAAACAGAATAGAAAAAAAAGTTTGTTAATTACACCTTTGGGAGAAAAAGTATATGTTCCCAGGAAAGCAAATACAAAATAGATACAGTAGATAAAAATTTCTTTTGGACAGGCAAGGATACCAGTCATGGTGGGGGTCAGAGAAGATGGTGGCTAAATAGGCTTTCTGAAGGAGACATCACTTGAGCTGTTTTGAACGAAGCTAAGGATGAACAGAAGGAGGGAGTACAATTTAAGCAGGGGACACCCTGTGCAAAGCCACAGGAGCATGAGATGGAAAGTTGTGAAGAATTAACAAAAAGTTGGTCAGTTTGACTAGAACATAGGGAGTGTGAAGGGAAAGTAAATTGTAGTAAGCCCTGAGAGATAATTAAAACCATATTGTAAAGGGCTTTGAAAGCCAAGTGGACAACATTGGATTTTACCCTTCAGAAAAGAGAGAGTCAGTGGAGTTTTTTGATTCAGAGGGTGACATCTTCAGATCTCTCCTACAGGATCACCAATTTGGCAATTAGGTAGTGAATGATTAGAGACTTGGAGGCAGGGAGGCCACTGAAATAGTTCAGGTATGTTTTGATAAGAGTCTGAGCTAACAAACTTCTAATCTCTCAAAATAAAAAGAAGCAATAGGGCCTTAGAAGACACTAAGTAGAGAGCTCCAAATAAGACATTCAGCAAGGATCCTTTAAGAATGGAAAATACTGATTATGTTTGCCTCATTTTTCTCTATTTATTGTGTCTCTTTTTGTCCATTCCTTCAGTTGCATCATTTCCACTTCTTTATTTTTTCCTCAACAACTCAGAAATCACTGAGAGTTGTGCTTCATTTTCTATGAATCATAATTATTATTTTTGGTTGAATTCCCATATGCATGGTCGTAAACAAGTCAAGTAGGACCCCTGTATTTATCTATTAAAATAACTTAATCACACAGGAGAGACTTAACACTACTAGTAACTATGTTTACTGGTATTAAGACAGTGCCTAGTGAACTTGGTCAGCATTTTTTAAATAGATCTGTGCCCAATTAATTGTTCATTCTGAAATGACTCCACCTAAATAGAATTCCCCCCAAAAAAGTCTAGTTCTACAGTGATATTTAACACAGAACACTGCCAAAAGAAGAGGTATTTTAGATTTTACTATTTCCTCCTGGGTTCTCTGGGACTTTTAGGGGGATTTTAGGTATCTAGGCCAACTGTCATTGCCTTCAGCTCCCAATGGTGTTTATTCAATTGTATGACATGGTCCCTGCACCCCAATTCCACTAGCTACTAACAATGTTTAGCTTTTACACAAATATTTATTTCAGAAAGAATAACCACAAATATACAAACTTAGTCTTTCAACACATGGGAGGCATAATCCTCTCTTCCCCTAGGACACCCTTGCCCCCATGAAGTACTTCAGTTTCTAGGGAGGGGAAGAGGATTAGGTTCATGGTTTATTTTAGTTCCATAATCCCAGTTCCAAATTCAAATTCCCCATGGACTTGAGTCCCAAGCACCCTAGGTGGCTGTACCACCCCACCTGCAATCCTGGTTCCAAAGTGGCCATGGCTCAAACTACTGGGTGCAATGGAAATCACCTCCTGCACCTTAAATTAATGAGGACAAACAATGTGAAACAGAAACAGATACCCCAAGGTCCGTTTCTTGGATCCGGGGTAAAAGAGAGTGATCAGGGGAAGGAAAGTTCTTCCCCATTTATGTTTTCATTTCATGGCATCCATGCTGAGGGTAAAGTGCGATATTTACAATCTGGACACAGCAGATAAGAAAGGCCAAAAAGCATACAGCAGAATGAGGACTGTGGAAAAAAAAATAAATGCACTCCTGTGCCTTTGCCAAAGACAGTCAATTTCAAAAAGGGTGAAATTTAAAATCCAAGCTTATCTAGGTATGCCTAGTTTGGATAACATAAATGTGTCCTTGAGGGGCCTTTGGAGCATGTCTAGATTGTCTACCATAGAGGCCTCTGTGTCCCCTCAACTTTGATGGGGGTTTGTGTTGGGGGAGGGGGTTGATTGACTGTCTGAGTCTTTAAAATCATCAAGACTAGGACAATTGCTGGGGTTTTTTTTTTGTTTTGTTTTGTTTTGTTTTTTTAATCCATGATCTTTTCCATCCAATTTCTGCTGTTCTCTTTTTGGCTGTATCCAGGGAGTAAAGATCTCAGTTCATCCACAGCAGGGACACCATAAACTGAACTGGTGAAAGGGGGAGGGCTTTTTCTTTACCTGATTCCTTTCTTTTACCTCAAGTTATGGGCCTGGGCTAGGGGGTTGTTTCTATTCTGCATTGTTTGTCCTCCTCAGTTTCAGGTACCAGAAGTGATCCTCATGGCACTGAGGAGTTTTAGCCATGGAAATCTTGGAGTCAGGAGTACAGTTGGGATAGTACATCAAACAGTCCTGCATGGAAGCCCTGAAAAGCAAGAGTGTGTAGGACTTGAGCCTAACAGATTTTTTTTTTTTTTGCCTTGGAACTATGACTATGCTCTTTGTGAACTAAGCCAAGCTAATGCCTTGATATACAGCTTTCCAGGACTTCTAGTTTCTCGTAGGTGATGTACCGAGGTCCATGGTAATAGCACACACAGAACTGAGGATTTCATCAGATCTGAAGAGCTATACCTTCATCTTGATGATGGCTTATATGTGGTTTGTGCTCACTAAAAGTGAGCCTTAGTGTATTTAATATATCAGTGAAGCAAGTAGGGATCTATCAATTGATGTGGAACTTGAATAGCTATATGTTTCTAAAGAATAATACTCTGCTAGTATTTATTATATGACAATTAAATAACAATATCCTTCTATAGTCTCTCAATGGGTCTCCATGCCATATAACCATAATTAAAGGTTCAATATGTAACTCGAATTTCAAACTATGCCCCTCAGAATCCAGTCTAGGAAAAATGTACTGCATCCACTGCAATTCTCTAGGGAATATTTATGTAAAGGTATGGATATGTATCATAGAGGAAAAAGGATAAAGCTGACATTTATAGAATGTTTTTAAGGTTATCAAAATACTTCATGTGTATCAAGTCACCTGATTTTCAAAATAGGCCTACGAAGTAAGTGCTTCTTCAGTTTCTCTCTACATTTTAAGACCCTTTGACATCAATCCTTATTCTCTCCTTTATTTCAGTCTCTGATGAAGAGGTGACCCTTCTCCTTGCCAAAGCCAACTACCATACACACACACACATACACATATGCATATATATTATATATATACACATACATACATATGCATACATATGCATATATATGATCTGATCCCCTCTGCTTTTCCCAGGCAGACTGTCCCCACAATCATCCCCTCTCTAATTTTCAATTTACCTCTAACTATTGGCTCCTGCCATGATGCTTAAAAATATACTCTGGTCTCATCCATTCTGAAAAAAAAAATCCCTCACTTAGACCATATGATATCCTTAAAGTATCATCTTATATTTTTCCTTCTTTTCACTGCCAAATTTCTAGAAATATTTGTCAATACTCATTGTCTCCATTTGTTTTCTCATACTCTTTTCTCTAACTTTTGGACTGGTTTCCAGTCTAATTACTTTATTGAAAATACTCTCTCCAAAGTTATCAATAATTTTAAAATGCTAAATATGATGGTGTTTCCTCAATCTTCTTCCTTCCCAATTTTTCTACATCTTACTTTACAGACTACTCTCTCCTCCAGCAAACTCTTTTCTCTCTGGACCTGTTCACTCTCTTGGTATTCCTCCTACTGTTTGACTACTATTCTTTAGTCTCCTTTGTGGATTCCTAATCCAAATCCTTCAGGCAGCTAGGTGGTGCAGTGGATAGAGAGCTTGGCTTGGAGTCAGGAAGACTCATCTTCCTAAGTTCAAATCTGGCTTCAAGTACTTACAAGCTACATGACCCTGGGCAACTCAATTAGCCCCATTTGCCTCAGTTTCCTCATCTGTAAAATGACCTGGAGAAGGAAATGGCAAACCACTCCCATATCTTTGTTAAGCAAACCCCAAATGGGGATACAAAGAGTTGGACACTGAAACAAATGAACAACAATCAAAATCATAACTTCAAATGTTCCTCAAGGTTATGTCTTATAGCTTTTTTTTTCTTTTCTCACACTAGCCTTTTTCACTTGTCCTCCTCAATTTACCAGGTATTACACGTGACTCCCACTGACTTCATTGTTGTATACCTGGGAAGCCTGGATAGTAATGTCAGAAAATTGAACCTCTTCCATTTGGATTGTCTTAGGAAGATTCTGAAGATTACCTGACAAGATAAGGTAGTGGACACTGAGGTCCTCTCTCCAGCTGAACTGCCAAGCATTCAAATTCTATTGCCGAGAGCACAACTCTGATGGACTGGCCATGTAGGCCTAATGTCAAATACATGTATAGCTAAAAGGCTATTTTATGGAGAACTCAAACAATGTAGGCTCTTACACAGAGGTCAGAAGAAGTGGTAGAAGGTAATTCTCTCTAAATTATTTTAGTATCGATTGTGAAACATGGAAGACACTGACACAGGATGGCCCAGAATGGGGAGCCCACATCAAAGAAGGCTTTTTTTTCTCCATAAGCAAAGCAGAATCACAATAGCACAAAGGAAATGTGAGATACACAAATCTAGAGGCATCTCCATCACAAATGTTCAAATGGACTATTTAGTCCCAACCTGTGGTAGACCCTTCCAAGCTCATACTGAGTGAAGCAGCCACAATAGAACACACTGTATCCTGACCCCAACATTGTAATGTCATTGGTACTCTTTGAGTATGAAACAACATACCAAGCCCTAGCCTGTCTCCTAAACTCTGGTCCTCTACCTCTAGCCTATTGGAGATTTCTTACATGTCCTTCAGCCATCTCAAACTCAACAAGTTCAAAGCTGAACTCATTATTTTCCCTTAAAACCAATCCTTTTGAATTTTCTTCTCTCTCTTGAGGGTATGACTCTCTTTCTAGACACCTAGTTTTCCCACCTCATCATTACCCTTGATGCTTTACTTTCCTTCTTCATCTCTCACTTGCTTAAAAAAATGATAGCAAACATAGGAATGAATAGATGTCTCCTTAAAATGATAAATGGTGTATACTTAAACCTAAGAGTTAGCATTATCTGTAATGGGGATAAACTATAATACTTTCCATCAAAAACAGGAGTGAATAAAGGGTGCACACTGTCACCACTTTCATTCAACATGGTTCTAGAAATGTACACTATAGCAATAAGACAAGAAAAAGAAATTAAAGGAACAAGCATAGAAAAGGAAAAATAAAATTATGACTTTGCAGATGATATGATGGTATACTTAAAGAAACCTACAGTTAACTAAAAAATGATTAAAACAATAATTTTCACAACAATTCCAAAGGATTCACATTAGGTTTTGTAGTTGACATGTTGAAACTGCTTATTCACATCAAGCTTGCCCTCCACTAAATTCCCTGAATTCTCTTCCAAAGAATTCAAATTTAATCATGTTTGACTATTATCTAATATGTTAGCTATGCATAGCTGACATCTGCTGATTTCATGAGTGTCCCAAGTATGCCTTCATACATTGCATTCTACCCATAGCAGCCCTGTGAAGGTGGGTAGTATAAACATGATATTTATACTACCTACCTTCACAGGGCTGCTATGGGTAGAATAAACCCTAAAGCACATAACTGGTGAGCACTTGTATACAATGAGAGGCCCAGACACATTGCTCACTCCTACCCACCACCTCATCCTCTGGCTAACTCTCCCTCCCCACCAACCAACTATCTGGTTCCACACAAGTACCCTCCTTTGCACCCTGCTCCCCTCCTTCCTAGACTCCTTTTATGTGTTCTCTTCCCCCATTAGGTTATGAACTCCTTGAAAGCAACAACTGTCTTGTTTTCTTGTTTTTCTATCATTGATGCTCGCCCCAAAGACTGGTACATTATATTTACTAAATTTATCTGAAATGTGAGTCATCACAAAGTCCTTTACATGTACTTGTTTATTTGATTCTCAAATAATAGGTAGTGCAAGTATTCTAATTCCTATTTTGCAGTTGAGAGAATTTAAGATCAAAGAAGTGACTTTCCCAAGGCCACATAGACATAAAATGTCAGACATGGGAAGGGACTCTGATTTCAAATCTGCTATCCTTCCCACAACCCCATCTATTCCCTCCCACCCCCACCCCACACCCTGACCTGTCCCAGATTGTTTAACAAGTATACAGCTTCCACCAGTAAGCAGGAACAATCTGCCGTTCTGGGCATTATAAGCTCAGTTCAAATTAAATGAGCCTATAGTTCTGTTTCCTTTCACATGATTGTTTAGTTGATATGTGGAAATTAAATGGTGTGTTCATATCTTTGGGCCAAATGGGAACACTGACACAAATGATTCTTTCTGCTTGTAAAATAAAGTGTGATCTCTTTAAAAAAAAATCAATGAATAAGAAAATTCAAATGGAAATACACTGATAAACAGGATGACAGCATGAAGCTCTTTTGCATTGTAAATGAGATCAATGGAAAGAAAAGAGGAAAGATCACTAGACTGAAATTGTGACTGGCAGGTGAGAGTTCAATTGAGTTGCTTAAACAAGTCATTTAAAGTACCTGCTGGCCCCAGGGTATGACCCTATACATTAGAGTCCAGAACAAGCTGTATGACACTAATTAATGAGACATTTTCTTACATCTACACAAGAGCATGATGAGTTTATTGTTTTTGATTTTTTTTTCATTTCCTTATTTTACAATACAATACTCTGGTCCCCTCCTTTGCCTTCATTTAAATCAATATGATTTCATATATCTTGTGATGTATATGATTTGAAGACTATCCAGGGAACCATGGTTCATTTTCTTTTTAAAAACAACAAACAACCACAACAAACATATAACACAAAGAAAAGTTGAAACAATGAACAAGTAGGTAAATATGTGTTCATCCTCAAATCATGGCAATTTCTTTCTAGACAGAAGAGTCTTTAGGGATCCTTTTATCTAAAGCCTTCATTTTATACATGAGGAAACTATAGTTATATGATTATAGATTTAAAACTGGAAGAACCTTACAAGCCAACCAGTTTTCTCACCCCACTCACTTTAAAGATGAGGAAACTGAGGCCTAAGGTCACACAGGTAGTACAAGATTTGAACCCAGGTCCTCTGACTTTGAGCCAATACTTTTACTACTGTACCATGCTAGCATTTACAAGATAGGGCAGGTGTGAAGAACCTGTGACCTCAAGGCCACATGTGGCCCTCTACATCCTCAAGTGTGGCCCTTTGAATGAATCCAAACTTCACATAACAAATCCCCATAACAGAAGGATTTGTTCTATAAAACTTGGACTCAGTTAAAAGTCCATACCCAAGGACCTAGAAGGCCATATGTGGCTTCAAGGCCATAGATGGTAGGGTAAAACACTTGTCCCCAACTCATACTGTCTTTACTCCATACGAATGTGCTTCTAGGTTCTTAAAATCTAAATCATATTCATAAAAATAATACAATCCATAAAGCAAATTACTTTTATTGATAATCCACAATTATACTAATTGAATTATTTTTAAAATCTTACTTTGTTATAACTTAGAAAAGTTTTATAAAAGTAATTAGTTTAGGGTTTGTAACTATCTGATTCACTTTGTTTAAAAGAATTCATTCCATTCAAAGAAAATGGCAGTTGTAAGATAGATTTTGGCCTTTTAAGTATCAGGAGTCCCCTCAGAAGCTAGCTATGAAATTAATATTTGCAAAAGTTCTTTCACAGAGATATGTAAATTTAAGATAATATTTTTGATGTCATTGCTTTAATATTTTAAAGATGAATTATTTCATCTGTTTAGGTAAACCTGTACAGATTGAATTCCCCTCATGCTTTAGCAAATGATTTTCTGAGTTGCTATGGCCATAAAAATGTATTAGTATCAATAGTAACTCCAGTGAGCTAGTCCTTCAAGGCCACATATATCTTCTTCCTTTTTCTAAGACAGGAACCAAGGAGGGATCTTCTCACATGTTTACATACAGAGATGGCCCAGTGTAGTCCTTGATGACAATACAACCAAATTAAAGGGGGGGGAGGGACAAAAGGAATTCTGATCTCTTTATAATCATGTATAGAAAGGTACTCAGCTGTATGAAATTATTTATCTTTTTTTTCTCCATTTGTAGCAGGAACATCAAGGTAGGCCAAGGGGCAGACTTGCTTCTCCTACTGTCAGTCATAAATGCAGAAACTGGGCCAGCTTCTCCCCATCCCCCTTTCTCCTTTTAGAAATGACTCAGGGCAATTTGCATAACCAAACATGGATGCCTGGGAAGAAGGTGGATTGACAAACAGAAAGAGAATATACTTTCTTTTCGGATCCACCTCTAAATTCTGGAGAAGAACTGATACTGATAAGAAGTATACTATTTGGCTTCTGAGAGAGCGAGGAAATAAACAAGATAAATTCAATCAAACACAGCCTGGAACAGGAAAGGAAGAGGAAGTTTTCTCAAGGTTAAGTCAGGCAGTCAATGAACACTTATTAAGAAACTTCTATGTGCTAGGCACCATGCTAAACACTGAGATTAAAAAAAATGTAAAAGACAGTCCATGCTCTCAAGGAGCTTCCAATCTACTGGGGGAAACCATTAGTATGTAAGAAATCTGGATATTTGGGAAAAAAATAATAGAAAATTTCAACTCTCCTGGAGAGAATCTAGCTTCTGGAAAGTGAAAGTGCTAAAACAGCCATATCTGATACTAATGTAATCATTCCATTTGTCCACTGCTGCAGAGATCTAGACCCAATAAGTTACTAACATTAAATGATAGCAGTGGAAGACAGTGAGAGAAGCAAAAAGAACAAGAGAAGAGGGCAATGGAACCTGTGTGCTAGATGCCTGCTGGTAATAGAATTACAGAGTGAACAACAGGAGACATGGTTACAGATGGAAAAGAACAAGTCCAAACCTTTCCTATTGCTGGAGCCCCACCCTAGGATAGTACTATGAAGGTTTCTGGGGTGGGGGAAAGGAAAGTCTACTGACCGAAAGAAAGGACTCTGTTGACTCTATATTGTCTCAGTTAAGTTCTTTCCTGTACTGAACAGTGTAAATAAAATGTTGTTTGTTTGTTTTTTCTTCCTGTTAATAACACACAAGCTTGGAAGAAGATGTAGTGGTACTCTTCAGAAAATATTAGCTATCACAGAATCACAGAATCCTTCAATTTTAGTGTGAAAAGGGATATCAGTGGCCATTTAGTTGAACTCATCACTAAAACAAGAATGTTCATCACAACAGCCCTGAAATGTGGTCATCTAGATTCTCCTTAAATACCACCTGAAGCAGTAGCCCATTCTAATTTGAACCATTCTAATTGGGAGGGAGGGTTTTTTTTTTTACATTGTCTAAATTTTCCTCTGCAACTTCTACCCATTACTCCTGCTTCTCCCCTTTAATGCCAAATGGAACAAGTATAAGTAATCTTTTACTTCATGGTCATCTTCAATCTGCCATGTTCCTGTGGTAAGCCTCCACCTCTGACTTGTAACACTAACTCCCACTTTGGGACCCTGGTGTTATGATTGGTAAGCACTAACTTTTTCTAATGAAATCCCTGTTACCCATCAGTATTCCATTTCCTTATCTTCACTCCCCTCTCTCTCCAATCTTAACCCTACCATTAGTAAATCAACTCTACACTACATTCTTCAACCTTTCCTTCTCTTCCCAACCCCCCCATCCCACAATTTAGCATGATCACCACTTATTCTTTAATAAATTCTAACCCTGGGTAAGTCTCACCTTCTGCTTCTTTCTTTCCTACTCATATTACTAAACACAGCTGGAGAAAGTCAACCAGCTCTGTGACTAAGTAGATGGGTGGGGTACAGTTCCTGGGTGGAGATGTGAGCCATGGTTGGAGGTGGTAGAGAGGATGGGGCAGACCAGTCATCTTCAGCTCACAGAAACCATTTCACCAGAAGATATACAATAAATATAGTCCCTTTTCCTTGAAAAAGACCTGAAGTTCACTTGTGCAAGTAGGTATCATAGGCATTTCAGCTTGTGAGTTACTGTGAAGTGGTATACTTTTCTGTGGTCTTTAGCAGTTTCCCTCAGAAGAAACCATGCATAAACAAACATAATATTCAAATTATGCTCAAATAATTTCCTAATATAACAATTGTGGTGGAATAAAACAAGTATTATAACAAAACTGATTCTATTTGTATCCTGTAACAAGTATTTTTTTTTCAGTCATTCATACCTTTCACAGAAAAGTCTTTCAAATATTTAAAGGCAGTTTTCAAGTTCTCATTGAGTCTTCTCTAGGCTAAATTTCCATTTCTTCAATCAACCCACATAAGGTATATTCTTAAGTCCCCTTTGCCCTCCTCTGGACACTCTCCACCTTATCAAAATCCTTCCTAAACTGTGTCATCTAAAACTAGCCATTCTCAAATGACTTCACTTGGTCAGAACAGAGCAGGCTATAACCTCCTTATTGCTAGAAGCTTTATTTTTCTTAATGAAGCTTTAGTTCACATTAGCTGTTTTTGACTTTCATGTCATCATTACTATTAAGATATAAACATTAAAACTGATAGATCTTTTTCTGACAAACAGCTGTCTAGCCGTGACCACCTCATCCTGTACTTTGCAAAGCAGATTTTTTTAACCTACATGAAAAATTTTCTATTTATACACATTAAATTCCATCTTATTAGATTCAGCTCAAATTTCTAAATAGAAAAACCATTTTTGATCTGGAGTCTGTCATCTAGTGAATTAGCTATCAAACCTAGCTTTGTTCAAAGTTTCCAGGTAATATCTGTGTAGCAATAATCAAGTCAGTTAAATAAGAGGTCACCTGATTCTTTTATGTCAAGAAGAAAACTGACAAAATGATTACAATTTTAACATCTTAGATATTATGTCCCTAAATATGGCAAGCCTACACACTTACTAAGCTATTTGTAACTTGCAACATAGTATGAATATTCAACTATTGTTGACCTTTATGTTATAATAATTTTTTGGGCTATTTGTACAGAAAATAATTACTTTCTTATTCTCTTAAAAACACTTAATAATCTTTAAACTGAGGAAACATTCTTTTTTTGGGAGCATAACTAAAAGTAAAATGTGAGCCTGAATCCATAAAGAAAACTGACTATTGTGTGCTTTATGTTACAATGCTCTATTACCATTTCTGCCTAAGGCAAAAGCAAATTTAGGAAACCTCTCTATTT
This sequence comes from Vombatus ursinus, assembly GCF_900497805.2. Taxonomy (NCBI): domain Eukaryota; kingdom Metazoa; phylum Chordata; class Mammalia; order Diprotodontia; family Vombatidae; genus Vombatus; species Vombatus ursinus. The sequence goes on along the minus strand of NW_020955033.1, from coordinate 4,093,353 downwards.
TAATGAGACCCAGGGTATTGCTCAAGACTTTAGCAGGTAATGTTAGAAGAGAGAGTGAAGGTGGATGTTGAGTTCACTCTGTATATGAGAGTGATCATTAATCAATATAGACTACACAGTGTTCATGTCTATAGGAAAATAACATTCCCAGTGCCTAGCCCAGTGTCTAGAACATAGAAGTCACTTAATAAATTCTCATTTATTGAATGTTCTCAGTGGGGGCATTCATTCTTTTAAAATCTCAACCAGGAAGACCCATTTTTATTATAGTAAAGTATTCTGTAGGACCAGTCTGTTCGGGGTTCACAATGCAGGATTGCAGCTCTCATGCATGATTGTTGTTTGTCCTTCATTTTGAAGAGAACCAAGGACATCACAGGATAATATCTTGATTTAAGCGTGGATTAGATTTAAATGAGTCAAAGCTGTACAAAGTGTCAGTCTCACTCTCTCTTCTAGAGTCATCTAAATCCAATGGCAAGACAAAAGTCAATATGACTGCTGGTAGCCCAAGATGCAATGGATGACCTTGGCATCTTTGACATCTGACCAATCTCTAAGTGCTCCACAGTGCCTGCTTCAGCTGTCTTCATGGCCATTGGAACAAATTGCTCTCATCCACCCACTCCACCAGGGGAATTCTTCATATGTGTGTGGTAGACATCCCCTAACTCACTGAGGGTTTGAAACCTGTTGGTTAGCCTCAACCTGGTTTAGCCTGGCTGCTGAGAGGGTTTACCAGGATGTGACCTCTGTATATGTTACAGATTTTTGGAGCCAAAGGTAAGAATTGAGTGAAGGTGGTCACCAAAGGTGCATGAGCGTCACTGAGAAGGGCTTGGCGAGCTCTCCTGCTATACGGGCTAGTACTCCCTTAACATTCCATACATTCTCATGTCTGATTAATCCCATGATGACAGGTGTGGAGTCACAAAGCTTGAAATTTCTGTGGGAAAGGAAAAAGAAAAAAGGAAAAAGGAAAGGAGAAAGGAAAGGGAAAGGGGAAAGGAAAGGGGAAAGGAAAGGAAAGGAATACCAAACTCTGGGAGATTTTGCTTCTTCATAAGTAGTTAGGTTGCTGGGAAAGGAAAAAAGAAAGAGAGATATTTAAAATAGAAAGATGTCACTATGAAGCAGACAACTCCCTGAACCTTCAGAGTCTTTTCAGGTTCATTTCTTGTTCTAATATCTGGAACTTAGATAGATTAAAGAGAACTGGAATTTAGATAGATTAAATAGAATTATAATTTCCCAGTTCCAATATCTAATTTTTATTGATGCCTTTTGAGTTGCTGATGCCTTTGAGTCACTTCCTGATAATCTACCCTCACTTATTTAGGACTTTACATTTTAAAAAAAGAGCTAAGAGAAACAAATAAAAAAAAACTAACTACAACTACTAGCATATACAACAGTCTGAACTTGTAAGATATTTGGCTCTGTTATTTTAATAGTCAACACAGACAAAACCATGACATTAAGGTTAGCCTTCATTAAACATTCCATAATCTACTGTAGAAAATTTCTAATCAGAGGAGGGCTGTGGGATTCATTGTTGTTCATTGCAACAAATCTAAGTTCAACAACTTTTCAGTGTTGTTTTCAATCATATTTTTATAGTTATTAGACATAATGTTCTCTTGATTCAGTTTCCTTCATATTGTATTTCTTCATGAGTCTTTGTATGTTTCTCTTAAAGTCATAATTTATTACAGCATTATAATATAATATAATATAATATAATATAATATAATATAATATAATA